>NW_006399789.1:12163711-12174446 GCF_000299155.1 Elephantulus edwardii
GGAAGACCCTCTATGAGGTGGATTGATTCAGTGACTGGGGTAATAGGGATGGGTGTGTCAGAGGCAGTGTGATTGGCACAGAATAGAGAAGGGTTTAGGTCTGTTGTACATAGGGTCACTATGAGTCCCAAGCGACTCGATGGCACATAACATAAGATAGTATATGAAGTTAGGGATTCCAAGTAAACACTTTAAAATTAAACAGTCTGGTTAGAGTTCTAGCTTTAGTACTATGTAGCTTTGTGGCCTATAGGAAGTTAATAACTTTAAATACCAGTCTCTTCATCTTACAGTAGGAATACTAATGATAATACCTTTAGTATCTTTTCCTAGGATTAAATAAATTCATGCATATCAGAAACATGTTATTTTGATTAGTTCTTTTTATTTACTCCTTTTTAGCTTGTCATCTGCATATATCAAAGCAAGGACTGGTTTTCTTTCTTTTGAGAGACTGAAGTTACCAATAACAGAATTAAATACAGCCTCGAAGAATCCTCTGGAGGGTCAGCTATGGGTCAGTCCTGATTTGACAGTATACAGCAGCAACACATGAAAAAGAAGAAATTATTTCTGAAAAGGAATGAACAATTTGTGGTATCAGGATGATAAGAAGCATAGAATCAGCAAAAACAGTTTCAAACTACAAAATATTAATGACGAAAGGTAATTGTTAAGGTGAATAAAGATAATTGTTAAGATGACTTTCAAGTGCCAAGTGGAGAGGAAAAGATATACTTGTGGTTGTGTTGTTGTTGCTGCTGTTATTATTTCTGTTATCTTCATTTTAGATGACAGGCAGGAAACAAAAACAAGAAGCAGTGCATGGAGTAGGGAATCTGGGAAGTTTGTCCCCTTTGCTGGAAGGAAGGGGCTAGAAAAACACAGTCACCAATACACTCAGCAAGGAAGCTGATTACTTGATGAAGCCTTTGGGACGAGACTTAGAAAGACAACTACAGAAGATAAATCAAACCCTCAGCATATGTGTGGTATGGCAGCATCAAGCCAAAATACTAAAATTTAGACAGGCCCAAGGGTTTGAAACCCCTAGACTCCAGAGAAACAAATGTCAAATTACTTCACATAGCACAAACAAGTCTGAGAGAGAGATCCATCAAAAATTATAAGCTACATAATGAAACAAAACACCACAGAGACTGCAGAGAGGTGTAATTTGCAACCCAAGAATTCAAGATTATGGATCTGAAAAAGACTATATAATAAGTAAATCTAAATTTATTAAAAAGCATAAAAAATAGACACAAGATTGAAGGACACACTATGAAAAATAAATGTGTAAAAGTCATAAACTATTTTCTAAATAAATTAATAAAAAATTTTAAGTAGAAAAAAATACACTGAAGTGCAGATTGGATCCAGGTAAAGAGACAATTGGTGAACCTGAAGATAAGTCTTGGGAAAGTAATCATAATATACCAGTGAGTATAAAAAAATATACACAGATAGTCTGTAACTTTAGTATGTGATTTTCTCCAACACCACAATTGTAAATCAATTCTAACTTAAACTCTCGACTTTTGTTTTCAGTTTTCACTGCATTTTCTTTTCAACATCTTTATAAATTCAATTCGAACCACCTTTAGGGATTTGGAACATTACATGTATAAGTATGAAGATACCAACAAAGTATATGCTGCAACACTACAAGCTGAACAGACACTCACGAAAGGATGTAAAAGAATGGATGGTCATATGTGAGGTTCACTGTAACTTAAATACAACATAAATTGGGGATTGTATATACAAATAAAGCTAATATTAAAGAGCTGTTAAAAGAGACGGAGGAAAGAGTAAGAATGTACAATGTTGTCTTAATAGGAATATCGTAAGAGAAAAACAACAAAAAAAATATCAACAACAAAAAACTTCCTTTACTCTCATGTTTGAATCACTGGCCCTTCAGAGAGTTTTCAGAGGCTTAAATCACATAGGAGGAAATTACTCATCTTTTCCCCACAAAGCCTCTGGTGTATTTGGTTGAGCAGCAAACCTCCCTATGAACCATGTGTCACTAGAGTTACCTAACAGAAGACATATCAAACAAATAGAGAAAGAGAAAATCCAGAGAAATTCAGATTTTAATTTATCTGAATGTATTGGTAACTTGAAATTTTCTGATATGGTAAAAAAGTTTCTAAAAAAATTATAATTTTTTAATACAATAATAAAACAAATCTGATCCAAGGCACACCATGGAAAACAAGGGAAATGGAGGGGAGGGGGAACAAATCAAGAAACAGAAAGTTTAAAAGCAGACAGAGAAATAAACCACAATTTATCTAAGATGAGCAACAATTAGGCCTAAATTGGAAAAGAAGGAAGCTGTAGTTTTCTTCAGAAATAATACTTAACCTCAAGAGAATAATGTTTAGAACATGGAAAGGGGAAAACAACTCCAACACAAAATTCAACTCTCAAAGTGAGAATGAAGGAAAGAAGGAAAGAACTAGGCTCTAATAACTCCTCTTAATATAAAATATTCTTCATAAAGGCCCAGGTTTGAACCCATCAGCCGCCTTGTGGGAGAAAACTATGGCAGTCTACGTCCAAAAAGATTTACATCCTTGGGAATCCAACTGGGTATCCCCACTCTCACCTACAGGATCACTGAGGGGAGAGTGCTGAATACACTGTTATACTAAAGAAAAACCTTCTCTGGTGGATGGAATCCAGCAACAGCCCTGAGGCAGAAAGATGTGCGATATCCTCTAATGCAATTTACAACCTTAGAAAACTAATGGAAGCTTAGCTATAAGTCAATTTGGACTCAATGGCAATGAGTTTGTATTGAGTCCTTATATTTTGCTTATAGATGTTGTTTTCTTTTTAGATGTGAGAGCTCTGAAAAAGAAAGTGGCTGAAATGTACAGTATGTTTTTACCTTGGAAAGAAAGCCATAGGACCTAATAAATGTGATGGGATATGTATGATACCAGTGACTTTCATTTAGCTAAATGACGACAGTTGGGCCTTGGTTTTCACTGAACCCTAGTTAAGCGCTCAGAAGGCTATCATGTCCTAACCATCAGTTCCTCCACATGAAAAAGACCTGGCAATATGCTCTTATATACCCTGTCACACTGAGTGTCACATTATGAGTGGAATTGACAAGAAAGATGAGCAATCTCCTCTCATGCTATTAACTGCCTTTGAAAATCAGCCAGAGGGGTCAGCTATGGGTTGGTTCTGACTCCCTACCTTATGGTACACAATTAAAAAAAAATGGCCAGTGAGAAGAAAGCAAATATGGACCTTCCTCTCCTTGTATCCCCTAGAAGATCCACAAGTAGCACTAATGTCCACAATCTATGCATATTCTCTCTAAAAGCAATTATCTTTAGGTTTCCATCAGTGTCTGACAATCCATTGAGCTTTCAATAGAGCCTTGAGTGTGTGTGTATATATGTACACACACACATATATATGTATGTATGTATGTATGTATGTATGTGTATCTATCAGTACACTTAAAAGGCTATGAAGTCTCAAATACTGATATATTCCGAGAGGGCTTATTAAGGAAGCTCTCTGGTGACACAGACTCCTGGATGCTGAATATACTGTTATACTAAAGAAAAACTTTCTCTGGTGGATGGAATCCAGCAACAGCCCTGGGGCAGAAAGATGTGCAATCTCCTCTAATGTAATTTACAACCTTAGAAAACTAATGGAGGCTTAGGTATAAGTCAGTTTGGACTCAATGTCAATGAGTTTGTATTGAGTCCTTATATTTTGCTTATAGATGTTGTCTTCTTTTTAGATGTGAGAGTTCTGAAAAATAAAGTGGCTGAAATGTACAGCACGTTTTTACCTAGGAAAGCCATAAGAGCTAATAAATATGGTGGGTTATGTATTATACCAGTGGCTTTCATTTAGCTAAAGACACTTGGTGACTTAACCAATATCTATTGTGAATATTAGTTGACAATTCTGTTAGCTATGATCTGGTGATTGTTGTTTCTGTGTACTGCAGAGTCAGAACCAATCCATAGCTGACGCTCTGACAGGTTTTCAGAGACAGTTAATCACACAGGAGGGCATTGCCTATCCTTCCTAAAATGTGAAGCTCTCAAATAGAACAACTTTGTTGGTCCAACTTTTAACTGAGACCTTCAAGAAAGTTTAAACACCTTCTTTCCACATAAAGGAAATCTCTGGCAGCTTAGGGCTAAAGGAGTTGTACTGGTAACCCAAAGGCATGCAGCTTGACCAGCTGCTTAACAGGAAAATCTCTTCCCATGCAATTTAATGCCTCTGAAAATCCACTGGTGAGTCAGTTCCGATTAGATGGTATGTAACAATAATGAAAACTTCTTTATAATAAATGTCTGTGTAGAACCAAGGTATAAAAATAATTCCACTGACTCTGTAACTGCATCGCAAATAGACATGAACTGTATTAAAAAAAAAAAAGTCTATATATTCTCTAAAACAGCAAGGGCTGAGATTGTAAAACCTCAGAGAATAATGTCTCAATTTTTTTTTTTAATTTTGGTTGAAATCCACATTAAGCCTCTGTGTAATGTTTTTTACTTTAAGGGCAAACTTGAGATTAAGAGAGGAAAAAAAGAAGGAAATGTATTCAGTCCTATGTCTTTAGTTTGGAATCATGAAGAACCCAGTTTTAATTTCTGGCTGATGCTATGAGCCTGTATTATTACTTCAAGCGTTTTAGTTCCAATGAATTGAACTCGCTCCTCTTTCTTTCCTCCAATTCCCTCTTACCAATTCATGTAAAAATTTACCTTCTATGATGTCCATTCTCTAATTTCCACCAGAGTCACAAAGTATAAGTCACAATTACTTTCATATTTATGACTCCCCTCCTTTGCCCCCCAAAACATTGAGTTCAATTTCAACTCACAGCAATCCTACTGTTCCTTATGGTATTCATGGTGGAATTTTCCAAAGAAGCAGATTTCCAGACTCTCTTCTGAGGTAACATCCACCGTGTTCAAACCACAAAGTTTTATAAGCACAAATTATTTGCACGACCCACAGGTCTTCCAGATAGCAAGAAACCAATATCACTGTCTCTAGGAGCTGATATCAATCAGTGACATTGTGCCATCTTGCTTGGTGATGTTGCCTGCCATCCCTGAGCTCTGGGAGCCATACAGCCTTCTAGATTGTAAAAAAAAAAAAGGACTATTTCAAGAGAAGAGTTCATGAGACATACACACTCTATCTCAGAGGCTGAAAAACAAAAAAGTGCTATTCACTGAACTCTCTGTAGAAGTTGATGGCAGTTATGTGGACGCTCTGGAGAAGGGTGACAGATATTTTGGTCAATTGAACTTATTTTTGGCATCAAATGGTCAATCATAAGTTATAAAATCAAACAGATAGACAATATTTTTTAGAAAATGGAACTCTTCAAACTTGGGGAAAGAAATGAAAGTATGCAAAAAGCTTATGAAAATATTAGTAAAACTAGTAAGAAAAAGATTACAATAAATAAGAATTAGCAATATAGGAAATAGAACTCAGGAATATGGCAAAGTATAAAGTAGGAAAAGTACCCCCCTCTTAATTAGAACAAATACGAAAACAGGGAGCTGTGGAGATGAATCCTGTGATTTCTCTCTGTTTAACCTAGGGCTTTAGTTAAGTTCTTATTCAAATGCTTGTAAAAATAAATTAGCTTCTAAAGAAGCTGATCTTTGGGACCTCTCCAAAGCACTGAAGAGCAAGGATGAAAGTTTAAAGGCTAAGGTGCACGTGATCCAATCCATGATCTTTGTAATTACTTACTATGCATCTGTAAGTTGCACAGTGAACAAAAATGATAGGAGAATTGATGCCTTTGATGTGTGGTGCTGAGAAGAGCACTAAATAGCCCATAGACCTCCATGAGAACTAATATATCCTGGAGAGTGTACAGACAGGTGCTCCTTAGAGATGAGTACAGAGAAACATCATCTCACATACTTAGGGATTGTTAGGAGGGGCTAGTCCTTGGAAAAGGACATCAGGCTCTGAAAAGTGGAGGGTCAGCAAAAAACAGGAAGACTCCCCACAGGATGGACTGGCACAGCAAACGGATGGGCTCAGGGGTGGCAGAGATGATGATGGCTCAGGATAGGTCAGGGTCCAAAGCTGTTGTCCACAAGATCTCTAAGACTCTCAGTCAACTCAATGACACCAAAAAACAAAGATGCTTTACAATGCTGTTAATAGACACTTACTTACACAACTTGCCATCTGGACAATTCAACTTATTTTAATATATTATTTTTCATGATTAACAAAAAACTGTCATGAGTTTAAGGGGGGGGGTGAGAGAAATAACATACACAAATCCAAAACAAAAAACAGTCCTAAGAACATATCTTGCAACAACACTGACTTATTTAAAAAAATAATGATTATAGGAATAGCAAATAAGAAAACACTCTCTTAGGGTACATTTTAGGAGACGTACAGCACTAATTTCTTGAAGTTTCAGACCTAATCAAACGAACAGAATTGTTAATTTTCATGCCTGCTGTGACTGAAAGTATGACTTTGGGAAAACCTTGTAATTTCTCCATACTTCAGTTTCTCAACCTATAAAAGAAATATATTGCTTGAAATTTAATTCTCACACAGCAGAATTTTGATTCAACATTTATAAAATGCTTTCTCGCTTCCTTGATTAATAGGAAAATGCGGTGGTGGTTGCATAATACATGTTCCAGAAAGTATAATGGCAACTCATCAAGTCAGAGGAAAAATAATACTTTACTTGAGAAACAAATATCAGTCATATTTATTACTACTCTGTTTCATATGCTAAGTAGTAAAAATTACTTCTAACAGAAAAAGTATCAAATGAATATACAAGCCAGTTGAAGTGTTATCACAGTACACCCCCCTGCTAACACTGGGGGTCGGGGAGTTGTTTTGTTTTTCCAGGCTGCCCCACATGTTTATATGGTAAAGTCTGGAATGTTGGGCAAGGTTTTGAAGGCCTCTAGCGTATTCATTGGTTTCTGGCATTCTAATGCACTCTACTCTTATAACCATAAAAGTACTCTTGAGTGCTTCTGGAAATATATAACAAATCTTTAATCAATTTAAGAGCGTTTTAACTGCATACATGAAATTTCTGGGGAGGAAAATGTTAGCTATTCTACACACGTAGAACACTTAAGTTAGCAAGAGAGTTCCTTCTCAAAGGCACAAAGCTGTTTCCCTATAGTAATAGAATTTTCAGGTTTATGTGCATAAGTCCTATTGAATCCCTTAGAATAACAGGACATTCTGGTGGAAGAAAAGGAGAAACCACAAAAATTGATAGTCATATTTGCCCAGTTTTAGATGAATATGTTAGTTATGTTGGAGTTCTATTGTTAAAAACAGGAGATAATCATTAAAAAAGAATAAGAAATTGTATTTACTCAGACATGATGAAAATTGAATAATCTATAAATAAAATGTTCTACATATAAGGCTATTACATTATTTATCTTTTATATTTTATCCAGGACTTATGTAGCCATTTTCCAGATTCTGACACATTAATCTTTAATTTTCAGTTTAAATCCATTACAGTATTTCACAGATTAAAAAATTGGTACAATGATACAGTTGATATTTGGGTACATAGTAATATTTATCAATTTATATTCAGAATGTCCTAATGCCCTAAAGATAATAATGCAACCTTTAATAGTAATAATGCAATAATCCAGACTTTTCTTCTACATGTTAGTAATCTATGTTTAGTATGCACCATATTTAGAAGAATACTTAACACATGTTGTTGTGAGGTGGTGTCTGGTTAATTTGGAGTCCACATCAGTCTAGTGTGGCGAGGCAGAATGTCCCTACAGCACTTCCCTGCCTGTAATCTCTGCTGCCATAGCCCCTAGAAAGATGTACTGCTCACCCAAAGCTTATGTCTTGCAGTTTAAATCCAAGAGCTACTCTGAAGGAGAAAGCTGAACAATTGACACTCTCAGAGACCCAGTGGAGGGTCAGTCAGCTGTGAATTGGTTCTAATTCATGGACAAATGAGCTTTGTGGTTTTTTATTTTATTTTATTTTTTTAATAATTTTAATGAACATTTACAGAGAATTTGGATTTCCATTCATTCATTGCTGCACTTCTCTACCCTCCCAGCCCTCTCCCCCACCCTCCCAGTTCACTCCTCTCTTTCAAAAGTAAAAAGAAAGACTCCCTCCCTGGTACACAATCCCCCTGCACCCCTCCCACCACCCCAAATATATTCCACTATGCAACCTTAATTGTGGACTCTTGTGATAACCATAATACCCTATCATACATCGCTTTTAAATTATTCAGTCCCTCATCTGTTTCAGTGCAGTATACACAATTTATCCAGTTTTTCTCAGTCTTACCCCCACCCTGATATCAGTGTCATTTTACAGCAGTGGCACCATGCAATATTTGTCCTTTTGCAACTGAGATATTTCACTCAGCATAATGTCCTCCAGGATCACCCATTTTGAATAATATTGAAGGAGTTCCTTGTTTTTCAATGCAGCATAGTATTCCATTGTGTGAATATACCACAGCTTCTCTACCCATTCGTTTGTTGATGGGCACCTTTGTGTTTTAATCTTTACAGAAGCAGTACATCGGGTGTCCGACATGTTTGTGTGGTTTTCCTCCTGGGAGCCACTGGGTGGGTTCTAGGCACCAAGCTCGGCAATAGGGCACTGCACTATGTGTCTATGAGGACTCCTCGCCTAACCTATTAAGATATATGATTACTCAAAAATCCTCATCAATCACATCAGAGGAGGAGTGTGTACTCTAATTTGAAATAACATTTTTATGGTGCTAAGTGGAATAACATAGTGATTATAACAATATTCACTGATTTCCTCTTAGCAATTATTTTAAGAACTATAGGTATATAACTCATTGTTAACAACCAGGCAGCCTAAGCCAGACAAGACATTAAGGCCCAGATCTGTATCAGGCCCTTGGGCCAAATAAACACCACAAGCATGCAAGATCTAAAGAAGGCATAGTCCTCACCATGGGAATTATCGTATTGTGACAGCCATGGGGTGCAAAAGAAAGAGCAGAGACACTATGCCACAAGACAACAGTACTGGAGGAGAAGCTCAGGGGCAACATTCTTTCTCAGTACTGCCTGAGGCAAAAATTCCTCCCTGAAACTGACACATGGGATTTGGACTTAAATCCTTCTAAAACATAAGAAGTCAGTGTGAGAGACTAGCAGCATTTCAAGGCAGCTCTGAAGTGAATGTGGCCTAAGCCACCATATCAGCGGGGGGGGGTGCTGGATGGGGCAGGAGGGAGCGTAAATGATCTAATATTCAGGGAAGGAGAAGGGACAAGACACACAGGCAGGGGGAGGACACTGCATTTATTGTTATCTCTGTAAGGGGAAGTGTCCTTCCTCTGATCCTTTCACTACAATGTTTGTCTGTCAGAAGTTATTCCAAAGCTAAGCATCCAAACAGCCAAATAAGACAGAATATGAAGAAGGACTGGCCATCAAATACTCTGTGTACAACAGAGCATACATGGAGTAGAATAACAGATATGGCAACTGAGGCTGAGTCCTCAAATTTGGAAACACGTAGGAGGAGGAACAGTTATAAGCAGAAACTACTGATGGGAACGTGGAATGTGAGAAGCATGAATGGAGGAAAACTGGATATAATTAAGAAAGAAATGGAATGCATAAATAGTGACATTTTAGGTATTGGTGAAATGAGATGGCCTGGCATGAGCCATTTACAATCAGACGATCATATGATCTATTATGGTGGAGATGAAAAGGTGAGGAAAATTGAGGTCACTTTCATAGTTAAAAAGGCCATTTCTAGATTCATCCTAAAATACATGTGAGTGACAGGATAATATCCATACACGTACAAGGAAGACCTGTTAATACCACTATCATTCAAACTTATACACCAACAATCAGAACCAAATAGGAGAAAATAGATTATTTCTACCAACTTTTGCAGTCCAAAACTGATCAAACATGCAACAAATAAACATTAATAATAATCGGTGACTGGGATGCAAAAGTTGGGAACAAAGAAGAAGGATCAGTATTCAGAAATCACAGACTTGATGACAGAAATGAGGCTTAGGATAGAATGATAGAATTCTGAACAATCAATGATTTATTAATAGTAAATACCTTTTATAAGAAACATGAACACAGGCTATACACATGGATTTCACCTGATGGTATGCACAGGAATCAGATCAATTATATACGTGAATCATTGGAGAAGTTAATATCAGCAGTGAAAACTAGGTCAGGTGCTTATTGTGGAACAAACCATTACCTATTCATTGAAAGTTCAAATTAAAGTTAAAGAAGGTCAAGTCAAATCCACAGGGATCAAAATTTGACAATGAGTCTGTGTCTCATGTAATTTAAAAACCAACTCAGGAACAGGTTTGAGGCCTTGAACATTAAACTAAGAAGACCAGATGAGCTATAGGAGGACAGCAAGAATATTGTCCATGAAAAAAGCAAACTGGCATTCATTACAAAGTAGAAAAAAGACTAAAATGGAAGTCAGGAGAGACTCTGAATATTGCACTACAGTACCGAGAAGCCAAAGCAGAGGGAAGAAATCAAGAAGTTTAGGAGCTGAATAGCCAAAAGGCAGCAAGGCAGAGCAACGTAATACAATGAAAATGCAAAGAACTGTTGTTGTTATGTGCCTTCGAGTCACTTGTCACTCATAGCGACCCTATGTACAA
>NW_006399789.1:12175271-12176573 GCF_000299155.1 Elephantulus edwardii
ACAAACAGATGCTGCACTGCACAAACTCATCAGGTTGTGCCAGGAAATCTAGAGGACAACTACTTGGCCAACTGACTGGAAGAGGTCCATATTTACTCCCATCAAAAAAAAAAAGTGACCTGATAGAGTGTGGAAATTATCTTGCAATATTAGTCACATCACACACAAGCAAAATCCTGCTGAAGATTATCCACAAATGACTGGAACAGTACATTGACAGAGAACTACCAGAAATAAAAGCTGGGTTTAGAAGAGGCCGAGGCACTAGAAACTATATCTCCAATGTCAGATGGATCTTGGCAGAAAGCAAAGAGTACCAGAGAGATAGATTCATTGACTATACAAAGGCATTTGACTGTGTGGATCACAAAAAATTGTGGCTAACTCTGAGAAGAATGGGAATCCCAGAACACTCGATTGTGCTTATGTAAAACCTATTCTTGAACCAGGAAGCAGTCCTCAGAACAGAGCAAGGAAACACTGCATGGTTCAAAATCAGAAAGGAAGTGTATCAGGGGTGTGTCCTGTCTCCATACCGTTTCAACCTATAAGAAAAACAGATCATTCAGGAGGCTGGGCTTTAAGAAGAGGAATGTGGCATCAGGATTGGAAGAAAATTCATTAACAGCCTATGTTATGCAAATGATAGAACCATGCTTGCTGAAACTGAGGAAGACCTGAAGGGCTTACTGCAGGTGGTTAAGGACTGTAGTCTTCTATATGGATTAAAGCTCAACACAAAAAGACAAAGATTTTCCTCACCGGGCCAATTAGCACCCCCATGATGGATGGAAAAGATTGAGGTTTTTAACCATTTTTGCTTGCTCCTAGGATACACAATCAACACTCCTGGCACCTGCAGTCAGGAATTCAAAAGACAAATTGTTGTTGTTATGTGCCATAGTGTTGCTTGCGACTCATAGCGACCCTATGTACAAGAGCTCTAAATGCCACTCTGTCCTGTGCCAACCTAGCCATCTCAAATGCACTCATTCCCACCACTCCAGTCACAGAATTGATCCATCTCATCGAGGGTCTTCCTCTCCTGCGCTATCCCTCCACTCTACCAAACATGATGTCCTTCTCCAAGGACCAGTCCCTCCTTGCAACTTGCCCAAAGTATGTCAGACTAAGCTTCAGAATCGTTGACTCCAAAGAGCATTCCCGCTTCACCTTCTCCAGGACAAACTTATTTGTTCTCCTCGCAGTCCATGGTATATTCAACACTCTTCTCCAGCACCACAGCTCAAAGGCATCAATTCTCTTTCTATCATCCCTATTCACTGTCCAATTCTCTGATGC
>NW_006399789.1:12182505-12183424 GCF_000299155.1 Elephantulus edwardii
CAATCTCATTGTCTCCGACACACCTATCCCCTTTACCCCAGTGATGGAATCAATCCATCTCATTAAGGGTCTTCCTCCCCTGCACTGTCCCTCCACCCTTCCAAGCATGATATCCCTCTCCAAGGACTGATCCCACCTTGCAACTTGTCCAAAGTATGCCAAATGAAGCTTCAGAATCCTTGCTTCTAAGGAACAGCCTTTTCAGGATGAACTTATTTATTCTCCTAGCAGTCCATGGTATATTCCATATTCTTCTCCAGCACCACAACTCAAACGCATCAACTCTCCTTCTATCATTTCTAGTCATTGACCAGTTCTCTGATCCATAGTAAGTAATAGCAAAGACCATGGCCTGTATCAGGTACACCTTAGTCTCCAGACAGATATCATTGCTCTTCAGTACTTTGGAGAGGTCTCTCAAAGCAAACTTTCCCCAATGCAATTCATCTTTTAATATCCTGGCTGCTGGCACTAAGAGTGTTGATTGTAGAGCCAAGCAAACTAAAGCTGTCAAGAATCTCAATCTCTTCACCATCTGTCATGATGCTGCCAATCGTCCCAGTGGTGAGAATCTTTGTGCCCTTGATATTGAGCTTCAATCCATCTTTAAGACAAAAGTCCTTGACCTTCTACAGCAAGCACTTCAGGCCCTTTTCAGTTTCAGCAAGCAGGGTTATGTTATCTGCATAATGCAGATTGTTGATGAGTTTTCCTCCGATCCTGATGCCACACTTCTCCTCACAGAGCCCAGCCTCCCGGATAATCTGTTCTGCATACATATTGAAAATATATGGAGCTAGAATACATCCTTGATGTACACCCTTCCCCATTTTGAACCATGCAGTGTTTCCTTCCTCTGTTCTGATGACTACCTCCTGGTCCAAGTATAGGTTTCGCATAAGCACAATCAAGTGTTCTG
>NW_006399789.1:12185258-12222221 GCF_000299155.1 Elephantulus edwardii
CCGAAGACGACATTCAGATGGCTAACAAACACATGAAGAAATGCTCAAAATCCCTAGCCCTAAGAGAGATGCAAATTAAAACAACTATGAGATATCAACTCCCACTGTTCTTAAAGTCAGCCACAGTTTGTTGTGATTCACATAGTCAAATGTCTTTGCATAGTCAATGAAACACACATAGATATTCATAGATGAAATATGAATTACATTTTATTAAAAAAAAGAAAGAAAAGGTGGATTAAAAAAAAAACCTCACACTGTAGCAGCATGAGTATCCCCTTGTGAAATATTAAGTATACTCAGCAATTTTTTTAAAAAAATTAGATTCCAAACACACACTGAGCATTTACAATGGGTCAGGTACTGGCCAAGTCTGCTGTCAATGTTAACTCAGCTATTCCTTGCAACTCTATGAGGCAGGCACTGTTACTATTAATCATTTAAATGCATTGCACCTATAGCTTAGAGTGGTTAAGTAACTAGTTATATGACTGGTAGGCAGCAGAGCCTCTTTACACACCAATGTGTTCTGATTCCAGTTTCTGCAACTCCTTTTCAAAAATAAACAAAGTGAAAGCAATAAGATAAACAGTCAGGAGCACAGGATCGTTTCTTGCAAATCCCTTGATGTCTCTCAACTGGGTATCCCATCGTTAAAATGAAAGAGTTAGGCTACCTCCTCCCATTCAGCAGATTCTCTAATAAATACCATGACCTACGAAAATATAGAGCAAATATGCTTCATCAAAACAAAATGTAATTCAGAAACTGACTCATACAAGGAAATAAAAACCACAATTTCTGAAAATATTGGAAACAATAATTTTAATTCAATGTTATTTTTGGACAAAGGAGGTTTACTATTTTTCCCTAAATAAGCAAATTGGTGGCTTTGAAGAGTCTTGCTCATCTTCAGTAGAAAAGGTCTAAAAAGAAACCACTAGAAATTAAACAAAAATGTATCCGTCTTCAATTGGGCCTGGAAAAAAAAAGCTTCATTTTTTCACTGAAAGGCAACACTTTTAATGAATACACTGGTATGGTTTTTTTCTTTTTACCACATCTTTTTCTAATTTTTTAAATTGTGATTTTAATGAAAGTTTATAGAAAGACTGTGTTTACATTCATTCACTGGTGCACGTTTTCCTCCCTCTCTCCCAATTAATTTTGTAAGACACTTCTTGTTTCAGATAGCTAATTATCATACATTAAATGACTAATCAAAGTATAGGCTGTTTATGAGTCTTCCTCCAATCCTGATGCCACTATCGTCCTCAAAATGCCCAGCCTCTTAAATGATCTGTTCCATATCTAGATTGAAAAGGTAAGGAGGCAAGCTATATCCCTGACCCACTCCTTTTCAGATTTTGAACCATATAGTGTTTCCTTGCTCTATTCTGAAGACTGCTTTCTGATGCAATGATAGGTTTTGCATGAGCATAATCAAGTGATCTGGGATTCCTGTTCTTCTCAGTGTTAGCCATAATTTGTTGTGATTCACAGAGTCAAACACAAACTTGCTTGCTGAAACTGAGGAGAACCTGAAGCATTTGCTGCAGAAGGCTATGGAGGACAATCTTCAATATAATATGGGTTGAAGCTCAACATCAAGAAGACAAAGATTCTCACCCCTGGGCCAATGTTCAGCACCATAATAGATGGAGAAGAGATTAAGATTGTTAATAATTTCAGCTTGCTCAGATCCACAATCAATACTCTTGACACCAGCAGTTAGGAAATCAAAAGACAGATTGAATTAGGTAAATCTGCTCTACGGTACCTCTCCAAAGTGTTAAAGAGCAACAATGTCAGTCTGATCCAGGTTATGGTCTTTGCAATTACTTGCTATGATACATCAGAAAGCTGGACAATGAATAAGGGTGACAGAGGAAGAATCAACACTTTAGAGTTGTGGGGCTGGAGAGGAGCATTGAACATACCACAGAGTGCCAAGAGAACAAACAGGTGTTTCTTGTAGAAGGTGAAACCAAGTTGTTCCTTCCTTGGAGTCAAGGATTTTGAAATCTCACATATTTTCGGCACATGACCAGGAAGGACCAGTCTTTGGAGAAAGACATCATGCTTTGAAGGGTGGAAGAGAGTGCAGGAGAGGAAGACTCTAGATAAGAGAGATTGACAAGGTAACTGGAGTAATGGAGGTAGATGTGTTGGAGACAGTGACAGTGGCTCAGGACAGGACAGGGTTCAGAGCTATTGTACATAGAGTCATTATGAGTCACAGGTGACTCAACAACACATAACAACAGCATTGCCTAATCAAGCCTTATATTTTAAAATGCATTTTCTTCAGTGTTTTTAAAAAATAATATGCTGTCCCCATCAACAAACAAAAGGATAGAGAAGCTCTGTTATATTCACACAATGGAATACTATGCTGCATCGAAAAGCAAGGAACTCATGAAATATTCAAAATGGGTGACTCTGGAGAACATTATGCAGAGTGAAATATTTCAGTCACAAAAGGACAAATACTGCATAGTGCCACTGTTGTAAAATGGAACTGACATCGGGGTTGGGGGGAGATGAGAAAGATAGGATAAATTATGCATACTGCATTGAAACAGATGAGGGAGATAACTGTTTAAATGGGATATATGATTAGGTATTTTTGTCATGACAGGAGTCCAGAATGAAGGCTGCATAGTGGAATGGTCTTGGGGGGAGGGACTGTATAACAGTGGAAGAATTCTTCTTTTACTTTTCAAAGAGAAGAGCGAACTAGGAGGTAGGGAGATTGGTCAGGGATAAAAGTGCAACAGTCAATGAATGGAAATTCAAAGTCTCTCTAAACTTTCATTAAAATTAATTAAAAAAATATGCTGTTGTGTTTTGGGTGAATTATTAGTCAGCAAATTGGTTTATCTGTTACCAATTGGTACACATATTGTTTTCCAACACCGATTATACTTTTTGCAAATGGCAGCATTCTCATTCTTTCCATTCTGTTTATTCTGTCTCCATTGATCTATCTTCCCTTTGCTTCTGGGTTACGTTAAGCATTTGGTCTTACATAGTTAATGAATTAAGGGAGCATATTACTCACAGTGATAGTATTTATCCTATATTGTTGAATCTATCAATTGGCTGGAAAACTGCCTCCAGAAATATTGTCAGTCCAAGTACACAGGATATCTTATAATAACACTTGTCTTGGAGGTTCCTCGGGACTCCACTGGTCCAGTTGTTGTAAGATGCCATCAAGTTGAGCATCACTCACAGCAACCCTATGAACAATTGACCTGTACCCTGCCCTACCCTGTAGCACCTTCATCATCTCCGACACACTACAGTCCATTACTGAAGTCACCATGTCCATCCTTCTTCCTGGAGGTCTTCCTCTCGTTTACTGACCCTCCATCTTTCCAAGCATGATGTCCCTTTCCAAGAAACCATCTCACCTAGCTACATGTCCAAAGTATGAAAGATGAAGCTTTGCCTCCAAGGGGCACTCTGGTTGCACTTTTTCCAAAACATAGCTGTGTTCTTTTGGAATTCCATGGAATATTCAATGCTCTTGTCCAGCACCACATTCACAGGCATTAGTTATTCTCCTGTTATGCTTATTCACTGCCCTGAAGCATAACAGACTGAGGAGACCATCAACTGAATCAGGTGCACCTTAAGCTTCAAGCTGACATCATTGCTCTTCAGCATTTTGGTGAAGTCCCCAACAGCCAACATACCCAGTACAATTTATCTTCTGATTTTCTGATTGCTGGTACCAAGCAAGATGAAATCATTGACAGTTTCAATCTTTTCTCTGTCCATAATAATACTGATTGTTGGTCCTGTGGTGAAAACCTTGATTTTCTTGATGTTGTGATGCAATCCATACGAAAGGCTGCAGTTCTTCATTTTCTGCAGGAAGCACTCCAGGTCTTTCTCACTTTTAGCAACCAAGATTGTATCATCGCCATAATGCAGGTTGTTGATGCGTCTTCCACCAATTCTGATGTCACTTTTTTTTTCACAGAGACCAGTTTTACAAATTATTTGCGTCGCACACAGATTGAATAGGTATGGAGAAAGGATAGGTCTGGCCTTTATTGAATACTGTCATACATAGTTTCCATTCCATGCAGGACTTTTTGATGTACCTGAGGACAGAATGAGTCAGGAGAGGTAGCTGGCCAGCATCTAGTTCTTCTGTTCTCAATCAGAAGACGCTGCAGATGAGTGGCTCTCAGTTCCTTGAGTGGCTCTTAGTTCGTTGAGCCTTTGACGTCCTTCATTCTTTTTTGCTTCATATGAGTAATAACCAATAAATAACCTAGCCTCCCTCCTTGAAATCCTAACACAAAAGCAAAACATGCTTCCTTTCACATGATATCAATAACTCTCGGGTTTAAAAGTTCTTCAAAATGACATATCATTTATTTTAGCAGAAAACAATCCAAGTTGCTGTTAGTTTTTCAAAGAATTCACAAGTATGGAGACCACAGATCTCACCCAGAAAGATATCCTTTTCATTTCAAGTTAACATAAAACACTACTTTGTGCTAAACATACTGTTTCTTCTATGATAAAATTTCTAACACTTTGCAACAAATGAAATCTTATGTGAGCTAGAATAGGAAATAACCAATAAACTAACTTCCATTAACAGACATCAACAGACAACCCACTTTCTACCATACCAACGGGATTTATTCTTTGCAGTATCTAACTGGGAATGGACATTCTTTGACAATATGTCTGAAACAGTGCAGTTGGTTCATTTCAACCAGCAGGTTCAGGCAACAGGGCTGCAGAAGGAAGGGGTGTCTTCATTACTACCAGAGTTCAGAATCTCTCTGCAAGAGAGACTCCCATATCATTACTACCGGCACAATGTGCTATTATATTAATAGTTCAAATAATGTGCTATGGCGTTACAGAGAGGAAAGAATTAATTTTGCCTGAGCCTTAGGGACAAATTCCCAGAGGAGATGACATTTAAGCTAAGCCTTGAAAGTTAAAGATTTTTTCCCCCAAAGAAGGCAGTTTAAAAAAAAAAATCAGAGGTAAATCAGAGAAGAGTGTGGGGAAAGTGCAGAATAAAAGTAGTAGGAATATCCTAATGAAAGATGGAGAACTGCTTGAATGTATTAGTGCCACGGAGCATTTAAAAAAAAAAAAATAGGTAAGTCTCACCACATTAGACCCAGTGTATAAAGAACCAACTTGAGAAAGCAGAAACGTGAACTGAATACTCCAGAGGGGTTCTCTGATTTATGAACCCGGGAAGTGCTGATCTGGAAAAACAGAGCCTTTGGTTTGTTGGCTGTTCTCCAGTGACTGAGAGCTCCCAGGCTTCCTGTTCCACGTCAGTCATAAAGTGTCTGGATGGTCCTGAGGTTTCTTATGCCTTCGTTGGACCTCATGCCAATGCATGGAGAATCTTTTCCACTGTCTGAATGCTTATGATTTAAGGCCCTGACTTAGAGCCCCCAGATTCCCCTAGAGGGGGCCTCACCTGTCACGGGCTGCCCAGCACCTACCTCATCTCTCTGAAGGACTAACTAACTACAGAGTCCTCCTCTTTGAAAACAGTAAGACATTCTGATTATATACCAGTGCTATATTCAGGGCCACTGTTCCCCTGTAAGAACACATTTACAAAGTTAAAGCATAAAACAAACAAAGCAGGGGTGTTGGTAAGGTATAGATAAGATTTGTTTGTTTTCAAATCCTTTGCCCTGCCTAGTGGAGGAATAATTTGTAAATTATGTGAAATTCCCAGGTCTGTCAGATTGTGTCCAGGTAAACAAGAATGCCTGCTTAATTAAAGCCTCTAAATTGGGCAATGCACTTCGCTGTAGAATTTTTAATATCTTTGAAATTGCTGATCCAATTCACGGTATTTTCACTTGCTTCTGATGTATCTGAAAGTTGAGCAATGAGTAAGAATGACTGGTGAAGAATCGATGCCTTAAAATTGTGGCACTGCCGAGGAGTACTGGATATCCCTTGAGCTGCCAAAAGAGCAAACGAGTCTGTCTTGGAGAAAATAAATGCATCCAGAGTGCATTTTGGGGATGTTGTCAGGGAGAACCAGTCCTTGGAAAAAGACATCATGCTGGGAAAGGTGGAGGGTCAGAGAAATAGAGTAAGACCCTCAACAAGATGGCTTGACACAGTGACTGAAGCAATGGGCTTGAGCATATTAGAGATCATGCAGATGGCTGAGCACAGCGCAAGCTGCAGATTCACTGTTCACAGGGTCCCTAGGAGTGGTGGTTGACTCAGTGGCACCTAACAACAACTGCAATAACCAGTGGGATTTAAAAACTCCACGGTTCATATTCCATTTTAATAGAAGTATAATCTTATAATTTTCACTTTGTTTCCTATCTCAAAATAATTTTCATAGCCAGTCGAAAATTTAGTAGACAAACCTACTGTTTTCTTTATGTTAACATTACAAAAGATGATCTAATTTGTTCCCTTCAGCAATATTCTTAAACATTTTTTTCTATTCATCTACACAAAGATTAGTTCTCTGAAAATGGTCACATTTAATTCTAAGCAAGCAACATGCCAACTCATAAATTATATTAATATACCAACCTAACTTTAAATCTGTAGAAGGAGAGGATTGCATCTTCATTTTAGGGAGTTCCGTTTCCCTTGTGGTTAAGGAGCTGTTCTGCCAAGCTGTACTAAAGGCAGGTAATTCCAATACAGCAGCTACTATTCAGGGAGAAAAGTGGGCATTTACAGCCCTGGGTGATTTACAGCCTCTGAAAACCCACTGGAGGGTGAGCGATGAATCAGTTCCAACTTGCTGGCGATATGTATATAACATATAGTGTATCTACATTTTCATTTTTCTCAAGCACATGGCCAGGAGGGACCAGTCCTTAGAAAGGGACATCGTGACTGGAAGGGTAGAGGGTCAGCACAGGACAGAAATACCCAGGATGAGCTGGTTTGACTCAGTGACTGAAGCAACGGGATTAGGTCTGTCGGAGACAATGAGATTGGCTCAGGATAAGGCAGGTTTCAGAGCGAATGGACATAGAGTTGCTATGAGTCACAGGCAACTCAATGGCACATAACGACAACAATGACACACCAATGCCATTAAGTCAATATATACAAAAAATGTAGAACAAACTGAAAGAAAGATATCCTTAGTAATGTTACAATTATTATATATTGATATCATTCTGGATATACTGAGTCAACTAAAATGTATTATTTTTTTAAAAAAAGCATAATGCCTTTGAAAATTTCTAATTACAAATGAACAAGTTATCTAACTCATTATGTATCTGAATCCTAGGCAGATATGCAGGAGATCATCATTGTTTTTGTTAGGTGCCATTGAGTCAGGTACGACTCAGAGAAACTCTATGAACTGACCTGAACTCTGTCCTGTCTTATGTCATCCTCCTCATCTCTGACACGCTTGAACCCACTGCTGTAGTCACTGCATCAGCCTATTTTATTGAGGGTCTTCTTCTCTTTCACTGAGCCTTCACCTTTCCAAGTATGATGGGGTCCTATTAAAAGGAACAGCAGTCACTCTTAGAAACATTCCCGAAGTATGTGAAGCTAGTACCTTAGAGGCAAGGAATACTCTGGCTGTACTTTCCCCAAGACATATCTGTTTGTAGATATGTAGATTCATTGGATATCTACAATTCTCCAATACCACAACTCAAAGATATCAATTCTTTTGCACTTACTGTCTTACTCACTCTCCCTCTTTAAAATTCATCACAAGTAACTGAAAAGATCATGGCCTGAGTCAGACATACCTTAGTCTTCAAACTGACATCTTTGCTCCTCAGAGAGTCTCTGACAGAGAACTTGCCAAGTGCAATACATCTCCTCCTCTCCTGACTGTTGTTCAAAGGTGTTGCTTGTAGACCCAAATAGAGTAAATCATTGACAATTTCATTCTCATCTATCATGATGTTGCTTATCAATCTAGTGGTGAAAATTTTTGTTCTCTCGATGTTGAGATCCATATTTAAGTGCTTACTTACAGCAAGCACATCAAGTCCCCCTCCCCTTAAATAAGAAAGGCTGAGTCATCTTCATAGCACAAGTTGTTGATGAGTTTTCCTCCAATTCTGATGTCATATTCCTCTTCATATAGTCCAACTTCTCAAATTATTTTTCTCCGTGTACAGAATGAATACGCATGGAGAGAAGATATAACCCCGAAGCACAACTATCCTGATGTTAAACTACACAGTGTTACTGTGTTCAGACAATGGCTTTTTGGTCTAGGTAAAAGTTTTGTATGAGCACAATTAAGTGTTCTGAGATTTCCATTCTTCTCAACATCAGCCGTAGTTTGTTGATCCACACAGCAAAATGCCTTTGCATAGTCAATAAAACACAAATGGGCATTCTTTGAGTCTTCTCTGTTTTCAACCAAGACTCATTTGATATAATCAATTATAACCCTAGTGTCACAGCCTCTTCTAAGCTCAGCTAAACTTCTGGCAGATCCCTATCAATGTACTGTTCTGGCTGTTTTTAGATGATCATCAGCAACATTATGATTGAATGTGATCTTAATAATATGGTTAGATAATTTTTACACTCTGTTGGATTACCTTTCTAGGGAATGGGAACAAATATGGATTTCTTCCAGTCAGTCATCCAAGCTGCGGTTTTCCAAGATCTCTGCATAGACTGGTGAGCATGCTCAGGGCTGCGTCTGTGAACTGAAGCATGTCACATGGTATCCCATAGATTCCTGGAGCCTTAATTTTTAGCCAATGTCTTCAGTGTAGCTTGTTGTTTTTCTCTTTGTTGATGCGCCAGTTGTGCAGTGTTCCATATTTTCAGTAGATCCAAGTTCACCAGTTGCTCTGCAGACACAGATGTAAAACTCTGCTTCTAGAAAGGTTGTAGCCTTAAAACACCTACTGCATTGTTCTGGTCTATTCTACAGCACTGCTATGAGCCAGAATTGAGTCAACAGGAATGGAGACACAATGGATGTTTCCTTTCTAACACTACAGAAAATGGCTAAAGGTTTCCTAGTGTTAGAAATTTACCTATGGAAAGAATCAGGTAATTTTCATATTTTTTTAAGAAAATATATCAAAATACCTATTAAGTAACAGTAAAAAACAAAGGAAGAGCAGATACATAAGTAATTCCTATGCCCAGGTCTTTGACTCTCTCTGCCCATAAATAAAAAGAAAAAAAAATTCTTATTTTAAATTTCTGACCCTTTCTATATGAGAGTTTACCTATCAGCACATATTTAAGAGACTTGTTTGACTTTTGTGTCTAAATATTGTAGGAAGATACAGATATCCTCCACATGCGAGTGAAAACAGGACATTTTCAGTCATGCTAAGCTCTGGAAATTATTTTTAACTATATCAATACCTATTTTGTTTATATGTTATTAACAAGAGTGATCTTGTTCCCCAGAGGGCATTTGTCAATGTCTGGAGACACTTTTCGATTGTTATAAACTTAAGGGATAGGGTACTACTGGCATCTAGTGGGTAGAGGCTAGACATGCTGCTAACTATGATAACAAAGACAGTACCTCTTAAAAAAAGTTACCCAACCCAAAATGTCAAGTTAGAGACCCAGAACCCTGGTATAAGTACACACATGTATTCAGGTCCATCAAATCATAAAAGAAAAATTTCATACAGATGCATCTGGCAGCATTCCCAGGTAAATGATAAAGTCTGTTCTTTGAAAATTAACATATGAACTTGCCTTCTTCCCTCAATACCTACCACCTTGCCATAATAGCTATTATAACTGGCCTTAAGGATTACATGATAAATCTAAGACACTGAAAAGATAACAATCATAGAAACATTTAAGGTTATCTTTAAGTTCACATTGAGCTCATCATTTGAAAAATAGACAATTTTTGTAGTAATCCAGTATAAAGTTAAAAAGAGAAAAATATAACAAACTAGAACAGAAGAGATGTAGCAGAGTCAGTGAGATGGAAGACAAGAACCTCATACCAGAAGAAAAACCAAAGATGAGGCAGAAAGAAAATGAGGAAAACATCTTGTGAGATGACATCAAGAGGACTAATATACAAATGACTGGAATTCTAGAATATAAGAAGGATAAGGAAATCACTGAGAAAGTTGTGTAAGAGGTACTAGAAGAAAACGTCCCAGGTATTATGAAGAATGAGTAAATCACATTCAGAAAGCTCAGAAGAAGAAAAAAAAGACAAATTTTAGTTAAATGGTAAATTCAGGATAAAAGCAATCAACTAAAGAAACTTAAGTATTAATTTGCGAAGAAACACAACATTACAGAATGTGCTTAAAATGGCTTGCAATAGCTGAGGAATCACACATGAAAGCTCTGAAAAATTTAGATTATAGTACATGGAAGCATTTCTTGAAAGAATCATCGTACTTTTTAATAAATGGCCAAACATGACTAGTAAGCATTTATTTTTACCTTCTTCTCATAAGACTCAGTACAAAGCTTCATATTTATCAAGATGTTCACAAAGTCCCAATCTACATCCAGACACTGTAGGAACTCAAGCTATGATGTTATTATTGCCGTTATGTGTCACCATAAAGTCAGAACCGACCCCCAGCTGACCCTTCAGTGGGCTTTCAACGGCAGTAAACAACACAAGAGGACTGCGCCCATCTCTCTCCCGTGGATTCAAATCACATCCCTATGTGTTGCCAGTTCAATTTCTTACCACTAAGCCAGCAGAAGGGAGGCTGTGATCCCAAAAGCATGTGTTTCAAATCCACTGGCTTGTTTGGTGGGAGAAAAATGGGCAATCTCCCCCCATGTGATTTATGCCTTCTGATTGGTTCTGATTTAACAGCATACAAGCATCAGCCACCAGAGAGAACTCTCTCAACCTACGATGTTGCTGTTGTTTGTTGTTGTTGTTGCTGCTGCTGCTGCTGCTTTTTACTGTAGAGTCAGAACTGGCTCACAGCTGACCTAATTGCACAGGAGGAGATTTCCCATCTCTTTCCTGCAGAGCAGCTGGCGGCCTTTCGGATCCCAGGACAGCTTCTTGCCACCAGGCCATCAGAGGTCCTATGATAGATTCCCCCACAAAAAAAGATTTAAACTCTAAAACTTTCAGAACCACTTTCAGTGATCTATGAAAGGTGTATAATCCTAACAGCTATCATTCGCACTATCAGAATCTTTGGTGGCACAATGGTTTAGCATCAACTTGCTAACTGAGAGGTGATGAGTTAGAATTCACCAATCACTCCATGAGAGAAAGATATGGCAGTCTTCTTCTGTAAAGATTTACAGCCTCAGAAACCCGATGAGGAAGTTCAGCTCAGTCCTATGGAGCTATACTATTAACCACACTCAACTGGAAGGCAAGTGGTTTGGGTTTTGGTTATTTATATCAGGCACCACCCCCAATTACTTTATAAATGTTTGCTCACTGAAGTTCCAGAGAAACACATCATCATCATCATCATCCTCGTTAGGTGCCATGAAGTTGCCTACCATTTACAGCATCTTGACAGTCTCCACCATACTCAAGCCCATTGCTGCAGTCACTGTGTCAACACCTCTCATTTAAGGTCTTCCTCTCTTTAACTGACCTTGCACTTTCCCCAGCATGATTGTCAATTTTATAAGGACCGGCACCTCCTCACAATATGTGCAAAGTGTATGAGACAAATTTTCATCACCTTCTACACATGCCAATCTCAAAGGAGCACCCTGGTTTCTTGACCTCCAAAACAGAGCTGTTTGTTCTTTTGGCAATCCATGGGATATTCAGTACTCTTCACTGACACAACAATTCTAAGACATTGACTCTTCTTCTATCACTCTTATTCATTTCCAACTTCCACAGCCTTAGGAAGCAACTGAAAATATTACGGCTTGTGGCAGAAGTGCTTTAGTCATTAAGCTGATATCTTTGCTCTTTAGTACTTTATAGAGATCCTTGACATATTTTTCAAATTCAATATATCTACTGATTTCTTGAGAGTTGATCCATAGATGTTGATTGTGGATCCAAGTTAAAAAACAACAACAACAAAAGCCCACAACTTTTGACAACTTCAATCTTTTCTCTGTCCATCAAGATATTGTACATTGGTCCAGTAGTTTTTTTGAGGTTGAGATGTAATCTATATTGAAGACTAGTCTTTGACCTTTCTTCTGCAGTGAGTCCTTCAAGTCTTCACTTTCTGCATATCACATATTGTTGATGAGGCTTCCTCAAATCCTCATGCCACATTGTTTTTACTCAGCTAACTTCTCAAATCATTTGCTCAGCATGCAGACTGAAAAGATATGGGGAAATGATACAACCGTGACACACACTTTTCCTGGTTTTAAACTATGCAGTGTTCCCTTGTTCTGTTAGCACAACTTCCAGGTCTGTATATAAGTTTCACATGAGCACAACTAAGTTTTCAGAAATTTCTATTCTTGTCAATATTAGCCATAATTTGTAGTGTTCCAGATAGTCAAAAGCCTTTGAATAGTCAATAAAACACAAGTAAACATATTTCAGGTATTCTCATCTTTCAGTCAAGATCTATGAGACATCAGCACTCATGTCATTCCAAAGCCCTTTCTGAATCGCTTTTTAATTTCTAGAAGTTCCCTGCTGTTGTCCAGCCTTCTTTAATAATCTTCAGCAGTATTTTACTGGAAAGTGGTATTAATGATATTCTTTCTATACCTTCCACACTTTGTTGTACCCCTTTTTCTTTAAATGGGAACAAATATCATTTCTGTCAAGCTGAGTTTCACTCATGGTAATCCTAATGTTTTAGAGTAGCACTATTGGGTTTTCAAGATTCTGCTATTTTGGAAGCAGTTTGCCTCCTCTATCTTCTGTGGTAGCTCTGGGTGGACCCAAACCATTGAGCTGTTATACCTGGTAGTAGAGCAAACAGTTGTTTGTTTCATTCAGATTCACTCAAGAAATGAAGCAGAGATAGTTTAAGCAAATTGCTTAAGGTTACAGAGCCTTTGGTGATGGGGTTAGAATTTGAACTTCAATAGTGTGGTTCTAGGTGTGTCTGACACAGGCCATGGTCCTTGCAATTACGTGCTGTGCGTTCAAGAGCTGGACACTAAGGAAGGATGATAGAAGGATAGGTACCTTTGAGTTGTGGTGCTGGGGAAGAGTGTTGAACATACTGTATACTGCCAGGAGAACAAACAGGTCTGTCCTGGAGAAAGTGACGTCAACCTGCTCCCTGGAGGCAAGGATTCTGAAGCTTCATCTCACATTCTTTGGCACGTGGCCAGAAGGGACCAGTCTTTGGAGAAGGACACCATGCTTGAAAGGGTGGAGAGTCAGAAAGCAGAGGAAGTCTAAGAATGATATGGATTGACCCAGTTACTGGAAAAGGGGGCTTAGGTCTGTTGGAAACAGTAAGATTGGCTCAGGATAGAACAGAGTTCAGAGCTAATGTACATAGGGTCACTATGAGTGGCAGGCAACACACTATACTATAAAAAGACTGAGGCACTTAAGATTTCAAATACTATAGTGTATCCATATTTCCTTACTCTCAAACGGTCTCCAAATCCCTGACTTACACACTATAACACTGATTTCCCAAAGGTCTCCTGTGAAGTAAATACATCCCTTCCTCTGCACACCTACATACTAAGCAGAGCTGCTTTCAGAGCTGCAAACCTCCAAGGTCAATACCAAATTCCCCTAGTTTGTTTCTTAAGGTAGGTAGGCCTGTCTTGCAGCAGGAATATTACTACTGCTGCATAACTGCGGCAGATACTGGAGATCACTATTGCTCTAATCTTTTGTTCATGTATTCAACTAGAATTAGGTGGCACAGTGCATTCTGTGTGGGGCTAATAGTGAAAAGGTTAGTGTTTCAAATACACCAGTCTCTACGTGGAAGAGAGGAAGTATGTTCCATAAATATTCACCAACCTGGAAACCCCAAGAGATAATGTCCTTCTGTCGTACAGGAGCCCTGGTTGCCTAATGCATTTTCCACTAGGCTGCAAACAGAAAAGTAAATGGTTCAAATCCACTAACTATTCCAGGAGAGAAAGACAGGAAGTCTTTCTATAAAAGATTCAGGGTCTTAGAAACCCAATGGAGATTTACAATGAGTCAGAACTGGCTTGAGAGTAGTGAGTTTTGCCTTTACTTAATATGTATCAGACAGTTTCTGTCCACTAGAACACAGATGTGTCAAACATTAATCCTTTTGGTAAATTCTCCATTTCAAGTAGGATTTAAAAACTATGTAACTCACCCTGCTTTTCTATGGCAAGTGCTGTGCTAAAGGTAAAAAGCTGTGTTAGAGAGGAGCTAAGGAGAAGGAAAACTCTAGTTTTTAGGGCTCAAAGAGGGAAAAACCAATTTCCTCTTGGGTTGGCTGAGGAATTTAGCAGAAGGGATACATTTGCATCTTGAGTACTGTATGGGGAAACAATGTTTCATGGGCAGCAAATAAATGTCTCCCAGAAGGAAAGATAAGGCAGGCACAAATAAACGAATAGGAACCGCCAGCATGTATTCAAGAACCCCGCTGTTCCACAGTCCTAGGAAAGGAATTTCTTGTGAATGAATTTTGTGACAAATAAAAACGACAATCTAAGCAAAGTCACTGCAAGATTATCCTCCTATTCTCTGCAAGAATTCTGGAGTTTATTCTTTATACAACAGTGAATACATAATTTTTCAAAAGAATTTGAGGCCCAAGAATAACCTGATAAAAACTGTGAATAAATGTGATTCAACAATAGGGATGAGATGAGTTTGGAGGTATATTCTGCACAATCCAGAACAGTTACACAAGCTAGACAATCATGATATCACAACTGTACCATTTATGGCAATGCCCACTAAGTGTAACTATGTCCAGAGATAGTAAGTACTCACCTAAAGCTAACTGAAGATTGCATTTGTATCATTAATTACAAGTGAAAAATATGCTAGCCAATCACTGTTAAAGGGTTGTGTAGAGAAAAACAAATTTATAATGAAAATCCATGACAATCAAGTTGATTGTGATTCATATTGACCATATAAGACAGAGGAGTACTGTTTCATAGGATTTTCAAGACTGTAAATCTTTAAGAAAATAGGTTTTCTTCCATCGAGCAGCTGCTGGATTTCAATCCACAGATAATTTGGATAGCAGAAAAACACTAGAGTGCCCCCAAAACTATTAAACCACATTAAAACTAACAAATAACAGCACCAAAATCACAAAGTGAAAAAAAAAAAATCTATTCATTTACTTCAATGTTTGCGTGTTTCCTGCAAAGCTGTTAGTGAAGGGGGATAGGGAATTTATTAAGCATTTAACCTGTAATCAGAATTTTCAAGGCAATGTCATCAATGAAGTCTTTAAAAACCAAAGTCAACAAGGAAGGAAACAAAACAGATCATAATTAACACTCTTCAAAACAGTAGTATAATTATAATGGGTAAAGTTGATCAAATAGGGACAAATATCAAGCAGTAGTACTGCTGTTCTTGACAGACTTGTTAAGATTTGCATTTTTGAATGGCCCACAAGCAGCACAGTTTGAGATTACTGAAAAATCTGCCAAGGGAAATTTAAAAGTAACTCATCCAAGTTGTGATTAAATTTAGCTAGAATTACATGAGTCATAACTGTACATTCATATACATCTGCATTAAAACATGAAATCTAAGTTAAAAGAATTAACTAATTTATGGGATATGTTGACTCTTGAAGTCATCAGTGGATTATTTCCACTGTTAACATACTGGGCACAGTAAATTAGCAATAGTCAATCTCTTAATCAGAACATTCAGATCTTGTCAAATCCTTGCACATTAGGGAGCTCGAAGTCAAGAGGCGAAATGTCATGAACAGATCACCCCACCGGGTATATGTGAGGTCTGTGAATTGTGCATATGACCTTATGGAGAATAAGCACTCTGCTATGTAGCACACCTACTTGATTGAGGATAGAATTTCAAACTTAATGCTCTTGCTTTTGTGAGTAGAATTAAACTTAATGGCATATGAATGTAAAGTTTTATGATTTAATTGTAGCCTTTCACAAGCAATGTCTCTCTCATTTTAAAAAGCAAAGATTTTTTTTTAAATAACATAAACAATAGTCATACTTGACACCAGTACTGGTTTTCCTAAAAGTTGTTACATGAAGAAACAAATGCTTTAAGACACTAAACCTTTGCATGTCCAAATTCCATGTGCCTCTGACAAATGATTTATATGGAGAGCATAAGTTCAACTTCTCTGAGACAAAATAAAATTCCAGATTGGTTAAGAAGACTATTCAAGGGATAAAAAGGTAAAGAGACAAACCAACCCTTCAGCAATATAGTATATTGGAAGATATTTTGTGGAATTTGAAAGTTGCAGGGTTTTGTTTTTTAGCAGTTGATCATTCTAGAACAGATACTTGGATAGTGTTCACCCAAGAGATCTAGCCCTTTAAATAGAATCTGGAAAGCATAATTTTAGGAACTCTGGAGGCAAAGACAGCGAAGCCTCCTCATCTTTTGCACTATGGACATGTAGCTAGGAGAAGCAATTCACTGAAGAGGGACATCAGGCTTGGAAAGATGATGAATGACAGGAAGACCCCCAATTAGAAGGATTGACACAGTGACTTCAGCAATGGCCTTGAGTGTTTCTGAGATGAAGAGTGCACAGGACAGATCAGGGTTCAAGTTGACTGTTTATAGGTTTGTTATGAATCATACTCAACTTGATGGCACCTAACAATAACAGAGGAACAACAGTGAAGCAAGTGGCTGCACACTGAAAGGCTGACCTCTCAGACTCTCCCCAGGGAGCTCTATGAGAGAAAAGATCATGAGCTCTGTTTTCTTAAAGATTACGCAGTGCCATCACAGAGATGCAGACTTATAGTAACCCTACCTACAACTACAATGCAGAGCAGAACTGCTCCACAGCTCTCTCAAGGCTAAGAAATCAGATTACCACATCTTTCTCTTGCGGAGCAGTTGATGGGTTCTGACTGATCTTTCTGTTAGCAGTTGAACACTTATCCCACTGTGCCACCAGGTCGTCTTTCCTTAAAGATGATGACCCCTGTTGGGCAATTCTCTCCTACAGCATCACTCTGGGGCAAATATTGGTACAACGGCATTCAACAGCAATGAAGGGAAGGCAGTTTTAGGGAAGAACGTTCTGAAAAGCCACATCAGGGCTGTACCACACTTTCCAGTAGGCACATCCTGTCAGCTTTCATTTCAATAAAGGGCTCATGACTAAATGCAAAAATAAAAATGAAGTGATGAAATGTACGCTATAGTGGGAAAATATCTTCAAGTCTAAAAACAAAACCAAAAACATTATTAGCAATAAAACATAAGTGTGTGTCTAGAGACAACTTTAAAAACACACTGTTAGCTACCCCTATAAATGCAAAGATTACCCAGACTCTATGCGTTATTTCATTAGAACTTAAATCTGCCTCTAGAATTCCATGATATATGCCTCACTCTCCTGTAGTCCTCATCCCTTCCTTGTGATTCAACACATATACCTAAGTTCATAATGAGCACTTAGACTTAAAAGATCCACAAATAAACAAATAGAATATTAGCATAGATGCAACAGATACGGCTTAGAAAGAAAAATCTTCATGCAAGTAAAAAAAAAAAATAATCACAGAACAGAACAGCCATAAGCTTTGGTATTTGCAAGACAGTATGGACCAATAGTATGCCCTCAAATGCAGCTGTTTGCAAACGACCTTTATGATTCTGTCTATTTTGGATTCTGTATCACCAGTAGCTTAGGATTTCTCCTTGAACGCTACACTATTTGGAAAAATAGTTTCACTTCACTTTTCTTTTTATCTTTTTTTGGCTTTCTCTTTTTGCAGTATTAGCCACCAAACTAGAAGTCTAATGTGAAATTAACCTATTTTTCTACTATCCTTAGAAACAGATACATAACTAAGAGCATGAAAAGAAAATGTTTTCTTGAATAGCATTCAAAATTATTTTGAGTAGAAGTAATGATAACAACTGGCATATTGCTTAGAGAAGGGCTCTGGAGTCAGACCAGACCTTAACGTTACTCCACTGTGTCTCAGCAGGAACATCTGTAAAATGAGAAAAATAAAAATGCCTAATTTATAGAATAGGTGGAAAGATTAAAATTAGGTAAACCATATAAGTGGTTAAAATGAAAGTCTGCATCAAGTAAATGGGCAGGAAAAGTTCACCAACATTTTAGTGTGGTGATAATGGTGCTGACAGCAAAGAAGACAATCTATGTGAACACAAAAGTCACAACTTCTTCAAGGGCCCAGCTCAACATTTTTATTCTAAAATATACTTGAAGCTGCAACACTCTTGGAAATGACATTTCCAGATGGCAAGCCTATTTTGTTGTAACACAATTTAATTCTGAAAACATTTCAGTGTAGTACCAGCAATCAGAGTTTGCCTAAAGTTTTCCACCTAAAAAGAGCTACCACTGGGGGGAAAATTATTTTCAAAATCCTGACAAAAAAGAGCGTTTCCACTCACAGAGACCCAAGGTACCTTAAAGTGAATTTACTTGTTCTCTGTGTGTGTAAATAAAAGTTAACTCATGGATATGCTGCATTAAAATATTTCATACAGGAAGAAAATGCAAATTCCTGACATTTTAATATGGTGTCTTTCTTCATCAGAGCTGTGCACTGAAATCTCAGGGTGAGAAAAGGGCCAGACTAGCACTGAAAGGTTTCAAATATCAAACTATACTATTATGTCAGTGCCCTAAGATCAATTAGCACCTTTCAATGACAGAAAAGGTTACTGTGAGACTCAGAGGAGCATAATCTGAAAAGGTTTTAAACCACCAAATAAATGTGGTTTTGATAACTCAAAATCGTTTCTATATTTAATCAGTTTCATCTTTTTTTTTTTGAATGGAGGAAAGTATTAAGAGTAGTAGTGTTCATTTTCAGAGTCTCTCCGCTAATAAAAACATGGATGGAAGCTTCGTAAAAATAGCAAATTTCAAGACTAAAAAGGTTTTATCATTAAGGCATATACTAACATTCCATGCCACAAGCAATATTAGGTGACAGCAGTGTTTGCAGTCTGGAAACCTCTTAAAAGCACAGTCACTTTTGAATGTGTTATTCCTGTTTGTTTTCTTACACACAAGTTGAAGCTATGTAATGCCAAATTTGGCTTCATGTCCAATTTAATGAATATTCAGGGTCTCCACATTAAGATACACTGAACTGCAGAATCCAGTATTAAAGAAACTACAGCTAAATGCACCATTACTTCTCATCCATCTCCAAAGCAGGCATCTGCAAGAGAATGTTGTTTCTAGGTTCATGAGGGAAAAATTCATGAGAAGCAGGTACATTGCAATGCCATCCATTCCTCCTGGTGTTGATTTCATTCACCTAGTAACCATTGTAACAAAATCTCCCCACTGTACTTCTGAGTACAATTAGTTTAAGAAAGTCCACAGGGAGATACTTTATAAGAGCTTAGAATATGCAAGAAAAGTACTCATTTGGAAAAAGAAGCTGTCACGGTTATATTCTTACTAGAGGATGGGAGAAATGTTTGATAGATGTTTTCCCAGCTTTTCAATGAGAGGATTCAAAATGTCTCCTACTTTTGATAGCAGGCTTTTCTATTTATTTCTTAAATGAGTGATCTGAAATATTTACAACCAGACAGTACCTAATTTTAGGTTTTAAGTGCTTTAACAGCTCCATGAAATATGATCAGCAGCTGCAATGCAGAACTATGGTGAATAAACTCTTTATAAAGGGGGGCCTGTTTTTACTGAATGCTCAGTGCTCTTGCATTTACCTAACAGAAAGGAGAGGGGGGAAAAAAAGAGATAATGAAAAAGTATAATAAATACTTGCATTCTTAAATTACTTAACACTTCACTGAGTCTTGAAAAGGATTATCTCCCCTCTTCTCAAATTCTATATAAAAAGTGTGAGGTTCCACTGGGTGAAATAAGTTTAATTTTATTATTTGAAAGTTAACCTGTCAATTTTCAAACAATTTGCTATAATAATAGTACGGGTTTGTTAATGCCCATTATATTTTTCTAAAACCTCTGGATAATTTTATTCCAGTGTACAGAATTTTAAAAAAATAATAAAATCAAATCACATAAATATATTTTTAGACATGGCATCAGTCATTTAGAGCTTGCAACAGAGGTTCAAAACATGAAACTAGACACTATATTTCTCTTGGCTATGCAAAATTTATTTACACCAGAAATCACAATACAAATATAATGAAACTCTTGGAAATGAAAGACTTTCATTTCTTTCGTGTAATCAAAGTTTTTTTAAAACATATTAAAGACAAAATATTACAGGAACTTGCACAACAGTAATATGCCAGGCTTTCCAAGACAGAAATGTTATGCAGAGATAATTCTTTCCAATCAACTACTAAAATTCCTTTATAATCTAGCATGCAGGTTTCTTGACAAAAATTATTTTCAAAATAAATACTTTTCATACAAATCTTACATTCTGAAAAATCTTAAACATGAAAATATTTAAATATTAGCTATCATGGGTGACTGATGGCATATAACAACAATATGAATATATAAGGATGTATGAAAATGTTAGTTTAGGTAACATTAAGCTTATAATATCTAATAAATACTAATTTGAAAAAGAAAAAAATAGACAAGCATTTTTATTTCAGTTGAATTATGGAGAATCTTTAATTATAATCTCCCTAGAAATTATGAAAGGGACTATTTTCAAGTAATTTACAAAGGAAAATAGGCTTGGGAGAAAACATTGATTTTAGAATTTGTCTTAGTATGAAAGAAAAGTATTCCTTATAAACAGAGGGGGGGAAAGTAGCAATTTTCATCTAAACTAGTTATGTTCTTTATCAAAACCATAACTTTCAAAGGTTTTAACTTTGGTTTAACTTTGAATGACTCACAACTTTTAATCAGGTGGAACAAACTATTTTCTATGGCTTATATCAACAATAAAAACGTGTCTAGTTTTATCAGCGCTTAGTATTGCTGCCATAAAAATCAGACCCTGGCAGTCCAGCCCGACAGAAACCTGCCTCTTGTTACACTCACGTTTTATTTCTTGTGATTATTTTTTTAATATGCAAATACGTCTGAATTTAAGTCTCTGAAATGCTCAGCACTCCTTATCCAATTTTCAGTTTCTGAATGTTCACCACATCTCATTTGCTAATTTTTGATTCATCAGGTACTATTGGCTTGCCAGAAATATTTAGAAAGTAATAAAAATGGGAGCGGGAGAAGACAGTGTTCTTGAAATCATGTTCTGCTTGGGAAACATGACCAAGTACAATCCTTGCCGTGAAGTTTTCAAAAGAGAAACAAAAATAACACAACAATTAGAAACCTATCTTCAAACGTTTCCTATTGTCAGTCTTAGACCTTTAGATGAAACTTCAGAAGCTGTTGATGGCTGTTAAATGCTCTTAAGACTCCCACCTAGGTCCCACCGGAGCCCTTCTAGCTGAAACTGACACACGTTCGTTCAAGAGTGTAATAAAACAGTGACCACTATGAGAAAAGAAACAAAATGCCATATTCGAAAAGATACATTTCCCTCCGTCATTTACGCTGATCCCAGGCTGCCAAGCCAAAAGGGGTAAGGGAGAAAGAAAACTGTTAAGTAGGAGCTCTTAATGTGAAACCTAACCTGTCGGTTCTCTTGGGTATCCGATTTTGGAAGTGTCTGTAATGACAGCCAGGAAAGCAAATTAATGGCCAATGGCCCACTGGGTTTGAACACGAGACTCCAGTTACCTCCTTGCGGATCAAGTACACAACACACACACACGCACAATGAGCTGCTCCACGTGGAACTGCTCTGAAACCAAAACACACACACGCCCGGGAGCTATTCTGCACCTTGGCAAAGGGGCAGAGGGGACCTGCACCTTCTTACAAGGCGCCCAAGTGAAGATTCGTGAATGACTTTTCCCAGACGGCTCCCGGGTTCAGTGGAGACGGTCTGGGAGAGAGGCGAGGACAGCAGTGTGCAAACAACACCCTCCTCCTCCCCAACACACAACACAACCGCCCCCCCCCCCCGGACTCCCAGGGACCAAGCCACGGGTTCGAGGGGGGTTGGCGAGGGGAGGCACGCCACCCTGACTGGGAAAGCAATGACCAAAATTAAACTGCGGTCTCTGGTTTCGCCACGGCTCTGCCAGGGGACTCCCTCCACAAATTCCCTAAAAGCTCCAAGCTTGTTCAGAATATCGTTTGCAAAGAAGGCACATAATCTTTCCAGTAAAATGCTCAACGAAAACTCGGGTTCCGGGGTGGCGCACAATCAAACAAACAGACACACTGTCTTCTTTGCAGCCGGGCTGAGCTTTACAGAAAAAGCGAGCCGTTTCAAGCCCCACAACCACCCAGCAGGCGAAACTGGAGACCAGCTCTTCTCCGAGGCTAGGTCCCTTCGCCCAGGGAAGTTAAAATCCCTCCATGGCTTCTGCGCCCGGAGCCAATGAACGCTACTCCACTGACAAGGCGCCTCTAATTTCAGGAGCCTGGCAAAGACCCTGAGAAGGTCGCTGCACCGCAGAGGGACCATTCAAGTGGGTTCGCCGTCGTTTAAAACCCTGTGAGCGCCAGGACTTTCCAGCCCGAGACTACTGAACCTGCACAGGCGCCCAGGGTCCAGAAAACCAGGCGCCTGGCTCCCCCCAGGGCACCCAGGGTCTCCACCCATGAGGCTGCTGACAAAGGGGACCCTTGCAAAATAAGAAATGTCACTGGAGGGATGCAGAGGGGCGACCCCAGGGCGTGCTCCTCGGCGAGGCGGACCCAAGGAGCAGGTAGGAGTCCATCGCCAGACAGTCGGGGGTCCTCGGACCCCATTCCCGCTGTCCCGAGGAGAGACCCGCAGCTCATGGGGAGCCCTGGGGGCGCAGAGTTCCCGGGACAGAGACTGCAGCACACTCCCAGCCTTGGGGCCTCCACTGAGGCTCTCTGGGTCCTTACACACCATCCCATCTGCTGTGCGTCCTCCACGCCGAAGACTCAGGAGCTACCCCACCCTCTGATCTGGGGACCCCCAGCAGGGAGTCGGAAGAAAGGAGCACTCACCTCCCGCCTCCCGGCCCACCTCGGGATCCCGAAGTTCTAATGCACGTCGCAGCCCGAGGATCAGCGGGTCTCTGCCGAGGCAACTTATTCTCCTTCCTGCCGGTGTCCAAGTTTCCCCTTCGAGTTGCGCCTCTGGTGAAAACAGGACATCCCCTTCGGCCACCCCCCCCAACAAACAGCGTACACAAGTAGGGGAGCGACAGGGCGGGGGAGACGCAGGCTCCGAGGGGAGGAGGGAAGGAGAGGAGCCAAAACTCTGGACTGACGACAGAGGGGGGTAAAAAGTAGAAGAAAAGGGAAAGAGCGCTAGGCCGGCGTCACACCGGCTCCTCCCGGCGTTCGCACCGGCGCCGCAGCTTCACGTGGACTGGCCGCGGGGCGGTGCGCGGGGCCAAGCGCGGAGCTGCGTGCGGAGCTGAGCGGAGCGAGCGCCGGGTGGTGCGCGAGGCTGGGCGTGCGCTGCTCTGCGCCGAGGGAGGCCGCGCACTTGCGCGCGGGGCGGAGACCTGAGCGCCACCATGGGCACTAGCTCACACTGGAAGCCGAGGGTGGCCCCGGGTTAGGGGGCGATCTCGCCCCTTCTCATTCAACCTCGGGCAACTGTCTGTTGTCATTGTTTGTGATTTGGGGTGGGGGGGGTCTCTCCTGAAGCCCCTGGTGTCCCTGGTGGCGCCATAGTAATCTCCTGCACCCCGGCCCCCTCCCCCAGCTGGGCGCTGCTGCTGGCCGGGGTGGACTGGTGGCTGAGGGGAGGGACCCACAGGCCTCTCTCCTTTCCTGGGACCAAGGGACCAGTGTCCCCCCCCCCCCCCACCTGCTTCTCTGGCTCTGCCTCTGGACTGACTCTCCTGCTACCCACATCCCAGGCCACTGTGGGCCGCCTAAGGGACTCCCTTCCACTTACCCCAAGGGAGGAAAAAGAGTTCGCTCAATTGTAACAACTTAGGAGAAAAGCCAACCCACTCCAGAGTGGGAGGCTGACTCTGATGGCAGGAAAAGGCCTTTTGCGTGGAGATGCATGCTGTGAGGGAATGAGCAGTCTGGGGAGAGGCTGTGCAGTGAAGGGACTGCGCCGCTTCCAGCGCTGGGCTAAGCTATAGGCAGCCCTCCCAGACGCCAAAGGTCAGACAGTGACGACTGACTTCGGAGACTGGGTCAGAGCTTCCGGAGCCACCTGGCCCGAAAGGCATGTCATGTCTCAGCGTTCTACGCATGCATGATGCACCTAGATTTAATATCCTATACGCATACGTGTGCTTATCACACCAGTGGACTCTGCAAATAGAAGTAATTCTTAAACTTCACAGACATTTTATATGCATTTGCCTCACCTCTTCCTAAAAGCCTTTGTCAATTTGAAGGGTCTTCTTTGTCATTAAAAGGAAGTACTTTACCAGTGAGAATTCACTCAGTGTTAAGTCAGTTTGGCACAGGGGATGCGTTTCATCTTCCCAACTCTACATGAGTTTCTAAGTTGGTCTAACAGATAAGAAATCAGAGGCCCAAGGAAACCTGAGTAACTCTCCCAAGTACAAACCCACGGTTTTTTAACCGCAAGGCGGATTCAACCAACAATTCCACACTGCTTCAGATGTGGTCTAAGAGATCACAAGTTAGCTAGTAAGAAGTGCTCCCATTCGAAGAGAATGGAGTTTTAATATATTATCGATTAAAGTATATTGTGAGGGGCGGGGAGGAAAGTTCAGAAAAGGAGTTCAGTTTCTATTTCAGCTAGGTTATTTGAAACAACTAAGAACACTGTCAGGTTCAAAAGCAAAAATCCAATATTAAATATGTGTCATGACCATGGATGCTTTCACTTTTAACACATCACCTACAACTACCGAGGCAATGGAAAGGCCGGGCTTCTTAATTTAAAATGGTAAATGCCTCCCTGAGGCAATCATGTGGATGATCACTGTGAGTTCTTGCTGCGCTTTTATTTCAGAGGACAGGGGCATGTCAATCATGTTATTTCCCTCTTTGGTTCCCAAGGTAGAAGCAGTTCTGGCAATTGCTTAGGCACAGGGAGATCTGGAGCCTGGCTTCTAGCACATTCTGGTCTGAAGAGAGATGCCAGTTAATATGCACTTAAGAGAGAAATACAGGTGACAGCTATCATTAATTTTACACATTTTCTTTTCCATATTTACTAGGGCTTCAGAATTTGGAGCAGAGCTGAGATTCGAACCAAGCTCTGTGCAACCCCAAAGCCTACTCTTGCCCACTGTGTTGCTGATGAGTAACAATAGTGTGGGGGGAGAGGGAAGATAATTCTTTTCATTATGAGTTATATTTACAGCTGAAATATGCAATCAAAATGTATTGTGAATCACATAATGTCTAAGAATGTTTTTGGAGCTATAATAAATGTCATCACCTGAGAATCAAATGCAATACTGAGCTTAATACTCTTCACGGAAAACCACAAAATTTTAATTTTATTGATGTACAAAATCATGTATTCATTTTGCTGGTAAAGGAAAGTGCATAATTTGGATAAAATAAAAATTCTTACATCAGGATCTCATAGTGTGAAATATGTTTCTTTGTTACCTTGTGACATTAGATTTTCAGCAACACTCCCCTTGCTTTCAGAGTCACTTTGCACCAACAATGTTTTATATATCCGCATAAGAATTCATTTGTAGAAGTTAACCGCAAGCCCAGAATTGTTGCCTTGCATGTAAATAAGTTACATAGATCCCACCTCATAGGTAAAATGAGGCATCATAGTTTCAAGTCACCATTGAAATAAGAAGTGCGTGTTTCCTATTGCCAAAGGGGCCCTTTAGAGTAGTGAGAGAAGATCTTCACCCTGAAACCTACAGTGTTCCTTTTCAAAAGCAGGAAGTCCGTCCCCTTTTCCTTATGAATCAGGGTGAAGTCTCTCTCAGGGAGGAGTGATAGGGAATGGCAAAGGACTCACTGACAAAGGAGATTAATCAGAACTGGCTTTGACAAGCACTGTGGCAATTGGACAATTGAAACAGACTTTCAAGGGTGAAAAAAAAGAGGAATGAACTGGGAGGGGGAGGGTAGAGAAAATAGTGCAACAATGAATGAATGGAAGCCCAAAATCTCTGTAAATGTTCATTGTCATTAATAAAATTTAATTTAAAAAAAATCTGTACCTCAAAAAAAAAAAAAAGAATAAGTTGAGCATTGGAAGCAAAGTGTTAAGATTGTAGAGGCAAATGTTTTTGTTTAAAAGCAAAACATTCTTTCCAGTATTTTTTTTCTTTTTTTTTTCCCCTGTATTTTTTTTTAGAAAATAGTTAAGCAATTGACTCCTTACCAAAAGGTAGGGCAGTTAAAACCCGGTGGTTCAACCTACTTACGAGCTTTGAGGGGAGAAAACCCCAAAATTCAAATTTGGCAAAACTGCCTCATACCTGACCCTGTAGCTGAGGCTATAAATTCCTCAGGAGGAGATTGTCCATCTTTCTCCTGTGGAGCGCTTTGGGCTCATGCCACTAGAGCATCACTCGTTTTTGTGGGGTTAGCAGTGCAGTTCCCAGTACACTATACACCATGGCAATTCTGCTTCACTGCACGGAGTCCCTGTGATTCAGAACCAACCCCACAAGGCACCGAACAACAACAGAAACAACTTTTATGGTTACTGTCATTTTATCTGTAACATAATAAGAGTGACATTTCTATTTCACTACTTTTATTAAATAAACTCGTGGCACAGGACAGAGCAGAGTTCAGATCTGTTGTTCATAGGGTCATTATGAGTCACACTCCACTCAATGGTGCTTAACAACAGCACCAGTGATAACAATAAACAAGTGTCATAACACAAAATGGAAAACCAGTAAAACTTGCTGTGAATAAAAGATGGCCTTGCAAGGAAATCCTTATTATTGTAATGAAATGTATGTTATTCCACCTGAAAGAGGCGTGGTATGACAGTGGTATAAGGACTCAACTGTCGCTTGAAGGGTTGGTGGTTCAAGATGTGGTAGTCTGTTTCCAGAAAGATTTTAAAGCTTGGAACCCCTATTCATTCATATTCATATTCTGTCCACTGTAAGTCAGAATTGACTGGACAGCAGGAGGTTTGGTTTCTGGTTTTTTACCACCTAAAATTATCTCACACAGTTTGAAAAACAATGGTTTATACAACTACATGGTGCATATCCTCTGGACTCTCGAAAAGTGTGTTTTCAGCCATTCCTTCCTGTTGCTGGAGAGAAATGTTGATCCAACACTGTTTTGGGTGCTACTTTTAAACTCCAGTGTGTGTTGACATCAATCTTCTCTTCTAAAAAATATTTTAAGGCTGATGTTGAAGTATATTGATTTTTTTTATTAATTTAGTTTGTTTATTTTTCATTTCAATGAATATCTACAGAGATTTTGGAATTTCATTCATTCATTTTTGCACCCTTCTCCCCCCACAAACCCCTCACCCCCCCTTTGCTCCTCTCCTTGAAAAGCAAAAGAAAAACTCCCTCATTGGTTTTAATGTTCTTTGTACTACCAAAGTCAGAAACACTTGTGCAATACAAACAGTGTGTAATAAAAAAAGCAAATTGATCTAACTATTGTGCCAAATACAACCCTTCCTTGGCTTCTTTTCTTCAACACACACACACACACACACACACAGACACACACACACAGTGCCTTACGCACTAAACAAAATGCTACTTAACTGTTACACATCATAAAGTGGCAGCATCTATTGGCCCAATGTGGTATTGCAGCAAAGTTCTGTAAGAGAAGAAGCAAAACCAATCGAAAAAAAAGCAAAGATAAGAGAAAGAAAAGAAACTTGGAGAGTCTGAAAGAAAGATTATGTGGGGAAATTCTGATTTAAAAAAAAAAATCTATTGCCAAATTCTGAAAGTAATTAAAAAGCACTAACCAGCCTAACTTGACACAAATCCTTGGATGTTCATCCTGATCTGAGAAAGGACACTTTTTTGGAGGAGAGATTGGGTTTTGTAACTTTATAGTGGAAATGAAAGATTCACTTATTAGCACTTCCCTTTGCTTGCCCCTCTGGGACCAGATGCCTCTGCAGTTATCATCTACTACTTGTTTATCTTGCAAATGTGCATGGCACTGCTTTCACAATGGATTTTGTGAATCAAGTGAAACAAACAAAACACTCTAGGAACTCATAATCCAAAACATTATAATTATTTCAATTTCACTTAAAAACAACCTTAGTGGGGAAATCATGCAGCACTTTAATAGGAACAGACTTTAGGCGGGAATGAAGGGGAAAAAACAAAAAGAGGACAAAACATTGCTTTCAATAATATTACTAAAAATGGTAATAAAGGACTGGATGCGTATCAAAATAATCCCAAAGCAGATCTCTTAAATTAGCCATCTTCTTAGTATACTTTGAAACTCCAGCTAGATGCTTAGAAAATAATGTCACTCAGCCATTTCTTAGTAAATTCTAACCCTACACTTTGAGCATTGGGAGCCTGGACCATATCCACAGGTTTCAAACTCAATGTCACTGCTGTCAAGGTGATTCAGATTTATATTGTTGTTTAGGTGTCTTTGAGTTGACTACGACTCATAGTGACCATATGAACAAGTGATCAGATGAACCTTGCCCTACCTTGCAGCATCCTCATCGTATCAGTCATACTCCTGACTATCTCTGTGTCAATCCAACACGTTGAAGGCCTTTCTCTGCTACTCTGCCTTTTCCAGCATGAGGGCTTTCTCCAAGGATTGGTTCCTTCAGAGTTTATGTCCAAAGTAAGCAAGACAAAGTTTCAGAATTCTGACTGCCTTCTTTCAGGTTCATGGGAGAAGAGTGTCCATCTTTCTTCTCCAGAGTGGCTGGTGGATTTGAACTGCCAGAGATGTACATCCTTTTGATTAGCAACAGAACACCAAAACCTTACACTCATCAGGCATTATTCATCTTTTAGTGAATGACAGACTGTGGGAATAAATGAAGATGAAACATGATTGCTCAAGAATCTACAACCCAATGCTTCAGGTTTTCTAAAATTGATAACTGCACTTTCCGAGTAATTATGTGTAAACAGATCAAGCCTAAAAATAAAAGTTTCTCCTGGTTGGTGAAAACAAAGAAATTAGATCTACAAGGGACCTGCTGAGGCTTTCTCTTCTACTTATTCCTATGCTAAACTTCCTCATTCTTGGCAGAGTCTCTAAAGAAAAGGAAATGCACATTTTTCTGGGAGACAGCTCCATTATATTTACTTTCAAAGTCTCTTGAACTTTTCTTCCTCCTTCAAGTTAAATCCTTTTAGCACCATATTATGCAATTCTCCTCTATCATCCATGTTTACACCCAACCTTCAGATGTTTATAAACAGATAGCATGCCCACTTTTAGTCATCTGTTAGCCACATTATACAAATGCAAGGCCTTTTAATCTTGTTTCAGTTCAGACATTCCGAGCCCTTAATCATTCTTACTGCTTGTCTGTGAACTATTTCCAGTTTCCTAGATGCTCAGGTTTTGGTCGCAAGTATCCCACTTTGAATGCATGGCTCAGGTGTGGTCTCATTAGCAGGCGTTCTAGAATTTGTTTCCCTTTGGCCACATTGTTTTGGCTTCACTGTTAATTCCTACTAACTTGTGCCACTTTCCCAGTCTAACAAACTTACAGGCAAGTTTGCCTCTAATTTTACTTCAATCAATGTTTCTTTTGGCATACCATCCCTGATTTCTCAAGGCCTTCAGATGTATATTTTAAAGTTACAAAAGTAGTCAAAATATGAGCGATATCATTTTGCTTTCCCTTTGATTTCATGGACTTGTAAACTAAACTTCAAAACAAGGAAGATTCAATTAAGCTTTTTTTCATACAACTCTTAATTGTGTATTCTTAGGATATTTCTTATTATTTATACTGTTTTGTTTTTTTGTTTGTTTTTTTTTATACTTTTTTTTTAAGGCCTATTATTTCAGAAGTGGATACAAGTCCTACTTTGGAAACCCTCCTGAAATCTGGCCACCATGGACAGTATTTTATTTAAAAATATACTTGCTGATATTGTAGATACTGATGGCTTAGCTTCCAGCATCTCAGCAGCACACCAGCCAGTGCAATATGTCAAATTAAAAGACCGGTGGTATGGTATTTACCTGATTTATTAAAACAAACCCAAAACAACTGATGAAAAAACCAAGAGATTTTCTAAATGGCAACAGTCAGTTTCTATGAAACACTTTTGAAAGAAATATGATGATATAGTATATTGAAGGTGATACTACAACAACCAATGAGGACAGGAAAGTTTATAGTCACAGGTGAAGGAGGATTGGGTTAGAAAAAAAAAGCCAGGAGGTGAAAAATAAGGGTTAGTAAGTTTTTTATTCTTCCTACTAATACAGCCTTCAATATGGATTGCATCTCAACATCAAGAAAATAAAAATTCTCACCACTGAACCTATAGGCAACATCATGATAGATGGAGAAAAGATTGAAACTGTCAATGACTTCATCTTACTTGGGTCCATAATCAATACACTTGCTACCAGCAGTCAGGAGATCAGGAAATACATTGCACTGGAAGAGTCTATAGTTAGGGATCTCTCCAAATTATTGAGGAGCAGTGATGTTAGTTTGAGGACTACAGTGTGCTTTATTCAGGCCATAGACTTTCAACAATTGCTATGCTGCTGTGAGCAGGAAAGTGATTAAGGATAACAGAAGAAGAATTGATGCCTTGAGCTGTGGTATTGGAGAAGAGCATTGACTATTCATTGGACTTCCTGAAGAAAAAGGTAGCCAGCATGCTCCTTAAAGGAAAAGATGATAAAACTTTGTCTCACATACTTTGGGCATGTTGCTAGGAGAGGCTGTTCATTGGAAATGAACATCAGTTTTAGGAAGGTGGAGGGTGGGTGAAAGAGGGGATGACCCTAGACCAGATGGATTGTGTGATACGGTGCTGTACTATATCGGCTCAAGTGAGCCAGGGATTATAAGGATGATTCCGGAGATGACAGGGTTCAAACCTGTTGTTCATTGGGTCACTATGAGACTTGACTCGACGGCACTTGACAAAAACAACTTGTCGTCCATCACTTGATTCCATAGACACAAGTGTTTATTACAATGCAAGTGACTGCATTGTGAGTCACTTGCATTTCAGTGATAAATTTTTCCCCCTTCCATTAGGGAAGGGAAGACCACCATTCCTCATGCACTACCAGCTGACCATCACTATAGACCGCTGATTGCTGTTATACTGAACAGGTTTCAGTTAAACTTTCAGACTGAGAACCAAAAAGACAGACATGATAATCTACTTCCAGAAATCACTCCATGAATTACACAACAGATTACAGAGATAACACGGGCCTGGGCAGCCTGTTATTTTGTTTTACATGGGACAACTCCATGACAGATGACAACATTATCATATTCAGCTAAATAAACTTATTCCATTTCTAGTCCCCTGTTAACTCTCAATATTACGATCCTTTGTTACCCTCAAATCTGGAACAAAACTCACCTGTGTGGGTCAGCTTTTAGCCAAACAAAAGATACAGGCTTTTACGGTGGTTACTAATGCCAGAGTGGCACTCGGTCTTTATAATAATCAACCATGTAAGGTTAAAAGAACAGTATTTAACTGAAGATAAAGCCCAAATAGGCAGGAAGGAGTAGGGCAGACAGATGAACGAAAATGAGAATCACAGAAAGTAAGTTGGAAGTTCTTGATCACCTCATAGGTATTGTGATCAATTTTATAAAACAAAATATATATAACTGAATGGAAAGCCAATTCTTTCTGCTTGTAGACTTTCATTCAAAGCACAATAAAATAAATAACCTTATAAATGGCTTTCACATTTGTAATGCCTTTTCCTATTTGTCCTATGAGATAATTTAGTTTAAGATACCATTATGTTAAAATCATTCCTTTATTTTTGCAAGAATAAAACATTTTTTGCCCATATGATAGAGTGTCTGCTAACTATCATTTACATCTAATACTATTGCCTTTACCCTCCACTACTAGTCATGGATGATCAGTGGTCTTTCTTATAAATTTCCTCAGTAGTTTTTAGGTGTCTTAGGCTTGGAGCCAACTTGTAACTGATCCTCCAGTGAGTTTTCAGAAACTGTATATTGCATTGGAGATTATCCATCTTTCTCCAAGTCAGCAGCTGATGGATTCAATCACAGATAATAGTCAATGAGCATGATGATTAGGTGAGCTCTGGTTGTGTAGTTTGTAGGAAGTTTTGCTGCTAACACAAACAAAGGTACATCCTCTTTGGCAGTTCAAACCCACCAAGCAACTTTTCAACAGAAAGAAAACTGGAAGTCATAAAAAATGAAATGCTGTTAGGTGCAATTGCCTTGACTGCATCTCACAGCAAGTCTATGAACAATGGATCTGAACTTTGCCCTATCCTGTCCCATTCTGATGAACTCTGATATGCACCAGCCCATTGTAACAGTCACTCTAGCAATGAATCTTGTTGAGAGTCTTTCCCTCATGCTCTGACCTTCCATCTTTCTAAGAATGATGTATTTTCCAAGGACAGGCCTTTCCTGACAATATGTCCAATGCATGTGAGTTGAAGCTTCATTCACCATCTTTGTCTTTAAGCAAGATTCTGGTCACACTTTCTCCAAGAGAGATTCATTTATTCTTTTGGCAGTCCATGCGATTTTCAGTACTAGACTCCAAAACCACGATTCAAAGGCATTGATTCTTCTTCTGTCACTTTTATTCATTGTCCAACTTTTAGGATGCATAAAAAAATAACTGAAAAAAAATACTATGGCATAGAACAAGCACACTTTAATCTTTAAACTGACATCTTTGCTCTTTAGAATTTTGGAAAGGTCTTTGAGACAGTAGATTTTTGCCGATGGAATGTATCTTTTCGTTTCTTGGTTGTTGTTACCCTTGTGTTGATTGTGGATACAAGTAAGATTAAATCATTGAAAACTGAAGTCTTTCCTCCATCTACCATGGTGCTATTAATTGGCCCAATGGTGAGAAATTTTGTTTTCTGAATATACAGTGATAGGATATCATTTTATCACTGAAAATATCACTGCATATAAAGAACACTTGAGATTACAACTGTTATTCAAATATACATAGCAATCATTATAGCCAAAAATGAAGAAATTGAGAATTTCTACCAACTTTTTGTCCGCTGAGATCTGATCAGTGAATAAGGATGACAGAAGAATAATTGATGCTTTGAGCTGTCATGTTGGAGAAGAGTACTGAATATCCTGTAGACTTCCAAAGGAACAAAACAATATATCTTAGAGAATGTGGAGTGAGAGTGCTCCATAGAGGCAAAGATGATCAAACTTTGTCTCACAGACTTAGGGCATGTTTCTAGAGGAGGCTATTCATTGGAGAGGGAATTCGTACTTGAGAAGGCAGAGGAATGGTGGAGGAAAAAATCCTCAACCAGGTGGATTGACACAGTTATTGAAGCACTGAATTCAAGTGGACAGATTTTGAGGACAGCACAGGATAGGGCATAGTTTAGATCTATTGTTCATAGGGTCATTATGAATTGTACTAGACTTGATGGGACCTAACAGCAACAATAACAACCCACATTTATAGTCCAAAATTGATTGAATAGATAACCAAAATTAATTAATAAAAATTGTTGACTAGAACGCAAAAGTTGAAAACAGAGAAGGAATGGAAGTTGGAAAAACAATCTTGGTGACAAAAATGAGACTGGAGATTACATGATATGACTTATTCATTGCAAATACATTTTTTAAAAACAAACTGAGACTATACACATGAACTTCATTTGATAGATTAAACAAGAATCAGATTGATTACATCAGTGGAAAGATGGAATCTTCTAAAGGTGGAGGGTTAGCGAAAGAGAGGAAGACCCTCAATGAAATGGATTGATACAGTGTTTCATTTGATACAGTGAGCTCAAATATATCCAGGATAATAAGGATGGTGCAGGATAGGACAGGGTTCAGATCTATTTTTCTTAAGATCTCTATGAATCATATCAGACTCAATAGAACTTAATAACAATAACAGTCTGCATAATCAATGTCCACAAAGCAGTAGAGTTTCAAATTAAGTATGTTGTAAGGAGAGACTGGTCCTTGGAGAGGACATCATGCTTGGGAGGGTGGAGGGACGGCGCAGGAGGGGAAGGCCCTCTATGAGGTGGATTGATTCAGTGACTGGGGAAATCAGGATGGGAGTGTCAGAGAGAGTGCGATTGGCACAGGACAGAGCAGAGTTTAGGGTTGTTGTACATAGGGTCACTATGAGTCACAAGCGACTCGATGGTACATAACAACTACAACAACATGTTGTCATTGTTATGTACTGTTGAGTTGGAATCGACCCATAGTTGATTGTCCAGTGGATTTTCAGACAGTAAATAGCACAGGAGATTGTTCATTCTTCTCCCATGGATCAGCTGTTGGATTCAAACCACATGCCTTTGGGCTTGCGGTGCAGATTCTTACCACTAGGCCACCAGAACTTCCCATTAAACATGTTATTGTTAACGTTGTTTTATGCCATCAAGTTGACTTCAACTCAAAGAAACCTGTGTTCAACAACTCTGAACCCTCTTCCATCCTAAGCCAACATTATTGTCTCTGACACATCTATCCCCATTACCCCAGTCACTGATTCAATCCATCTTATCTAGGGTCTTCCTTTCTTGCACTTTCTCACCATCCTTCCAAGAATGATGTCCTTCTCCAAGAGTCCTTCCTTTCAATATACCCAAATCATGTTATATAAGGCATCAAAATCCTTGTCTCCAAGGAGCATCCTACTTTAATCCTCTCCAGGATGAACCTGTTTGTTCTTCTAGCAGTCCATGGTATATTCAATCTTCTCCAGAACCACACACAAGTCAGACATCAATTCTTATAGATATTCTCTCACCCCAGCAATAACAGCAAAGTTCAACAGCGCAACAAACAACTGGGAGTGCAAAATGGTACAACCATTACAGAAGACTGTTTAGTGTTTTTTTTCAGAGTTAGAAATAGAAATACCATTTGATCCAACAACCATTTGATTTCAACTACTTGGAATATACCCTAAAGAAACCAGAGCTGCCACCCAAACAGATGTATACACACCCATGTTTATCCCTGTGTTATTCACTGTAGCCAAGAGATGGAAACAAATCAAGAGCCCATCAACAAAAGAATGGATAGAAAACCTATGGAGAGAGGGAGAGAGAGAGTAAATATATGTATTTTACACAGTGGCATACTATGCAGGCACTGAAAAATAATGAACTTGTAAAACATTATACAACATGGGTGACCCTAGAGGATGTTATACTGAATGAAATGTCTTAGTCTAGTCTCAAAAGGACAAATACTGCATAGCACCACTGTTGGGAGGAGAGTAGAAAAAGAGTGGACAGATATTGAACACTCTATTGGAACAGATGAGGGAGACAACTGTTTGAAAAGAATATATGATTAGGCATTATATGAAAAACAATGGTCCATATTAAGATTTTAATTGCAAACAAACCCCCAAAACCAACCAAACAAATAAAACCATCAAAAACAAAAAAACTAGGAGAGGAGAGCAGAAGGAAGGGAAAGGAAGAAACTGTGCAACAATGAATGATTTTTTTCAAAAAAAAAAAGAAAGAAAATGAACTTGGGGAGGGGAGAAAGAAGGGAGGATAGAGGAAAATATGAATGAATGAATGAATGAGTGAAAATCTAACTTTTCTGTAAACTTTATTAAAAGTGGTAATAAAAAGAAAATATTATAAAAAGAAAATTAGAAACATGGAGAAAATATGGGTATGGCTACCTTGTGGGTATTGTAATCAATGCCATAAAGTGAAATGTACATGAAAAGAAAGAAAAGAAAATCATATGCATTTTGTTGTTGTTGTTGTTTTGTGCCAACTAGTAGCCTGTGACTCATAGCAACCCTATGCCAAATTCCCCTGAACACTATCTTATCCAGAGCCAATCTCATTGTCTTTGACACACCTGCCCCTATTACCTTTGTCACTGTGTTAATTCATCTCATCCAGGGTTTCTCTCTTCTCTGTTGTCCTTCCATCCTTCAAAGCATGATGTCTTTCTCCAAGGACTGATCCCTTCTCGCAATATGCGCAAAGTATATGAGATAGAGCTTTAAAAATTCTTGCCTCCCAATTCCATTCTTCAACGAGATGGAAAAGGCAATCTCCAGTTTCATTTGGAATGGTAAGAAGCCCCAAATAAGCAAAGCACTCTTTAAAAATAGGAAAAAGGTAGAAGGCATCTCACTCCTTGACTTCAAAGGCTACTCCAATGCAGTGGTGGTTAAAACAGCATGGTACTGGTACAATGACAGACACATGGATCAATGGAATAGAATTGAGAACCCAGAAATCAACCCATCTACCTATGGTCAATTGATTTTTGACAAGGAGATGAAATCAGTTAAGTGGGGAATGACAGCCTTTTTAACAAATGGTGTTGGCAAAATTGGAAAACTCTCTGCAGAAGACTCAAGCAAGATCCACACCTCAGTCCATACACAAAAACCAACTCAAGGTGGATCATGGACATAGGACTAAAACCAAGGACTATAAACATCATTAAAGGAAAGCTTGGAAGAACTCTAGAAGTCCTAATTCACAGCATGCACAGTCTTCCAAGTATCCTGAAAAATCTACAATGAGGTGAAGATAAAATAGATGAATGGGATCTTCTAAGAATCAAATTCCTATGCACATCCAAAAACTTCCCCACCAGGGTAAAAAGGGAAGCCACAGACTGAAAAAAAGTATTTTGTAATGACATAGCAGATAAGGGACTTATATCCAGAATTTATAAAATACTCGAGCACCACAACAAGATAAAGGTAAATAATCCAATAGAAAAATGGGCACAGGATATGAACAGACACTTGACCAAAGAAGACATTCAGATGGCCAACAA
>NW_006399789.1:12223788-12235541 GCF_000299155.1 Elephantulus edwardii
AGCTCAAAGGCGTCAATTCTCCTTCTATCCTCCCTCGTCACTGTCCAACTCTCTGATGCATAACAAGTGATTGCAAAAACCATGGCCTGTATCAGGCGGACCTTAGTCTTCAGAGAGACACTGTTGCTCTTGAGTACTTTAGAGAGGTCCCTAACAACAGACTTTCCCATCGCAATACATTTTGTTATACAAAATTAATTATAATACTCAGAGCTTCTGATTGTCCATTTCATATTGTCTTTCCCTGTACCCATATTATTCTTATTATAAGCATCAAGTCAGAAATGACTCATAGCTGACCCACCATAAAGTTTTTAGAAGCAGTAAATGATACGGGAGGAGACTGCTGATCTGTCTCCTGTAGAACTGTTGGCAGATTCGAACCACATGGCTCCTTACCCTCTAGGCCACCAGAACACCCATATTAATACTTAATATTTATTAGTTATTTTTTTACTTCTTTTCTTTTCCATTCCTGAATAACCACACAGCTCTGATTCTCTCTAAATGTAAACCTTTCTCTAACTGTTTACAAAGGACAAGTTACGTATATCATTAATTTTCTTCTTTCTCTATAAATTGCTTTGTTTACCTTTGCCAGAAACTCACAACAAAGCTCCAAATTATTTATATCTTATATTTTTTAATAAAAGAAGAATAGTCATAGAATAATAGATGTAAAAATCTTTAAAATAGGTTTGGCATTGATTTGGCCCAAAGCTCTCATTCTGTAGTTTAAAACTCAAATGGAAGATGAGTAACTTCCTCATTAGTTTTGGCGGAAATGGAAAAGAAAGCGTGGAATCTCCAGGCTTTGTACACTGGTAGAACTACCCAGTTCATATTGTACAAGATGTTGCTTTGTGGATGACAAATTTTGAACAACAATTTGTCTAAAAGCAATAACATCACTGATACAAGTCACACTTTTTATTGCCTTTCCTCCTCTTTCTGTTATGCTTTGTTTACAGTATCTTACGTTTAAGATCAGAAATTCTCAAGACAATTCTTGAGCATAGGTTTCCAACTGTGTATATTTCAGAATATTACTATTAAAATGGAATGAATGAAATCCATTTACCATGGTTATCAGATTTCAAAAATCAACAGAATGCAACCTACTTCCTTTACTGTCAATTCAGTGGCAAGTTGCAACTGGCAAATAAGGATAAGCCAGAAGTGCCAACTGTGCCTTTATAAGTGTGTATATAACTCATTTTGGCGTTAGGAACTTAATATTTATATTAATAATTTGAGAGTAAAGCAGGATTTGTAATTAGTTTTATTTTAAAATGATACAAACAAAATTAAACATATTTGTTTAATATATGTTAAGCACAGTTATTAATATTTGTTGTCATTGTTGTTGTTAGGTGCCATCAAGTTGAGCACAACTCATAGCGACCATATGAACCAAAGATCAGAATCCTGTTTTATCCTGTGCCATCCTCACACTTCCTAATAAATAAGAGCCCATTGCAGCAGTCACCGTATCAATCCACCTGGTTGAGGGTCTTCCTCTCTTTCACTGATCCTCCACCCTTCCCAGTACCATGTCCCTCTCCAAAGAATAGCATCTCCTAGAAACATGTCAAAAGTATATAAAAAATTACTTAATATCAGATTAATATTGCATTATCAGTATAGTTGTTGTTGTTGCATTCTATTGAGTTGGAAACAACCCATATCTAACCCTCTAGCAGGTTTTCATAGGCAGTAAATAGCCCAGGACAAGATTATTTATTTGTCTCCCATGGATCAGCTGGTGGATTGGAACTGTGTGCCTTAGGGGTTGCAGTGCAGGTTCTCATCACTAGGCCACCAGTTTCTGTTGTTAAGTAACCTCAAGGCACCAGAACCCCTTATTAATGTTGTTGTTGTTGCTTTTATGTGCCATTGAGTCCCATGTGACTCATAGTGACCCTATTACAACAACCCCAAACACTGCTCTGTCATGTGCCAATCTTATTGTCTCTGACACACCTCATTACCACAGTCACTACATCAACATATCTCATCAATTCCTCTTTTGCATTGTCCCTCCATCCTCCCAAGCATAATATCCCTTTCCAAGGACTGGTCCCACTTGCAACATGCCCAATGTATGTCAAATAAAGCTTCAGAATCCTTTCCTCCAAGGAGCAGCTCGGTTTAACCCTCTCTAGGTTGAATGTGTTTGTTCTCCTAGCCATCCGTGGTATCAATACTTTTTTCTAGCACCACAGTTTGTTGTTGTTATGTGCTGTCGAGTTGCTTGCGACTCATAGTGACCCTATGTACAACAGCCCTAAGCTCCACTCTGTCCTGTGCCAATCGCACTGTCTCTGACACACCCATACCGACCACCCCAGTCACTGAATCAATCCACCTCACAGAGGGCCTTCCTCTCCTGCGCTGTCCCTCCACCCTCCCAAGCATGATGTCCCTCTCCAAGAACCAGTCCCTCCTTACAACGTGTCCAAAGCATGTTAGACAAAGCCTCAGAAAACTTGCCTCCAAGGAGCAGCCTGGTTTAACCCTCTCCAGGTTGAATTGTTTGTTTTCCTAGCAGTCCAAGTACCACAGTTTAGATTAAGTAAAAAAAATAAAATAAAATAAAATAAAAAATTAGTTTTTGAAGTAATTTTTTTACTTAAGCACCACAGTTCAGATTAAGTAAAAAAATTATTCCAATGATTCTGATGAATTTTGAATAAAAATTTGTAATATTGGATTCTGAAGGCTATCAAACAAACCATACTATGCAAAAAGTGCATACATGGACTGGACACATAGACAAAGGACGCTTTTAGGTACCAACTTCCCACAACAGAATACGGGTAAAATGTATATGTTTTTCCTATAATATTGATGGGGTTCTTTCCAAATATTATATTACTTTGTCATCAAATTACATAGTCTACGGCACTGAACTTTTTAAAGCAATCACTTTTCTTTTCAACATTTAAATTATTTCTGGGAAAACTTAATCTTCAAGCTGGTCTCTAGAGGTTACATATTTTACAATTGTGTTAATTCTTAGATGAATACATGAAATTAAAACTTGTTTTCTATTTCCAAATAGCAAACATCAGAGCTCATCAAGACTTCTACAAGTTTCATAAACTAAACTCACAACAGCATTGTTTATGGATTCAGTCCAGTCTGCAAACAATGCCTCGTTGCGGGTTATATTTCAAAACAAATAACAACTTGCTTTAGCTCTTTTTTTCATTTCATGGTGTCTTTGAAGTCTGTGCTTGTATGATATGGTTTGCTTCTCAAGACCAGCACTGGTTTGTAGGTCATGAATAACTAGTTAGACATCTCACTCCTACTTTAAATTTGCTACTCCTCATGGAACCCACACATTGCATCTTTCTGTAATTCTTGATTGTAAAAGACAATATTTTTCTCTCTTAATTTTTTCAGTCTGTTCAATCTTTATGTTGTTCAGATATTTATCAGTAAAAATTATAGCTATTCTTTTAATGTAATCAGCAATTCTAGTAAAATAGTAATGATGAATGAAGCCCAGCTCTCTTTTGTAGTAAAAACACTTCAATCTAGGAATACAAGAAAAACTCTGCAACATGATTTTTTTAAGAAAAATTTCACAGTTAACATCCTACTCAATGGATAAAGACTGAAATTGTACCTCCCTAAAGATCAGGCACAAAAAAATGATGCTTGCATTACCAGGGCCAATATTTTATTAAAAATTCAGTACCAATATTGTACTAAAAGTTCTAGCCATGATAATTAATCAAGGAAAAGGAAAAAAGATATCCGACCTTGAAGTATATTCCTAGCAGTGGATTAGCTGGGTCAATGGAGTTTCTATGTTTAGCTTTTTGAAGAAACTGCCAAACTGCCATCCAGAGTGGTTGCACTATTTCACAACTCCACCAACAGTATGAGAGTTCCAATCTCTATACATCCTCTCCAAAATTTATTGCTTGCTATCCTGCTAAACCTTGTCACTGCTACTGGGGTGAAATGGTATCTCAATGTGGTTTTGATGTGCATCTCTCTTATTACCAGTGATTTTGAGCATTTCTTCATGCATCTGTTGGCGGGAACCTGAAAAGACAGAGTAATGATGGGCATAGTTCAATGGAGATTAATTTTCTAAAACACAATGTATAGGAATGATTGTGTGAAACACAATGTAAATTAAGGGAAGTGTGAAACACAATGTGTACAAATTTTGTAAACAAACTAATATAAAACAAAAATTAAAAAAATAAACCCAAACTATAAAGGAAGAAGTAATACTATCTCTTTTCACAGATGACATAATTCTAGATATAAAAAGTCCCAAAGAATCCACAAGAAAGCTGTTTCAAATAAACTAACTCATCAGTTACCTGACACAAGACAAAAGCCACTGGAATTAGTTCTATTTGCATATACTCACAGTAAACATTCTGAAAAAACAATTAAGAAAATGCTGCATTTGCAATAAGGTCCAAAAGATTAAAGTGCCTACAAATAAGTTTAAACAGATAAATTAAATTATTTATGCAGAAAAATAAAAAAATGATGCTGAAGGAAATTAAGTACAGTTTAAGTTAATGCAGAAAAAACAAAATAAAACCCCAGGGCACTACTGATTAATAGATTCAACATCACAGGCACCTATAAAACATGACCTGTTATTATTGTCATGACAGGAGTCCAGAGTGAAGGCTGCGTAGTGGAGTGGACCTGGGGGGAGGAATTGTAAAACAAGAAAGAATTTTACTTTTCAAAGAGAAGAGTGTACTGGGGTGGGGGAGGTGTGGGCAGGGAGAAAAGTACAACAATCAATGAATGGAAATCCAAAGTCTCTGTACATTTTCATTAAAATTTATAATTAAGTTTTTAAAAAAGATGACCTGATTTTCTCCCACATATAGTTGGTGAATTTTAACTGCCAAACTTTCATTTAGCAAGTGTGCATTACATACCATACCACCAAGGCTTCTTAAATAAATGGATTAATGGATTTGATGGTTAAATATTGCTAAGATATTAATCCTCTCTCAAATATTCTATGGATTAGCACAAGCTCAATCAAAATTTCAACAACTTTTTACCTTTCCATAAATGGAAAAGCCAATTCTCAAATTTATGCAAAATTAAAAAGGACAAATCAAACAAAACAATCTTGACTGAGACTAACAAGAAAAAGGAATTTTGCTGTTGTTGTTGTTGTTAGATGCTAAAGAATAGAATATGGCTCATAGAGAAACTATGAAAAATAGGTCTGAACCTTGTCCTATCCTACGCCATCCTTCTAGTCTCTGACACATTCAAGCCCATTGCTGCAGTCACTGTGCCAAGTCAAGCCACCAGGTTGATGTTCTTCTTCTCTTGTGCCATCCACACTGTCAATAAAGCAAAATAGACATTTTTCTGGTGTTCTTTGCTTTTAGCCAGGATCTATCTGACATTAGAATGCTATCTAACAATGTGCCACAGCCTCTCCTAAATGTAACTTGACCACTTCACCATTCTCTATGTACTGTTCTATCTGTGTTTGAATGATCTTCAGCAATATTTGGTGTTATGTGTTAGTAATGCTAATGTTCAGTCATTTCCACATTATGTTGGATTACTTTTCTTGTGAAAAAGAACAAATATGGATCTCTTCCAGTCAGTTGACAGACAGCTATCCTCCAAATTTCCTGGCATGGCCTGGTGAGTATGTCCGGGGTTATCATTTTAAACATGTCTATTCATTTCTGGGCACTTTTTTTTAAAGGCCTTCAATACAGTTTGAACTTCTTTTTCCATTACCATTGGCTCTTCATCATATATTACTTCCTAAAATACTTCAGCGTTGGCCAATCATTTTCAGTACAGTGATTCTGTGTATTCCTTCCCTCTTCTTTTGATATTCCTACATTGACTACCCATTCTTTTTCACTCTTTCTGACTTTTACATGCCAATGTCCAATCATCATTAGCACAGCTTCTTTGCATGTTTGGTCAGTTTTCAACTTTAACAATTAAAAAAAATATCTTCTAATTCCTCTTCTTTGGCTTTTGATGTTGGTAAATACATTTGAATGATAGATCAACAGGTCTTCTTTGTGTGGGTATGGATAATCCTATTGTTCACATCATTTTATTTTAGGACGGAACTCAATCTTTTTCACTATAACTGCAATGCCATTCTTACTACATTTTCATTACTGGTATGGTATACCATGTGATTGCCTGACTCAAAGTGGCCAAAGTCAGTCCATCTCATCTCACTAATGCCTTGACTGTCAATGTTCATGTAGTACCTGTTTCAAAATATCCCTGAAACTACAGTAGTAATTTAAAAAAATGATGTATTAGTGTAAAGATAGACATTTAGACAATAATAAAAATTTAAATTTATACATAAATATTTTTATTTATGGACAACTGATTTTCCTCAAAGATACTACATTCGATGAAGAAAAAATAGTCTTTCTAAACAATAGTATACAAATCAACATAAAATAAAAATATACCTTAAAAAAACTGTAAAAGGAGGAGACAGGGTGTGGCTGCCCATGAGCACCTATTAATAGTTGAGGACTGCAATATTGGGACCTTGACTTTTTCCTGGGCCTGTTCTCTGAGAAAAATGTCTCAGGAAGCGCTCCTGGAACGTTGGCTACTCCTGAGTGAAATTACTCCCTCTCATCAAACTAAATAACAGACAAAGAAGGGGGTCCATCACACTGGGAAAAAGGGAGATTCCCTAGATCCCTGATCTTCAAAGGACAACTGGATGAGGAGAAGCTTTCCACAGGAAATGGGAAGCGTAGCTTTTCCATAGAAGACTAATTGGGAAGATTGCTACTGGGAAATGGAATTGTGAGTACTGCTTAAAGTCTGCAACTTAACAATAGCATCAAAAAGATAAGGAAATGACAATAGACTACACAGACACAATGGAAACTGCCTCACACATGCCAAGAAGAACTTCACATAATATAAAAGATATGAGATAAGATCAAACCATCATGAAGAAAGCAAAACAAACACTTCAATGAGTTACAACTACCTACTATCTCAGATAGCGATTAACAGAAAACAACAAATGTTAGCAAGAATGTAAAAAAACTGAGAGCCATACACTGCTGGTAGTAATATAAAGTGGTGTAATTTCATGAAAAGTTGTCTGACAATTCTTCAAAAGTAATAACATTCTTGTTGTCAAGAGTTGCCTAGTTAGTTGTTGTTCATAGTTATCTATGCATAATGGAACAAAACAGTGAGCAACCATTTACTGACTAGTAAATGCTATGTAACAGTAAACTCACAACCAATGTTTTGTTTGAGGCCATTGTTTCAACGGTGGTGTCAGTCTATCTTCTTGAGGAGCTCTTTTTTTTTTTACCAACCCTTTGCCAAGCACAATGTCCTTCACCAATCATCAGTCCAAATTACACATACAAAAGAAGCAATAAATAAAAAATAATCTCTCCATCTCTGAAGCTATGGAGCTAGCTGGCTGTGTTTTCTTTAAGACAGGTTTGTTTGTTCTAGCAATCTACACTATATTGCATATTATCATCCACATAATTTAAATGTATTTATTCTTATTTTTGGAAGCAGGAGTGGGATCCACTTCCTAAACGACATTCAAACTCGATGAACTTTGACAAATGTTGATAGTTGTAGGGAGCTTCAGGCCTTTTGTTCATAACATTGCTATGACTCATGCTTAACCTGATGGCAATCAAAAACAATATTCTTCTTTAGTCCTTTTTTTAAAAACTGCTTAGCTTTACAATACATATGTTACTGTTGCTGTTATGTGCCATTGAGTCATTTGCGACTCATAGCGACCCTATGTACAAGAGTTGTAAATGCTATTCTATCCTATACCAACCTCGCTGTCTCAAACACATTCATTCCCACCACTCCATTCACAGAATCGATCCATCTCTTTATTTTTCTTTTCTTTTCTTTTTTAGAATCGATCCATCTAATATCCCTCTCCAAGGACCAGTCCCTACTGCAACATGCCCAAAGTATGTCAAACGAAGCTTCAAAATTTTTGACTCCAGGGAACATTCTGGCTTCACTGTCTTCAGGACAAACCTGTTTGTTCTCCTAGCCGTCCATGGTATATTCAACACTCTTCTCCAGCACCACAACTCAAAGGCATCAATTCTCTTTCTATCATCCCTATTCACTGTCCAACTCTCTGATGCATAGCACGTAATTGCAAAGACTTTGGCCTGGATCAGGCACACCTTAGTCTCCAGCCTGATGTCATTGCACTTCAGTACTCTTGAGAGGTTCCTCACAGCTGACTTTCCCAATGCAATTCGTCTCCTGATTTCCTGGCTACTGTTACCAAGAGTGCTGACTGTGGAGCCAAGCAAACTAAAACTTAACTATCTCAATCTCTTCACCATCCATACTTATGCTGCCAATTGGCCCAGTGGTGAGAATCTTTGTTTTCTTGATATTGAGCTTCAATCCGTATTGAAGACTGCAGCCCTTGATCTTCTGCAGCAAGTGCTTCAGGTCCTCCTCAGTCTCAGTAAGCAGGGTTGTGTCATCTGCATAATGCAGGTTGTTGATGATTCTTCCACCAATCCTGATGCCACATTTCTCCTCGTACAGCCCAGGGTCTTGGATGATCTGTTCTGCATACAGATTGAAAAGGTATGGAGACAAAAGACATCCCTGACGGACCCCTTTCTTGATTTTGAACCATCCAGTGTCCTCATGCTCTGTTCTGATGACTGCGTCTTGGTCCAAGTATAGGTTTCGCATTAGCACGATCAAATGTTCTGGGATTCCCATTCTTCTCAGAGTCAGCCACAGCTTGTTGTGATCCACACAGTCAAAAGCCTTTGCATAGTCAATGGAGCTCAGATAGATATTCATCTAAGATAACTAAAAAATATTATTGCAATTATTAGGCACAACTTAGGAATCAAAATGACCTCTTTGCTTTTTAAGATTTTCACAAAGATTCTTTTGCTGCAGATTTGCTCAGTAAAATACATGAATTTTTGACTGATGTTGCAATGGATGCTGATTGTTGATCTAAATAGAATAAAGCATGGATAAGTCTGACTTGTACCAGCTTCATTATGGAAAATTGTCTCCATGAAAAATATCCATACCAGCAAACATATAGCAAGGTTAGATATGGAACCCCACATGCTCCTGCACATTCTACCAATCATTTGAGTCTGATATTTACTGTTGGATCTCAGACTTTATACTCACAGTTGTGGTACTAAGAGTGAAGTTTATTAGGGAAAGAGGTTGGAAATTGAGGAAGACAAAGAATATTTCACAATGCAAGTCCATCCATGTTTAGTCTGTTGTCATTGTTGTTGCTACGTGCCGTCGAGTCATTTGCGACTCATAGCGACCCTATATATAACAGCCCTAAACCCCGCTCTATCCTGTGCCAATCGCATTGCCTCTGACACACCCATCCCGATTACCCCAGTCACTGAATCAATCCACCTCATAGAGGGTCTTTCCCTCCTGCACTGTCCCTCTACTCTACCCAGCATGATGTCCCTCTCTAAAGACCTGTCTCTCCTTACAACATGTCCAAAATATGTCAGACAAAGCCCCAGAGTCTTTGCCTCCAAGGAGTAGCCTGGTTTAACCCTCTCTAGGTTGAATCTGTTTGTTTTCTTGGCAGTCCATGGTACTTTCAGTACTCTTCTCCAGCACCACAGCTCAAAGGCGTCAATTCTCCTTCTATCCTCCCTACTCATTGTCCAACTCTCTGATGCATAACAAGTGATTGCAAAGACCATGGTCTGTATCAGGTGCACCTTTGTCTTCAAAGAGACACTGTTGCTCTTGAGTACTTTAGAGAAGTCCCTAACAGCAGACTTTCCCATCGCAATATTTTTTTTATTATTTCCTGGCTGCTGGTGCCAAGAGTATTGACTGTGGAGCTGAGCAAACTGAAGCTGTGAACAATCTCATTCTCTTCGCCATCCATCCTGATGCTACCAATTGGTCCAGTGATGAGAATCTTTGTGAGAAAACCTAAGTATGTTTAGTCTAGCAGTTTGAAATTGGATCAGCAAGGCACAAATTCTCAATTAGTGAAAGTCCCAGTTTGAATTCCACAGCCCAAATGCAAGAAATTTCTGGTTTCCTTCAGCATACAGCAAATGTTGTCTCATAGAAGTTCAACAGCCAGCTTTCAATTATCCACTAAGCAAACCCCTTAACTGTGGCCTTTATCTTGGGATTTATCTGGCTATGCCTTGCCACAGCTGCTTCACAGCAGCACCTTTATCACTTCACAGCAGTGTCACAGTCACTCCTCTATCACCATCACCAGGGTCTCCCTCTACACTGTAGAAAGCACTCTCTTTCTTAATTTAACTCTACAGTTGTTTATGTGTTCACAGCTAAGGTAGTTAGAAACCAGTGAAGACTAGCATAGAGCTAACTTTTAAACTAACACCACACCATCAATAATGAGCCCGATTCATGGACCCAAATGGGAGGACTTTTGTTTCCTTCAACCTCTGTCAGTTTGTCATACTATGATAGTTTGTTGCTATGATGATGGGAGCAATGCCATGAGTAGTTTAGATACCAGAAGGGTGATAGAGGAAAAGTTTCAGTGGAACTTCAAAATTACGAAATACTAGGCAAAAGGCTCCGTCTAACATACTTTGCACATGTTGTGAGGAGAGACCAGTTCTTGGAGAAGGACATCATGCTTGGTAGGGTGGAGGGACGGCGCAGGAGGGGAAGGCCCTCTATGAGGTGGATTGATTCAGTGACTGGGATAATCGGGATGGAAGTGTCAGAGACAGTGCGATTGGCACAGGACAGAGCAGAGTTTAGGGCTGTTGTACATAGGGTCGCGATGAGTCGCAAGCGACTCGACGGCACATAACAACAACAACAACAAGGAAAAAAGCCTAGTTATGTACTTCTAAAAATTAACCAATGAAAACTTTAATAATAGCCCCAAGATATTGGTTTTATATCGCCTTGAAAGATTAATCTTTAGGTTGAAAGTCACCTAAATATGACCTAGGAATAGCTTGAGGGCGTAGATGTGATTAATGAGATCTTCTTTGATATCTTACTGAGTTCTTTATTTGATGATGTGGCACTACTCAACTAAAATAACAAGCTAAAGTTGTGTCTATGAATTTTATGGAATTTATGAAGTGTGAATCAAAGAAAATAAATTGTCAAATTGAAATTCTTGAAAACTGATATTCTAGGCATTGGTCGATTGAAATGGACTAATATGGATCATGGACACAGTGATGGTAACAGGGGATCTGAGCATTGCAGGGATCATGAGGACAGCACAGGATTGGGCAGGAGTCAGATCTGTTTCTCATGGCATTGCTATGAGTTGTTATCAACACAGCAGCACCTAACAACAAAATATCTCTAAACACCCCTCTCTCTCTCTCTGCAATTGTTGTTTCTATGTGTTATTGAGTTGCTTTCAGTTCACAGTGAGCCCATGTATAATAACTCTGAACTCTGTCCTATCTTAAACCAATCTCACTGTCTCTGATGTGCCTACCTCCATTATCCTAGTTACTTTGTCAATCCATCTCATCTGGGGGTCTTCCCACCTTTCAAAGTATAATTACCTTTTCTAAAGACTGGTCTATTCTGGCCACATACATAAATTATGTGAGACAAAGCTTCAAAATCCATGCCTCCAAGGAACATCCTGGTTTTACGCTCTCCAGAACAGATCTATTTATTCTCTTGGCAGTCCATGGTATGTATATTCAGTACTCTTGTCCAGCACCACAACCAAAGGCATA
>NW_006399789.1:12235856-12237376 GCF_000299155.1 Elephantulus edwardii
TGTGTGTGTGTGTGTGTGTGTGTGATATCTAGAATGACAAAGTGAAGCAAACTAATATTACATTAGCTATTTAAAAGAATATTTCAACATCTATCCAGAAATAAGTACAGACAGAAATAGGTTATAGTAATTCTTCTGAAAGGAACCTGAGCCTTCTGATTCAGCAATTCTGCTCTTATGTTTATATCAAAAAAGCTGAAAAGCACTAACTCAAACAGTATTTATACCACAGTTTTCATTGCTGTATTAATAACCTTAGTCAAAAGTTAGAAACAGCCTAAGTGTCCATCAACAAATGATAGGATAAGCACAATGTTGCATGTATTTATAATGGAATGGTAGCCATTCATAAAAAGAAATAAAGTTTTGACACGTGCTACAATATGGATGAATCTTGAAAACATAGTTATTGAAATGTCGGGCACAAAATGTAGAATATTATGTGATCCAATTAATGGGAAATACATAGAATAGGAAGACTCAAATAAAAAACAATTCATTAATGGTTACCAAGAGTTAGGGGGAGAACAGAATTGAAGTGGAGTTATTGCCTAATGGGCACTGAGTTTTTCTCTGTGTTCAACCAAAATGATAGGACATAAATAGCAGAATTTGTATTTAAAATTTTCTATTTATCAAAACAACTATGAGATACCATCTCACAAGAGTAACAATAACAAAGTTCAAAGGAGAAGTAAACAACCAGTGCTTACAGGGTAGTGAAGAGATTGGAACTCTTAGCCACTGCTGTTGGGAATGTAAAATGACACAACTAGGCATTGGTGAGATGAGATGGACTGGCATGGGGCACTTTGAGTCGGATGATCATATGATATATTACCCCAGAGAAGAAAAGGTGAGGAAAAATGGAGTTGCTTTCATAGCTAAGAAATTCATTTCTAGATCCACCTTGAAGTACAATATTGTGAGTGACAGGATAAGATATCTCTCTCTCTCTCCATATATATATGTATATATATATATAAGGAAGTCCAGTGAATACCACTATCAGGTATATGCACCAAGAACCAGAGCCAAGGAAGAAGAAATAGAAGAAATTTACCAACTTTTACAGTCAGAGATCGATCAAGCATTCAATCACGATGCATTGATAATAATGGGTGACTGGAATGCAAAAATTGGGAACAGAAAAGAGGATTCAGTAGTTGGAAAACATGAACTTGGTGACAGAAGTACAGCTAGAGAAAATGAATTTTGTATGATCAATAACTTATTCATTGCAAATGCGTTTTTTAAGAGACATAAACACAGGTTATATACATGGATTTCACCTGATGGTATGCGTAGGAATCAGATAGATTACATCTGCGGAAAGACCCTCTGGAGAAGCTCAATATCAGCTGTGAAAAGTAGGCCAGGAGGTGATTGTGGAACAGACCACCAACTACTCATATGCAAGTTCAAGCTGAAGCTGAGGAAAATTAAGCCAAATCCAAGGCAACCAAAACCTGACTTTGAGTCAATCCACCTGAATTTCAGAACCATCTCAGGAACAGGTT
>NW_006399789.1:12242685-12244573 GCF_000299155.1 Elephantulus edwardii
TTGGAGGCAAAGATTCTGAGGCTTCATCTGACAAACTTTGGACATGTTGCAAGGAGAGACAGGTCTTTGGAGTGGGACATCATGCTGGGTAGAGTAGAGGGACAGCACAGGAGGGGAAGACCCTCTATGAGGTGGATTGATTCAGTGACTCGGGTACTCGGGATGGGTGTGTTAGAGGCAATGCGATTGGCACAGGATAGAGCAGGGTTTAGGGCTGTTGTACATAGGGTCGCTATGAGTCGCAAGCGACTCGACGACACACAACAACAACAACAACAGTCACACAAAGAAATACTATGCAGCACTGAGAAAGAATGAACTCATAAAATATTAAACAACATGAATGACCCTGGGGGACTTTATATTGTGTGAAATATCTCAGTCACAAAAGGACAAATAGTATATAACATCACTGTTATAAAACAGGCCTGACATGGGAGTTGGGAGATAACTAATAAAAGAGGGAATAGATAATGTACACTGCATTTGAACAGATGAAAGACAATTGTTTAAAAGGAATACATGATAAGGCATTATTTGCATGACAACAGTCCTGAATAAGTGTTGCATAGCAGAGTACACTCTGGTTGTGTGCAATAGGGAGGAAATTATGCAATAATGAATGATTGTTTTTTTTTTTAAATGATCTGGGGGTGAGGTAGGAGGAAAATATGCAACCATGAATGAATAAAAATCCAACTTTTCTGTGAACTTTCATTAAAATCACAATAAGAAAATGGAGAGGAAAAACTCCCCAGATCCTCAATTTATTTAACGTCATATAATTGTATCCTTAAATGTAGTTTAAAATGACAGTTTTTGTTATGTATTTTTTACCACAATAAAATTTTAAATAGGAACTTAAGAGGTTATTCATCTCAATACTTAAAAAAAATTGTACTTCAGAAAATATATACTTTTTGGAAAATTAATGCTTGTGACTTAGTTTTTGTTTTAGAATTTTATATATAATCTGAGATCTGAGGTGATTCAATAAACATCTGAAATTCCTATTTGGCTGTTTAATTGACGAAAACCAAACCAAACCATTCCTAACCAGTTAATTCCAGCTCCATATGAGATTGACCACAATTTACTATGCATATAAATTAATCTGAATATCTTTGCTCTATATTTCAATTATTGACCATCTCAAAGTCACATAAATTACGAATTTACTAACAGCTGTGTGTTGTTGGTTTTTTGTTGTTGTATTTCTTGAAACTGTTCTTGTAAACTGTTCTCTTTATTCCTTAAATATTTCCTCATGACTTCATGCTTTGATTAACTTTCATTATGTAACCTTTATAACTTTGTTGTGAAGAAACTGAAGCACCTTAATCTTTGTGTAAGTGGAGAAATGAACACATGCACCATTTTTTTACTGAAACTACCTTTTGTTTCATCTTCCCAACGTTAACTTTTTTCATGACATATGATCACAACCTAGGTATTAGTCAATCATAATTCTGGATAAATATGGAACAACTCTTTCTATTTCTAACACATTTTTAAACAATGACAAAAAATGTAATAACGTCCTTGGGAACAATTTTACCCAAATTTCAGATCAAGTTTTCAGGAAATAATTTAATCAGTACATAGTTATCCTTTTTGGATTTTATCAATAACTTAGAATTTATAATCTCAAAATATTGTATTTTGTGATTTTTATTAAACCAAATAAGAAATAAGTTATCGGACACATATTGAAATTCACCTCTATGAAGTTGTTAGTGTAAACAGGAGTGAAGCTATACTCTGAGTGCTAAGTTTGCATTTTACAAACAGTAATGGCTTGTTGCTGGTTAAGTATGTTGTTGTTGTTATGTGCCATCGAGTCGTTTCCGACTCATAGCGACCCTATGCACAACAGCTCTAAACCCTG
>NW_006399789.1:12245413-12250286 GCF_000299155.1 Elephantulus edwardii
TGTTCTGACTACTGCCTCTTGGTCCAAGTATAGGTTTCGTATTAGCACAATTAAATGTTCTGGGATTCCCATTCTTCTCAGAGTCAGCCACAGTTTGTTACAAACAATTATATACTTAATTCAATATCTCTATCTATATAGCAGACAGCTACACTGGCAAACAAAAAGTACATCGTTCAAATCCACCGGCTGGTCCGTGGCAGAAAGCTGGCCAAGCCCTCCTGTGTGATTAACTGCCTTTTATGGCTGTTATGACTCATTGGTACTCAATAATCTGTAGAGCATCTTAAAAATATTGTACTGAGTGAAATAAGAGAATCACAAAAAAGACAAAAAATGATATGACCACTGTTACAAAAAGGTAGAATCAGGTTTCCACACAGAGAAAATCATTCTGATACAGTTTTAGAGAATGGAAGGGGGGAAGCAGAACATTAATTAATAGATAATGAACAAGTATTCAAGTGTTGTTGTTGTTATGTACTGTGAAGTTTGAATTGACAGATATTTGACCCTCTGGTGATTATCAGAGGCAATAAATTGTGTGGGAGAAGACTGCTTATCTTTGTCCCTCAAGTAACTGATAAATTTGAGGAGTATGCCCTTGGATTGGCATCACAATTCCTTACTGCTCACCCACCAGAGCTCCCTATTAAGACAAGTGAAGGGAAAAACCAGTACGGACTACTGATACATGATACTGTATTATCAGATATTGTGTATATTGTAATTCATATACTGGAAAAAATATATGTATATAAATGATTGATTAAAAACACAATATGCATTAAGTACACTATTTGATAAGAAGCAGTAAAAAAATAATTTACTCTGGTTTTTTTTTTTTAGTTGTCACTTACCATCTATGTCAAAAGGAGACCTGGTAGGACAGTGTGTTATATGTTGTGCTGCTAACCTAGGAGTCAACAGTTCTAATCCACTAGCTGATCCGAAGGAGGATACACAGACAGCCATCTCCCATAAAGATGTGTAACTTCAGAAACACCAAGGAGAGTTACTGCGATTCAGAGTGGACTAGTCATCAGCAGTGGGTACCCACGCCAAATCAAAAGTCAATACTACCACTTAAAATAAATCATTCATATAGAAAGAACTTAGTTTGCAAAAACCAAAACCACAAGAACAGTGCGGGAAAACCCCAAAAACCCAAACAAACAATACCTTTTTTACTTTTAAAAATAGCTTGTATTTCAAATTCATTATTCCTATCAAGAATTAATGTTATTTATATTTTCACTTTATTTGCATAAGGCAAGCACAAGGCTTATCAGTCTATTCCTTAGTGTAGTTAAAAAAAAATCTAATAGACAATCCTACTGTGAATTCATTTGATATTCAGTACCCCAGCTTTCTGCAATGATAGATGATACATTGTATAAAAAAAACCTAAACAATTTCACATTAAGTTCTTTTTAATCTCTCTAATCAATTCTATAAGAAGCCCTGGTGATGCAGTAGTTAACACCTTTGGCTGCTAACCAAAAGTTGACAGGTGAAATCCACCATTCACTCCACAGATAAAAGACAAATTAGTTTGCCTCCCTAAAGGCTGTCAGACAGCCTTGGAAATCCTATTTGCTGTTCTATAGGGCTGCATGAATCAGAATCAACTTGACAACACTGGCTTTGCTTTTGTTTTAGTCAGTACTATGTGAATTGTTTAAAGCAAAAGGAAGAAAGGATGAAAAATAGAAGTGGACAGAATAAAGGGTATTTCTGGAAGACAGGGCCAAGTATTACAATGAAATGTGAAAAGACCGGAAGTAAGAAAATCAAAAGGGAAGAATTTGAGGTGTTTCAGCAAATATTTGTAGTCTTAGAAACATGTATATGGCTCAGTCCAAGAAATGCTCATGTACCAAGAAATTTGGAAGACAGTAATCTGGCCCAAACGGCAATATCCTTATTTGCTCCCCTTCCAATAAAGAGTGATCCACCAGGGTGTAGAAGTTATTGAACAATACAATTAATATCTCATTCAAGTAAAATCTTGCTGAAGATTACTCTAAAACATCTAGAATATGACATTGAGGGGAAACTCCCAAAAGATCAAGTTAGACACAGAAGAAAATGTGTAACAGGATATCATTGCTGATGTCAGATAGAGCTTGGCTGAAAGCAGAGAATTTCAGAAAGATGCTTACTTATATTTTATTAACTATGCAAAGATGTTTTTCTGAATAGATAAAAATTACAGAAAATATTAAAAAGAATGAGAATTCCAGAACTATTAAATATGTCCATATGAAATCTATGTATCTATCAAGAAACAGTCATTCAAATAGAACAACGTGTTTAAAACCAGGAAAGATATACATGCACATATTCCGTTTGAATTGAACATGTGAGTAAATCATTCAAGAAGCTGGACTATATGAAGAAGAATACAGCATCAGGATTGGAGAAGATTCATCAACAACCAATGTCAGGCAGGTAACTAGACAATCAATGTAAAGCTTTTACTTAATAAGACCAAGTCTCCAATATGTATTACATCTCAAGGGAAAAAAAATCTTCACCACTGGACCAATTGACACCACCAAAATATAAAGAGATTGATATTGTCAACAATTTAAATTTATTTAAATCTACAATCTACTCCCACGGTAGTGTCAGTCAAAAAATCCAAAGACGTTTAGCATTGGGCAACTCTGCTCTCAAGGATATCTTCAAAGTGCTAAAGAATAATGATGACAGTTTAAAGACTTAGGTACTACTGACTTTTTTTTTGTCAAGTCCTTCAGAGCAGCCTGAACTTCCTCCTTTATCACCAGTGCCTCTTGATCATATGTTTGTTTCTTGAAATTCTTCTCTGTCAGCCAATTCTTTTTGGTATAGTGAATCTACAGAAAGGATTCAACTTTGATTTTCAATCATGCAGAGTTCTCTTGTTCTGTTTGGACAATAGCTTTTTGCTATAGATTTCTTCTGAGTGCAATTAAGAATTCTGAGATTCCCATTCTTCTCAATGTTAGCCATAGTTCGTTATGAAAAACACAGTCAAATGCCTTTGCACAGTCAATTAAGAGATAAGCATTCTTCTGGGTAACTGGGAAGGCAGCCTAGCCACAGCCTGGTGCTGGCTGGATCCTGAGGCTTGACCAGGTCCAGAGTAGATCTTCTTCCCAGTACCCACAAAAATGTCTGTCACATAAATAATCTTCCCCCAAATTTAGAGTTTGATACTAATACTGATTCCTTAAATATTTCTCTGAAACCAGCTTTCCTTATTTTCCCTAAAGTGACTTTTTCTAAATTTCTAAATGGTCCAGGTTAAAGACAGTGACTTAATGGTAAGGAGTTGTGCTGCCAACTCAAAAGCTAGTCTTTCAATCCACTGGCTGCTCTAGTTAGGGGAAAAAAACAAGCAATTCTTTATGCAGTGTATAGCCTCCGCTGTAGAGTTAGCTATGGAATGATTCTGACTCAACGGTACACAGTAACATCATTACGTGAGAAAATTGATGATTTACTTCAATTTGAATGGATGTCCTACAGATGGATGGAGAAGGAGCACATTCTATCTCTAATATTCTCTCTCTCTCTCTGCTGTGTGTGTAATAAAAGAAGAATATTAATCCAAGACTCAGCATGCATAAAATTCTCAGAAATTTATGAATTTACAATATATAAAATTGTTATTTCCATTTCCCCCCCCAAATTTAGGCAATATCCTTTAATTGGTGTCAGATAGATAAAAAGAAAAGAGGTGCTAATGATAGAGAAGACATGAAGACGTACAAAACATTCTAAACCTTAATGATACTTGCATTTTCTCCACAGAATACACTATTTTGAAGGTGCTGATTTGGCAAAGAATGGCCTTTGGCTCTGAAAAGTATTATTCCTGTAACATTAAATGAGTGTCAAGAAATTAATCCTCCCAGCACACTTATAGAGGCAGTAACAGCGCGAGTCGGTTATGAGCTGCTTTGATAGGGTACTGTAAAGCCTTTGGTCTTTAAAGAGTCCTGGCATTGGGTAACTTTAATTGTGGGTTTCAGATGTCAGGCTCCATCAGGAGCACAGCTGGAGACTGATAGGTGTCACTTGGGAATAAGCATTTTGGATTACTTTGAAGTCAATTGGACTGAACATGAAAATTTTATAGTTAATGGCAGATTTCTTTTTAAGATAGGTTTAAGTATCACTTAAAGCAATTACTTTTAAAACTATCCAGTTTAAGAAACCTCAAAGGAAAATTCTCCTCGATGGTAAAGTGTTAATCAAATAAACCAAGGCAACATTTTTTTCCAAACTCTTAATTTCCATGCATGAGTTGCTCTCATTTGGATACAGACCAGTGCCTTCCATTCAAATGTTTCTAAGGATCCTCACTTTAAAAATACAGGCACACAAGGAGCCCCTGGTGGCATGTGGATAAAACTCAAGCACGCCCCGTGTTAATGCATTTCACTTTATTGTCCTTTGAAGATACAGTGTTTGTTTCACAAATCAAAGGTTTGTAGCAATGCTGCAGAGAGCCAAATAATCTATTTGTACCATTTTTTCCTAACAACACATGCGCTTTCCATGTTTCTGTACCATGTTTTGATAATTCTCATGATCAATAATATTTCAAACCTTTTCCTAACACTATTGCACCCTAAATAGACTATAGTGTAAGCAACTCTTTTCTATGAACTAGGAAAAAATTCACGACTCCCTTAATTGTGATGGTCTTGAAATGAACTCACAATTTCTCAAAGATACTCCTATAACTATGTTAAAAAGTTGTCAAAATATAAGTAGTGCTCGCTTTGGCAGCACATATACTAAAATTGGAATGATACAGAGAAGACTAGTGTGGACCCTGAGCAAGGATGACACAGAAATTTGTCAACATTTATAT
>NW_006399789.1:12250386-12252156 GCF_000299155.1 Elephantulus edwardii
TGTGACCAGGGATAGGAAGAGAGAGAGAGAAGAGTATGTAAACATAGAGCAGCGACAAATACCAGGGAATGCAGGCTTTGAGAATTCCATCTGTACCTAGCTGTGGCTGATCTTTTATATGTTTCTGGAGTGGATGTAAGAACAAGGCAGCCTGGTTCCCTGACTGGGTAAACTGGGAGCTGGTTAGGAGTGACTTATTTACTTTCAAGAAGGGACAAGGGAACAACAAGTGTATCTTCTCTCAATGATTAGAAACATTTTGTCTGAGAGAAGGTGCAGCCAGTGTGCTCCAAAGAGACAAAGATGAAACTTTACTTTGGATATGTTGCGAGGAGAGGTTCATTTTTAAGAGAGGGATGTCATGCTTGGAAAGGTAGAGGGGCGGTGAAAGAGAGGAAGACCCTCACCCAGGTGGGTTGATTTAGTGACTGCAGCAATGGGCTAGAAGGGGTCAGAGACTGTGAGGACAGCACAGGATAGGAGAGTGTTCAGGTCAGTTGTTCATAGGTTCAATATGAATCATACTCGACAGGTTCTAAGAACAACAACTAGAAGATGGATACAAATTCATTTTAATTGAACATTGATTTATAATAGAATTTAAAAAATAAACAGTTGTCATTGATTCTCATGGTGGGCTCAAATTATAATTGTGCTCCATAGGATATCAATAGTAGATTTTAGTATAGGACTTTGTTCTAAAGCATTTCTAGTAAGGCTCAAAACTCCAGCCTTTTTGTTTAGCCTTTTTGTTAAATAACTATTTACATCATCCAATCACTTCAGTAGAATTTTAACACTCTCAAATCTAAAGAAAGAGAACATAATATCTGGGAATACACCCCAAGAAAATTAGAACTGAAACACAATGATGATCTGTCCACCAATCACAAGATCATGGAAACAGCTCAGATGTCCAACTACAACTGAATGGATGGAATATGATGCAGCACATAGGAGCAAGGATTTTGAGAAATACTGTATAACTTGGGAAAGACTGGAGAACATTATACTGAGTGAAGTAACTTGTTTCATAAGAACAAATATTGCATAAGACCATTATTGTAAAAATGGGATAACTATTAAAACATGTATGGAGGCCCAAGGAGGGAAGGGGGTGGGAACACAGGGGTGTGGATGGGTAGGGGTAAAATCACAGGATTGCACAGTTTGGTGGATGGAGGGAGGAGTGAAGGAAACGGGTAGGATCCAGTGGGAACCTGAAAAGACAACGATGGGCAAGTTCCAATGGTGATTGACTTTATAAAACATAATGCATGAGAATGAGTGTATGAAACACAATATGAACGAAGAATAGTGTGAAACACAATGTATACAAACTCTGTGAGCAAACCAATATAAAATAGAAGGGGAGAAAAGAAAATGTTAACACGATATTAAAGTCCATGAGTTCCAAATTAATGAGCAGACAAGAGTTAACAGTGCTTTATGGAATTCCTGGAGTAGTTAAGCTGTTCACTGCTAACCAAAGATCAATAGTTCAAACCCACTAACTTCTCTGTGGGAGAAAAGTGTGGTAGTTGGCTTCTGTTAAGATTTACAGCAACAAGCAATGAATTACACACACACACACACACACAGAGCAGAATAATGGGGGGGGTAATATAAAATATACAAATTTGTTGACTCCAAAAATTTACCTAAAGCCTTAAAAATGAATTGTTTCTAATATAATATTTTTTGTGTACAAATAAAGAGAAAATGTTTACTAATAGGAAAAAAGTTAAAAGTTGCATAAAAAGGAATCTT
>NW_006399789.1:12252366-12291291 GCF_000299155.1 Elephantulus edwardii
ATTTTTAAATAAAATTTTATTTTGTGATTTTAACAAACATTTACAGAGAAGTTAGATTTTCAATCATTCATTGTTGCACATTTTACCCACTCTCCCTCTCTTCCTCCTCCCCAGTTTACTTTTTTTTAAAAATATTCATCCACTGTTGCACAATCACCTCCCTCCCCCACCCCCACGTCTCTTTGCAACAATGTATCTCCTGTTCTGAGCTGAGGTACATCATGTATTCCTTTCAGACAGTTCTTTCCTTCATTTCATTATATTCTTGAGTTTTCCGGCTCTTCCTTTAACTCCCACAGAAGTATTAATAACCCTGTAGTAACAACAGATGAATCACATCAGGCTTTAGTCTCTCATTTTTCTCACTCTTGGAGTTCCCTCCAAGACCATTAGACAGCTTCCTTTATCCTCTACTTGAAATCACTGGAGAAACGTAATTTTTTTTTTTCTAGCATGGTCCTTTAGTCTATTTTTCCTGCTGGGCTTTAGCGAGCAGAGTAGTAACTGAGAGAGATGGCTCTTGAGGTGTCCACCACCATGGAGCTCTGAAGTATAGTGCAATGTACAGTTGCTGGCCTGCTTCAGACTAGTGAATTTGCTCTTGTTTTCTCCTTCTCTTAGAATGTGAGATATAATGACCAAATACGTAAGTAGAAACTGTGCTTGCATGGAGGTAGTTAAGACTATTTCAGAGTCATAAGATTGGAAGCGAGAAATGCAATGTAAGGTGTGTATCCATACAGAGCTGTGCAGCTTTTCTTAGTGATTGGTCACTGAACTTTAGAATGACTTCACTTTAGTGTCCTTTGCAGAAGCTGTTTTACAAATCAAAGGCTCGTAGCAATCCTCCACTGAGCAAGTCCATTCTTCTTCTTCTTTTTTTTTTTTCCTCTGTGTGTGTACCGTCAAATTGGATCTGACTGGTATAGGAGGAGATGGCCCCTCCTTCTCCGGCAGAGCATCGGGTGGATTCGAACCACATATCTCTGGGATTGCAGTGCAGCTTCTTGCCACTAGGCCACCAGAGCTCCACGCAAGTCCATTCTTCTAACACCACATGCTTACGCGTGTTCTGTGTTATATTCCCTTCTTGTTTTTGTTTTGTTTTCACATATTGTCCAGAGATATTAGTAAAAAGAGAACTACAGGAGGAATTCACAATTCCAGGAATTATCTCCACTTGTGCCTCTATTTATTGCTATTCAGTCTCTCTGTTGTCACCTCCCTAATCTGCAGAAAAACGGTGATTCGCTCTAATGCCTGCTCTAGACCTAAGTACTAATTCTGGTCGCTCTCCTCCTTTCAAAGTTGCTTATTTTTCCACCAAGGAATAAGCATTTGATTGTTGCCTAATATGTACCTAGGTTGGATCAATTTCTTAGTGACTAAATGAATCTGTGAGGCCAGGGCTATAAATGGTACAAAAATTATAGCCATAGCTTGAGGATGGCTCTACTCAGATTTCTGCAGTTTTTCTGTAAGGAGTAACCGAGGGTCAAGGAGCAACAGCGTGCATGGATCTGGCTGTTAATTTAGCATCAGAGGACCTGTGCTAATCCAAGATAATTACTTTTTAGGTCCAGCTTCTCAGAGTGTGTGAATATGGCCACTATTCAAATGGTGTCCTGTAACAAGTTTCAAGTAATGATAGAGAAGGACTATGAGTCATATTAATAGACATAATTATGTGTAATGGAAAAACTTTTAGAGACGTTCATTAAAATGTCACAAATATGTAGTACATATGATGTATATGCTGGTGGACGTATTTAATCAGTACTGGGACTGCTCACAGGGAGCCTTGGTGGCGTATTGAGTAAGGAGTTGAGCTGCCAACCCAAAGGCAGGTGGTTCAAATCTACCAGCTGTAAGAGGGAAAAGGTTGGTCAGTTTCCTCCCATGAGATTTACAATCGCTGAAAACCCACTCAAGGGTCAGCGATGAGTCAATTCTGACTCAACACCAATAAGCTGTTTTGAGAGCAATTGCTCCCAGGGATGTGCAGCATTTGACAGACTGACTTACATGTTCTAGTACGAAAACTCACTATCACAACATTTCATGCAGTTATATAAAGGATTCCTACCATGCCACCATTAAGGATGAATTCCTTTGAATTGAATAAACATTTACCCACTCACTTGGATTAGCAATTCCACATAAGCAGAGAATTGCCAGAAGTCCAGGATGGGTTTAGAAGGGGTCGTCGTACTAGGGATATTGTAGCTGATGTTAGATGAGTCTTAGCTGAAAGCAGGGAATACCAGAAGTATGTCTATCTGTGTTTAATTGGTTATGTTTGACTGTGTGGATCATAACAAACTTTGGCTGACTCTGAGAAGAATGGGACTCCCAGAACATTTAATCGTGCTAATGTGAAACCTATACTTGGACCAAGAGGCAGTTGTCAGAACAGAGCAGGGTAACACTGCATGGTTCAAAACTGGGAAGGGTGTATGCCAGGGATGTGTCCTGTCTCCATACCTTTTCAACCTGTATACAGAGCAAATTATCCTAGAGGCTGGGCTCTATGAGGAGAAGTGTAGCATCAGGATTGGTGGAAGATCTATTAACAATCTGTGTTATGCAGATGACACAATCCTACTTGCTGAAACTGAGGACCTCATGCACTTGCTGCAGAGGGTCAAGGACTTCAGCCTTCAATATGGAATGAAGTTCAATATCAAGAAGACATTCTCACCACTGGACCAATTGGCAGCATCAGGATGGATGTTGAAGAGATTGAGATTGTTCACAGCTTCAGTTTGCTCGGCTCCACGGTGAAAACTCTTGGCACCAGCAGCCAGGAAATAAGAAAAAAAACATATTGCGATGGGAAAGTCTGCTGTTAGGGACCTCTCTAAAGTACTCAAGAGCAACGGTGTCTCTCTGGAGACTAAGGTGCGCCTGATACAGGCCATGATCTTTGCAATCACTTGTTATGCATCAGAGAGTTGGACAATGAGTAGGGAGGATAGAAGGAGAATTGATGCCTTTGAGCTGCGGTGCGTTCATCCTGGAGAGGATTAAACCAGGCTATTCCGTAAAGGCAAGGATTCTGGGGCTTAATCTGACATATTTTGGACATGTTGTAAAGAGGGACAGGTCCTTGGAGAGGTACATCATGCTTGATAAGGTGGAGGGACAGCACAGGAGGGGAAGACCCTCTATGAGGTGGATTGATTCAGTGATCGGGATGGGTGTGTCAGAGGCAATGCGATTGGAACAGGATAGAGCAGGGTTTAGAGCTGTTGTACATAGGGTCGCTATGAGTCGCCAACGACTCGACGGCACACAACCACAAGAACAACAATGCATTCCATTTATTTCAGTGAAACTTTTTTGTTATTTGTTATATGATATAATATACAGGAAATATGACATATTTAGCTCTGAATGAAACAAGTATAGATAGTATGTGACCTCACTTTTATGAAGAGGCCATTACTGACAAAGATTTAGAGACGAAAGTTTCCTATTGATCCATGCTAGGAGGGAGGGAGGGGAAGTTTCTATGCTGATTTACCATAATATGGTCGCTTGTGAGTAATTCTGGTGTGGAGTGGTTAAAGAGCTTGGGCTGATTATGGAAAAATCTGCTGTTCAAACCTACTGACTGTGCCACAGGAGAAAGGCATGGCAATCTGCTTCTGTTAAGATTTCCAACTTTGGGAACCCAGAGGTAAAGTTCTCCTGCATTCTATGGGTTGCTGTGAGTGGGAATTGATTCAACGGCAGTGGGCTTAGTTTGCTTGGTTTTGCTGGCTTGTGTATATCACGATGCTAAAATACCAGAAATGTTGCTGATAGTGGACAGAGGTCAGTAGAACTTCCAAACTAAGACACGATAGAAATGAAGGCCGACAAAAATCAGCCAAGAAATCTTACAGATCACAAAAGAACATTGCCTTAGTCACTTGCTTAAGACGTCATTAGGAGAGATCTGTCGGTAGAAGCATCATGTTTGATAAAACGGAGCGAACAGGGGCATGGGAGAACTTCAAGATGTTGTTCTTTTTAGGTGCCTTCAAGTCAAGTATAATCCGTAGCGACCCTATTATACAACATATCTGAACCCTGACCTATCCTATGATATCCTCATACTTCCTGACACACTAGAGCCTGTTGCAGCAGTCACTGTGTTAATCCACCTGTTTGAGGATCTTCCTCTCCTTTGCCAAGCTTCTACCTTTCCAATCATTATTTCCCTTTGCAAGGAATAGCCTCTCTTAGCAACATGCCTGAAGTATATGAGGCTAAGCTTCATCATCTTTGGATCCAAGGAACACTCTGGCTGCACTTTCTCCAAGACTTATTTGTTTGTTCCTTTAGCAGACCATGGGAGTACTCTTCTCCCACATGAGAGCTCAAAGAAAACTTTGAGCTTTGGTTTAAAGCAGTTGGGATCCAAAGAACTTCAAGAAGAGTTGGTACAAATACCTCATCGATGGACTAAAATATGTTAGTGACTGACAGTTAGGACATCCTCAAGCCTGAGCAAATGTACACATAAGGTGGTCAAGAGTCGGAGTTGAATTGACAGTAGCTAACAATAATATGCTTTATAAAAAAGACTGCTTTGAAAATTCACAACATGTTGAATATTCTCTTGTTATGGTTATACCTCAGGAGCAGAATTGCTTGACTATATGAACAAGAACATGACATCAGGCTTGGGGGAAGAATCATCAATATAGATTATACAGTCTCACTAGCTCAAAGAGAAGAGAACTTTAAATACTTCCTGAATAAGATGTCTTTGATACCATGCCACAATCTGTTTGGTCCTAAGTAAGTAGAAAAGATAATAACACTAAGTATTCCATAGAGATTTGTAACTTTTGCACATCTTTTATGTACATACATCCTCAAACAAAATAAAATTTCAATAAATATTATTCTTTTATATATTTGTAATATAAAAAAATTGCTTCAGATCCTCTTATCTGAGTAACTAGAAACATTTTATTTACATTTTAGCTCTTGTGAACGTATGTGAGATAAAGGAGTTTTTTTTTTTAAATTCTGTTCACTTATAGATCAGGCTAACTATAGTTCAATTCATTGATTTCTTTCAACCTTATCCGGAGATTAAAGGTTACTTTTCTTAATTTCTGATTCTAGAAAGCTCAATGAACAAAAACCAGGCAGGCAAAGAAGAACCTCTACTAAAATAGTGGAATTGTTTTACAGATGAATTTTATTTAATAAAGAAAGTAAAGATTTTAGCTCCTTTACTGAATGCCTATCAGTGTATTATAGAGTTTCCTTTAATCCTGACAACAACTCTAAGAAGTTAATACATATTTAGGCTGATACTATGATCGATAACATTAAGACATAGAAAGGTCCAGTCAGGCAAAGTCATTTCATTAAATTAAATGGCAAGTCCAGTAGAGCTTCAAACCATAGTTCATAGGACTCGAGAGCTTATTTGCTACATACTCTGGAGATGGGTGACTATGACTGTGTGTTATTTGATTGCCACCATCTGAGAAAAGATAACAGAGAAAAGCTCAGATAAAGGATAACTATTTGCTAGGTCATTGATGGGGCCATACAAACAAACATAAGTCTATACGTTTGGAATCTGCAGTTAAATTAAGTGACTCAAAAAAGATATTTTCAAAGCTTTCAACAAGTTCATCTTACTTAGATTCATAATCATTATAGTTGGGAAAAGCAGTTAGGAGATCAGAAGACATTGTAGTGGGAAAGTCCACAGTCAAGGACCTGTTTAAATTGTTGAAGATAATAGGTTTTATGGACTTAATTACTTTTTTGAGTCATTTTATTGACTCTTCAAATAACCAAGGACTAATATGATTCGGATACCTGTTTGAGGTCATGAATAAGCATTACAGAAGAAGAATTGATGCCTTTGAACTGTAGTGCTGAAGAGTACTGACTGTATCATGTCTGCCAAAAGGATAAACAATTGTCTTAGAGAAGTTGCAGCCAGAGTGCTCCTGTAGGCAAAGACGATAAAGCTTCTTTTCATATGAATATATACATTTGGCATGTTGCTAGAAGAAGCTATTACTTGAATAGGAACATCATGTTTGGGAAGATGGAGAGATGAGGAAGAGAAAAATCGTCAACCAGGTGGATTTACACAGTGACTGCAGCAATGGACTCAAGTATGGCCGTGATAGTAAGGATGACATGGGATAGGACAGGGTTCTGGTAGGTTGTTCACAGGGTCCCTATGAGTCATGCTCAACTTGACAGCACCTGACCACAACCAGCAGCAAACCTCAATTTGGACTGCTCTTTAACTTTCTAAACTGTAAGAGAATACATTTTGCTTGTTAAAACCTTTTACTTTTGGTTTTTCTGTTATTACAGCAACAGATAAGTATAGCAGGAACATATCTAATGTTTATGTATTTAATATATGTATACAAATAGAGAAAAAAAGATATTTTCACTAACTAGCACTTTTTTCTCCCACATATTTATGTTTATCTTGGTACAAAAGAAGTCCAGATGTTCAGTGCATAAAATATTCTGAACATTTATCAAAATTCATGAAACATTTTTTTTGTTCTCCTGGGTTAATGCAATACACACTCTAGTAGATGTGATTGTTTACAGAAATGAAACTGAGTTTCGTATACTAACTTGTACTTAGAATTTTGGTAATATAAGTTACTAGCTATAATAATTTTTAGGTGGATACTATACAGCCACATTATTGATGATTATTCACATTAATTATGTTTTACTTTTTGTTTTCCTGCTTTGTTTATACTGGCTATCAAATCTACTACAATGTAAGCAAGCCAGTTATAGAAGATATATTTATACTTTTCCAACTTTTTTCTTACTATTAAGTTATATGTTGTTGTAATGTGCCATCGAGTCGCTTGTGATTCATAGCGACCCTATGTACAAGAGCTCTAAACCTTGTTCTGTCCTGTGTCAAGCTTACCGTCTTTGACACATCCACTCTCACAACCCCAATCACAGAATCGATCCATCTCATTGAGGGTCTTCCTCTCCTGCGCTTTCCCTCCACTCTCCCAAACATGATGCCCCTCTCCAAGGAAAAATCCCTCCTTGCAACATGCCCAAAATATGTCAGAGAAAGCTTCAGAATCCTTGCCTCTAAGGAGTAGCCCACCTTAACCCTCTCCAGGACAAACCTGTTTGTTCTCCTAGCAATCCAGTTATATACAGCTCAAGAATACAAAATTTCTATGTATATAATTTTCATCATTATTACTTTCTTGCACATCCTTTGCATGAGTGCTATGTGCATCAGCATGGATGGCGAAGAGATTGAGATTGTTCACAGCTTCAGTTTGCTCAGCTCCATGGTCAACACTCTTGGCACCAGTAGCCAGGAAATCAAAAAACGTATTGCGATGGGAAAGTCTGCTGTTAGGGACTTCTCTAAAGTACTCAAGAGCAACGGTGTCTCTCTGCAGACTAAGGTCCGCCTGATACAGGCCATGATTTTTGCAATCACTTGTTATGCATCAGAGAGTTGGACAATGAGTAGGGAGAATAAAAGGAGAATTGACGCCTTTGAGCTGTGGTGCTGGAGAAGAGTATTTAATGTACCATGGACTGCCAAGGAAACAAACAGATTCATCCTAGAGAGGGTTAAACCAGGCTTCTCCTTGGAGGCAAGGATTCTGGGGCTTCGTCTGACATACTTTGGACATGTTGTAAGGAGAGACAGGTCTTTAGAGAGGGACATCATGCTGGGTAGAGTAGAGGGACAGCGCAGGAGGGGAAGACCCTCTATGAGGTGGATTGATTCAGTGACTGGGGTAATTGGGACGGGTGTGTCAGAGGCAATGAGATTGGCACAGGATAGAGCAAGGTTTAGGGCTGTCGTACATAGGGTTGCTATGAGTCGCAAGTGACTCGACAGCACATAACAGCAACAACGTGTCATTATCATGCTGCCATATGTCCACCAGACATATGCATGGTCTTGGCATTGGTGAACACCACTTCAGTCACTCACTGACAATAGACAACACACAACAGGAAAAGTTCGATCCCTAATGGTCTCTGGCCCAGAAGTTGTCTGGGTAGAATTCAAAAAGAACCCTAATTTCTCCTTTTCTGTATTGTCAATGAAGAAACTTGAGGATCTTCTCCCACTTGGTTTTCTTTTTTTAATTTCCATTCATTTATTATTGCACACTTTTCTACCTGCCCATCCCTCCTCCCCAGTTTGCATAGTGGAGTGGACTGGGGAGAGGGGGATTGGATAACAATGCAAGATTTTTATTTTATTATTTTATTTTATTTTTACTTGACAAATCAGCATTTTTGCAGCACTTCTCAAGTACATTGATGCACTCAGTGATGAAAAAATTGTAGTAAGATATGGTTACCATATTTAAGGATGTATAGTAAGCCCATGGCTGTTGTTGTTATGTTAGGTATCATCATGGAGTCAACTAGGACTCACAGCAATCCTACACAGAGCAGTTCAGAATCTCGTCCCTTCTTGTACCAACCATCCTCTCCTCAGATATGCCTCAGTCCATTATTACTCAAGGGAGCTCTGGTGGCCTAATGGAAAGAAGCTGCACTGCAGTCCTGAAGGCATACGGTTTGAGGCCAGCAGCCACTCCATGGGAGAAGATGGGAGGGCAATCTCCTCTAGTATGATTAACTGCCTCTGAATATCTACCAGAGAGTCAATTATGGGTCAGTTCCAACTCGACGGTACACAACAACAATAACATTTTTATACTGTGTCAATCCAGCTGTTTGAGTATCTTCTTCTTTTTCTCTGTTCTTCTGTCTTTCCCAGCATGACATCTTTTTCCAAGAACTATACCTTCCTGAAAACTTGTCTTTCCATAACCAAAGAATGTGAGGCAAAGTTTCACCATAAGAAAAGTGAAAATAGAAATATAGCTGACATCTTTAGCAATTCGGTGTTATTACTATTCTCTGCACTGCTGCTTTAGAAGGAGCCATGGGAAAATGACTTGGCCTGGATCAAATGCAGTGCTCTTGGCTGCTGTGACCACACACAAAGGATAGCATTACCATAGTGGCACCCATGGCCCAGAGACACGACAGCAAAGGCTGGGGGTGTTTATTCTAGACAACCCTCACTTGGGAGAACTATTTGAATTTTTTCCATTTGTTTTTTGATGGTTGAGGTCAACCTAGCAGAAGCTTTACTTTGAAAAAAAGTTTTTCTTAAACCTTCTTCAAAATGAAAACAAAACAAAACAAAAACTGAATAGATGGTAAATGTCAATTATAAGGTAGAGAATTAGTTTAAGTTATCTATGTGGCTAGACATAGGAGTTGTACCTTCCTGTTATTACGAAATAAACCCTGTGACAGAGAAAATGAAAAGAAAAAGCAAACTGGTTACAGTCTCATCATTCCTGACTCATGGTGAGTCTACGTGTATCCAAGTATACTGCTTCTCTTGGGCTTTCAAGGACATAGTCTTCTATTGTCATTTATTATGTGCCGTTGGTTGGGAACTGACCCATAGCTGATGCTGCAATGGATTTTCAGAGGTAAATTGCCAAGAGAAGATTGTCCATCCTCTTCCTCCAGGGCAGCTGGTGGATTTAAACCACATGCCTTGAGGATTGCAGTGCATCTTCTTACTACAAGGCCATCAGAAGCAGAAAATGAAGTTTTTCTTTCAAGGCTGCCCTGGATGTGTCCACCAACCTTCAGTTAGTAGTTGAGGAATTAATCATGTATCCCACTCAGGGAGGGACTCCTTAAGACACAAGAAGGCCCATAGGAAGAGAAACAATACTGTTCATCCTTACTTCCATGCACCCATGATTAAAGTCCTATCTCAAATATAGTGAATATAGTGCCACCATCGAGTTACAGGCGACTCGTAGCAACCGTATGAAGGAGAGTCCTCAAAACTTGGATGTCTTTCATCCTCTCTCCAGGTTCATACGGTTTCCGGAGGCAAGCTATTATGGAAGTGGATGCCACTCCTCCTTCCAAGCTTGTTTTAATCGGGGAGCTCCACCCCACTCTCTGTGCACATTGGGTAACCGACCAGTAATGTATTTGACAAATCAGTGTCACAGTGTTCAGCCTCACAGCAAACACAAGTTACATCTCAAATATAATGATGTCTATAAATCAGCAAGGAAAAAGACAATCTGGGAGAGGTGAAGGGTCAGAGAAAAACAATACCCTTCACAATAGCTAATCACAAGATTAAATACTTGAGGGTAAATCTAATCAGAAACACAAAGGATCTATTCAAAGAAAATTACAAAACATTACTACAAGAAACAAAAAGAGACCTGGAGAAATGGAGGGATATTTCTTGCTCTTGGATAAGAAGACTCAATATTGTGAAAATGACAATACTACCAAAGGCAATTTACACGTTGAATGTAATATCAATACAAATACCAATACCACTCTTCAATGAGATGGAAAGGCAATCTCCAATTTTATTTGGAATGGAAAGAGGTCCGAATAAGCAAAACACTCCTAAAAAGGAGAAACTAGGTAGGAGGCATCTCACTCACTGATTTCAAATCCTACTACACTGCCGTGTGGTACTGGTACAATTGCAGACACACAGATCAATGGAATAGAATTGAGAACCCAGAAATCAGCCCATCTACCTATGCTCAACTGATTTTTGACAAGGAGATAAAATCAGTTAAATGGGGAAATGACAGCCTTTTTAATAAATGGTGTTGGCAAAATTGGAAAACTATCTGCAGAAAACTCAAACAAGATTCACACCTCACTCCATGCACAAAAACCAACTCAACATGGATCAAGGACCTAGGACTGAAACCAAGGACTATAAACTTAATTAGAAAAAAAAGCTTGGAAGAGCCCTAGAAGCCTTAATCCACAACATGAATAGTCTTCCAAGCATCTTGAAAAACCTACCACCAGGAGAGGATAAAATAGATGAATGGGACCTTCTAAGAATAAAACCCTTGTGCATATCCCAAACCTTCTTTTAAAGGGTAAAAAGGAAAGCCACAGACTGGGAAAAAATATTTGGTAATGACATGTGAGAAAAGGGGCTTATATCTAGAATTTATAAAGTACTCCAACACTACAACAAGACAAACAACAAGGTAAACAATACAGTTGAAAAATGGACACAGGATATGAACAGACACTTCACCGAAGAAGACATTCATGTGGCCAAGAAAAACATGAAGAAATATTCAAAATTCCTATCTCTAAGAGAGATGCAAATCAAAACTATGAGATATAATCTCACCCCAGTAAGAATAGCAAAATCTAACAGAACAGCAAACAAATCCTGGCAAGGTTGTGGAGAAACTGAAACCCTTATTCACTGCTGATGGCAGTGAAAATGGTGCAACCACTATGTAAGGCAGTATGGTGCTTTCTCAAAAAGTTGGAAATAGAAATACCATTTGACCCAGCAATTCAATTACTGGGAGTATACCCTAAAGAAACCTAACTTTCACCCAAGCAGATATATGCACATCCATGTTTATTGCAAAGATTTGGAAACAGCGCAAGTTCCCAATGAATGGCTTGAGAAGCTGTGGTATATTAGCACAATGGAATACTATGCTGCATTGAAAAACAAAGAACTCATGAAATATTATACAAAATGGGTGATCCTGGAGGACGTTATGCTATTTGAAGTATCTCCGTCACAGAGGGACAAATGGTGCATAATGTCACTGTTGTAAAGCAGGACTGACATCAGGGTTGGGGAGAAACTAAGAAAAGAGGGGATAAATAATGTATACTGCATTGAAATAGATGAGGGAAAGAACTATTTAAAAGGGATGTACGATTAGGTATTATTGTCATGACTTTAGTCAAGAATGAAGGCTGCATAGTGGAGTGGACTGGTGGGGGGCAGGATTGATTGTATAACAACGAAAGAATATTTATTTACTTTTCAAAGAGAAGAGTGCACTGGGGGGCAGGGGTAGGCAGGAAGGAACTTGTGCAACTATGAAAATCCAAAGTCTCTGTAAACTTCCATTAAAATTAATAATAATAAAAAAAATTAATAATAATAAGAAAGGTAAGATGACCTGTAACAAGATGGATAAATATTAATTAAAGGCTTGATTGTATTCTACATTGATCATATCCTCACAGTATTGGGCAAAGTTCAGTTCTGTTGTTCACAGGACTACCGAGAGTCATAGTTGACTTGATAGTACCTAATAACAATAACATTAGAAAAACGTGTAAAAATCAATATTAATTTCATAGAAGAAAGTAGACAGAAAAATTAATAAACATACGGAAAGTTGTTCAGTGTCATTAATCATCAGCATAATGCAAATTTAATTTACAATAAGACAGTATTGTAGACATGCAAGAAAAATACTAAACAAAATTCAAACCATCCTAAGTATTGGATAAAATTAGGAAAAATGTGAACTCTAATATTTTGCTATAAGGAATATATACTCCTTTATTTATTTATTTATTTTCATATTGAGGGGACCATGGCAACTACACACTGAAAGAATAATCTGGTTGTCTCATTTTTCTAGAAGGTGTTAGATGGCAACAAAGACCATAGTTCTCACAGTAGTTTTTCTTTCTCTTTCTTCCCCCTCCTTCTTCCATTCATTCTCTCTTTCTGTCAAAAATAGTATAGACAGTATCAAACCAAGGTCTGCCATGTCAAATTAACTTCTCTGTTTCATCCTAGCATTAAAGACTGCTTTTGTCTTTAAACAACAAATTATTTCTTAATCCTCACAGGGTTTTGGTACTGAAATTCCTTTTGTTTTACTTCCTAAAGTCATTTCTTTTCCTCCTGCTTGTAAAGATACCTAGCTCCTTATAGTTGAAATGGAAACATTTATCAGCTTATCAATCAAAGGGCTATTTTGAACTTAGACCATCAAGCCCAATCATTTCATGTTTGTTTTGAGACTTTATGTTTCTTAGGAAAGAGCTTGTCTGCCTTTCCTGAGCTAACTGGCTCTGAGTCTTAGAAGCATTCTTGTGAGAAAGCCTCCTTTCTCCATCATATGATGCTCTACAGTAGCATCTGCAATTGCTATTAGAAAAGATCTGACAGAATATAAACTGAAATCTAAAACTATGCCTGGAAAGTTGTACAGTTTTTGGTTCTGAGTTTCATTGGCTTTTGAGACATTTGCCTTTTGATGTTAGTCTCAATCATCTCCTTACTAATCTTTATCTTCCTTATCACAAATCACAGAGGATTTAAAGACAGTAAATCCAAATACTTTAATGTTCACTTTAATAATATCTTTTGTGATGTGCTACGTTAATGCTGAAAGGATAATGCTCTTTAAATTTAGGCTTGAAGAGATGTAAGAATTTAGTTTAACTTGTGTCTGCAATAAATGTCTTTAGAAGAACACTTAAGATTCCACGTTTTCTTCGTCTATAAAATGAAAATAATCCTTCAGTATGTTAGTTATTTGGACAGTGTTTCAAATTGTCACACTCTTATTTTTTTTAAAAAAAAAGTGGCTGACAATTAATAGCATTTTTTCTTCATTTTTTTGTCCCTGACATTTAGCAGTAAGGTTTTGTTTGTTTGGACTTGAAGCATCTTAGAATTGATAAAGATTTTAACAATTTCCTGATATACAAATAACATTTTTCATTTTTACTATCATTGAATTGGTTAGAACGAATACATAATTGGCCTTCCGAAAGACTGTCAGAAGCAGTAAATCACATGGGAGGAAGGTATCTACAGAGGTGTTAGTGGATTTGAACTGGCAGAGAGAGAGGTCCTTTGGTTTAGAAGTACAACTCCCTATGCACTGTGCCACCAGAGTTGCCCAATATACAAACAGAAGTGCTGATAATGGTATTGATTATGCATGGAGCCCCTAACTGAAAGGTCAGTGGTTTAACTCCACCAGTTATTCTGATCGAGAAATATGGGAAGACTCCTGTCAATATTTACAGTTCCTGAAACCCAGTGGAAGGCTGCTAGGAGTAAAAAAATACTGGATGGCAGTGGGTTTGATTTTTTTCTTTCTTTAATGGTCAGATGAAGACAATTCCTTTTGAGGAAAACTGTTACTCAATCACTATGTCAGCAGGGACCTAATCAGATAATTAATAATCCTTTTCTCCCCATAAAGTACTCTTGAATATTGAATACATACTCTAGAATGAAGAACTTAATGTTTTTTTAAGTTATAGATTTAACACTTACACTGCTAAATAGTCTCATGATTAGATTGGATTGGAGATGCTATTGTTATTAGCTGTTGTGTGGTGAACCCACAATTCATGAAGACTTCATGAGAAACAGGATTGGATCATTTAATAGAGTTTTGTGAAATTAGATTACCAGGTCTCTCCTCCTATTCTGTCTTAATTGGAATGTTCTGCTGAAATGGTTTAGCATCAGAAGAAGACACAATCCTCCACTGAGAGATACATGCTAGCAACACTTGAGGTGCATCTGCTGAGAACCAAACCTGGTCTACTGCATAGAAGATAAGAACCCTACCACTGAACCATGATTACCCCAGGTAGTTATAATAAATTACAAATTTTTATTATTGTAATGAAAACATCAAAGAACTATTGTAGACTATACTTATAAATTTAACTAGATTGAAATACAATACACACAAAGTAATTAATCATTCAATAAATAGTTTTAATTGGCCAAGCTCTATATTTATTACATCAGGGATAAAAATCACTGATTCATGTTATTGTAGTTGTTAGGTGCTATCAAGTGGAATACGACTCATAGCAACCTTATAAATAACAAATCTGAACCCTGTCCGATCCTGAGCCATCCTGATCAACTCTAATGCACTTGAGCCCATTACTACAGTCACTGTGTCAATCTGTCTCCCCTCCTTTGTTGACCCTCCACCTTTCTAATCATGATGCCCCGGTTTAATAAATAACCTTTCCTAGCTACATGCCTAAAGTAAGTGAAACAAAGTTGACCATCCTTTCTTCCAAGGAGCATTCTGGTTGCACTTTTTCTAAGACTTATCTGTTTGTTCATTTGGCAGCCAATTGGATATTCAGTACTTTTCTCCAACACCACAAATCAAAGCCAACCATTCTTCTATTATTCCACCACAGCTTCACAGAGAGACCTATTGCCAAGGATTGAATTGTGGCTCCTTAAAATACATATATTTACTATTATAATTTTTCTTATTACATGCTATTAAGTTGGAACTGACTCATAGCAGACTATTAGCAGGTTTTCAGATATCCCAAGTCACACAGTTGGTGATTACTCATCTTTCTCTAATGGAACTACTGGTGGATTTGAACTCCCTTCCTTCAGGTTGGAAGCACAACTCCTTATCTACTGGGGAACTAGAACCTCAAAAATCCTCATCATTAGATAAAATGATAGGTAGAGGAAGAATATTGTCAACAATTTCATTACCTGGATCCACACTCACCCTTCTTGATAAAAACAGTCAAGAAGTCAAAAGATGTGGTACTTTAGGGAAATCAAAAGTGTAAAGAACAAGCATATCAGTTTAAAGACTAAGATGTGTCTGACCCAAGCCATAGTATTTTTCAATTGTTTCTTATACCATGGTATTTTTTTCATTTGCTTCTTATGCATCTGGAAGTTGGACAATAAATAAACCAAAGAAGAATCAACTTCTTTGAATTGTGATGATGGAGAAGAGTCTTGAATATATCACAGACTTCCAAGAGAACAATCAAATCTATCATGGAAATTGTACAGTCAGAGTGCTTCATTGGAGTAAGGATAGTGAAACTAGGTTCACTTACTTTGGTAATATTTTCAAAAGGAATCTGTCTTTGGAGAGAGACATAATTCAGAAAAGGGCAGTATTGTTGTCAGTTCGCTGGCAACTTAACAACAACACCCTGATGGGAGTAAGCACGACTGAGAGACACCACTCCAGAAGAGGATCAGAGAATCAATCCAGCTCAATTTTATTGGGATAAGCACTGTACTTATACACACAGGAAAACCGGATAGGGTGGGCTTACAGACGTGGGATACATGGATTGGTCAGGAGAACCTCAGCCTCCTATGGACCACACCCAGCTCAACAGAGGCGGAAGCCGTCTTCCCAGGTGGTGAGCTTTCTCAAGCCAGTACAGCCAAACACAGGGGAGCTTTCTCTACCCTGCATTAAAGACCACTGGGAGGCTTGCACTTCTCTGGAGCTTAGGCGATCCATCCTGGCCAGAGGCCTTCCCTTCCTCCTCAGCATTCTGCAACAGGGTAGAATTTTGTCAAAAGAGAAGAAGACCTTTAAAGAGATAGGTTGACACAATGGGTTTGATCATAACAGAAATAATGAGGATGATGTAAAATAGGGTAAAGTTCAGATCTAGTGCATATGGGTCATTTTGAGTCATAGATAACTTGATGACTCATAATGAAAACAATATTTTAATATGGAAGCTATATAATATTTTTCCATTTGATTTGATAAGTAGGTGCAAGAGGATAAAGAGTAGAATACAATACAGCACTGATAAGATGAAAGGAAAATTTTCAAAGACTATGCCTAAAATACCTCTTATCTCACTAAAGAGAAAAGGATGAGAGGAAAGCACACAATGAGACAAGGAACTTTAGTGCCACCGAGAAATAATTGCCCAGAAATGTATTCTTTAGGACTCAGGTCCCCAAGCTAGGAAACTCTCTGATTTCAGGGAAGACCAAGACACATGGAAATATTCAAGAAACATCTGACCTACAGATGCTGAAAGAAACAAAGACTTCCTCCACAACTGACAGAGAAAGATAAAATCTCTTCCCCTATCTGAGGAACAACAACAGCAGCATAGAGAGAGATCAGTTGGCCTAGTGGACAGAAAGTGATACCAAGCCAAAGGTGAGTTACTCTAATCTGTGGCCTTCAGGCCTGCCTTTAATTTTTTTTGGTGAAACATTCTTCTAAGTTGTGTAGCCCTGGTATGTTCACTTTCTGTACAGAGGTAACTTGCGGTTGCTGAGAAGCTGAACACTGTGACACTGATGTCTCAAGGCAACCCATGGTGAACTGTGTTTGTTGGAGCTCCCAATGACAACAAGCTTGGAATCAGGAGTGGCATCCACTTCTGAAATAGCTTGCCTCTGGAAACTCTATGAATGTGAAGAAAGGACGAAAGTTACACAAGTGTCCAGGTCTTTCACTCGTAGTGTTGCTATGAGTCACCTACGACTCGACGGCACTTAACAACAACAACAACAACAACAACAAATCTGGAAGCATAGATTTGAACTTCTAGCCTCCTGATACCAATGGAGGTATTTCAGGAAATAGATTTATCCCTGGACTTGCTCACTAATTTCTGACAAATTTGAAGACATCTACAATGCCAATGACTGAAAGAGATTAATCTTTGTTCTCATTAAAAAACAAATGGTTATCCTACAGAATGCATTAATTATCAAATTATATCTTTACTATAAAATGGAAATAAAATCTTACTGACAATTGTCCAAAAAACAGCTGAAACAGTACATTGACAAATACCATACAGAAATTTAAGCTGGATTTAGAAGAGGTAGAAGGAAAAAATTACTACCATTGCTGGTGTCAGATGGAATTTGGTTGAAAGCAGAAAATGCCAGAAGGTGTTTACTTTGTTGCTGTTATTTTTTTAACTTTTTAAAAATATTTGACTGTGTAGCCCAAAATAATTTATGGGTAACAGAAGAACAGAGATTTCAAAGAACTTCATTGGGCTCATGAGAATCCTGTGCATAGACCAAGAAACAGTCTTTAAACAAGCAAACAAACGTAAAACACAACAAAAAACTCCCCATCAAAACACGAAGGCATTCTGCATGCTTAAACTCAGGTAAGACGTATATCAAAATTTCATCTTTCTTCATACCTATTCATCATGTGAGCTGACAAAATCTTTACAGAATCTACAATCTATGAAAAAAGATGTGACATAAAGACTGGAGGAAGAATTATCCATCTGCATTGTGGACATGATACAACTTTGTTTGCAGAAAATAAAGGTGACTTAATGAACTTATTGAAGAATATAAAAAAATCCCTTTAGCCTTCAATATAAATTATACATCAACATCAAGAAAACAAAAGCCCTCCCAACTAGACCAATAGTCAGTCAGCGTCATGAGAGATGGAGAAAAGACTGAAGTTGCCACTGATTTCATTTTACTTGGATCTACAATCAACACTCTTTTCAAGGAAATCAAAAGATATGTTGTAATTGGGAAAATTGTCTGTCAAGGACCTTTTCAAAATGCCCAAGAGTAAGGATGTTAGTTTAAAGTAGATTCAAGCCATGGTATTTGCCATTGCTTCATATGGTTATGAACATTCCACAATAAGTAAGAAAGATTAAAAAAAATCAGTGCCTTTGAATGGCAGTATTGGTGTTGTGGTGCAGTTACTTAATATGCCATGAAATATGTTCTAGAAGAACATATCTGTCTTGTAGAAAGTATATCTAGACTGTTCCTTAGAGGCAAGAATGATGAAACTTTGACTCAGATACTTTTGGCATGTTGTCAGAGAGTGCCAGTCTTTGGAAAGAAACATCATGGTGGGAAAAGTGGAAGGTCAGCAGAAGAGAGGAAGATTCTCGACAAGACAGGCACAATGATTGCAACAATGAGCTTGGCCTTGGCAGATACTGTGAGAATGTCAGAGGACAGGTGGAAGTTTCTATCTGCTATTCATAGGGTTGCTATGAGTCATGGTGGATTTGAAGGCACATAACAACAGCCTCCTAACAAGAGAATAAATTTGTTTGTTAGACAAATATACTTGTAGTATCTTTGTTATAGTAGCATATTGGCCTGGTTTTAAGGTGTTGAGCTGTCAATACAAAGACAGGTGATTTGAATTCACCAGCAGCTTCTTGGTAGAAAGATGGGCAATCGCTTCCCCTGCTTTTCACAGCCTTTGAAAACCCATTGTAGGGTCAGCTGTGAATTGGTTACAACTCAATGGCACATAATGACAACAGATAACCAAGGCACCTGTTAATATCTGTATGCCTCAGCTAGTTAATGGCATCAATAATAAAATCTACCTCATTATTTAAATTCTTGTTAGTATTAAGTCAAGTACAATTCATGAAGACCCTATGAACAATAGATCTGAACTCAGTCCTATCCGGTGCTGTTCTCACAGTCTCTGACACACTGGAGCCCATTGCAGCAGTCACTGTGTTAATCCACTTTGTTTAAGGGCCTCCTCTGTTTCATCCTCCCTCCTCCTCTCCAAGAAGGATGTCCCTTTCTAAGGAGTACTCTTTCCTAGCTACATGCCCAAAGTGTGAGATGAAGATTTATCATCTTTGCCTTCAAGGAGTATGCTGGTTGCAGCTTCTGTGCCAAGAAATCTGGAGAACAGCTACCTGGCCAGCTGACTGGAAGAGATACGTATTTATTCCTATTCCAAAACCAGGTGATTTGACAGAGTGTGGAAATTATAGATAATTTGGTACTTCCTGAAATATTTTTGTGTTGGCCAGTTTTTTTTTTTTTTGATACAATGATTCTGTGTATTTCTTCCCTCTCCTTATACTTCCTGTGTTATTCAAGAATTTGCCTTTACTGGCTCTATTTATTGCAATTCAAGGCTTGAAATGTTTGCCTGTTCTTCCAGCTTGAGAAATACTAAGTGAGTTCTTCACTTTTTAGTCTCCAATTCTAGGTCTGAGTATTCCATTATAATAGTTTGCTTTGTTTTCTCCAGCTACCATTTGATTTAAATATGAGAGTGGAAAATACTGAATAAATGATGAGTGCACTGTAAAGATTACTTTTTCAGTGGCTGAAGGCAAAGTAAAATAACTCATAACAGGTTGGTTCTGCAAAAATCTGTGCTATTTAACATTTACCATAGGTTCTCAACAGGACATATATAGGCAAGAAAATGAAATACAAGGTATCTATAATGTAAAAGAAGAAATAAAAACATTTGTTTGTAGAGGACATTGTCTATAATAAAGAAAATGGTATTATATTTACTAAAAACTAATGTCGTGTTAGGTGCCAACTCATAACTGGCACCTATAAACTCATAGTGACCCCATAAATATATGACTGATAGTGATCCTATGAACAACAGGTCTGAACCTTGTTCTGTTCTGTGCCAACCTTATCAATCTTTATACACTCAACTCTATTACTGCCAGGCACTTTGTCAATTCATCTTGTTGAGTGTTTCTTTCTAAGAAATAGCCTCTCTCAGGAACATTTCCAAAGTATGAGAGACATAGTTTCACAATCTTTTCCTCCAAGGAACATTTTGGCTACACTTTTCCTCAAGACATTTCTGTGGGGTTTTTTGTTTGTTTGTTTGAGTCCATAGGATATTCAGTATTCTGCTCTAACACCACAACTCAAAGGCATCAGTTAGTCTATTATTATCCTGAATGGTCTGAATCAGGTACCTTAGTCTTCAAACTGACATCATTGTACTCCAGACCAGAGAGGCCTATGACAACAAACTTGCCAAATGTGCTATATCTCCAGATCTCCTGACTGCTGGTAAGAAAGATGTTGATTGTTGATCCAAGCAAGATGAAATCATCGATAAATCAATATTTTCTCCCTTGCTTATGATTTTTCCTACTGACCCAGTTGTGACAACTTTTGTTTTCTTAATTTTGAGATGTAATCAATACAAAGGGTGTAGTCCTTGATCTTCTGAAGCAAGCATTTAAAGTCCTCCTAACTTATGGCAGTGATGTTGTGTATCTGTGAACAGACTGTATAGAAGTCTTCCTCTAATCCTGATGCCACAATCCTCTTCACAGAGTCCAGCTTCATGAATTATTTGCGCAGATCATAGATTTAGTGTTGTTGTTGTTCAGTGCCATCGAGTCGTAGGCGACTCATAGCTACCCTATGAACGAAAGTCCTTAACACTTAGGTGCGTGACTTTCATCCTTTCTCCAGTTTCATAGGGTTTCTGGAGGCAAGCTATTATGGAAATGGGTGCCACCCCTGCTTCCAAGCTTGTTTCAACCAGGGAGAGCCACCAAACACTGTCCATTATGGGTAATCGTTATTGCATTTGACACATCATTGTCACAGTGTTCAGCTTCATAGGGACCACAAGTTACCTCTGTAGGGCAAGTGGACACACACAAGGCTATATGACCTAGAAAACTGTTTGAACAAAAGCAATGAAAAACATGCCATAGATTGAGTAGATAGGGATAAAGAATATACCTCTGATACATATCTTTCTTAGTTTTAAAATCATTCAGTGTTCCTTTCTTTAGTTTGGACCATAGCTTCTTGATCTAGGTATAGAGTTTATATAAGTAAAATTAAGTGTTCCAGAAATTCCATTCTTCTCTTTGTTAATCACAGTGATAAATTATGTCATCCTTTTCAGTATATAAAATCAATGGCAAAATAAATATATTTCTGTACAGTAACAATGAGTAAATAAAAATTAAGTTTAGAATAAAAAATTTAGGAGCAAATTTAACAAAAGAAATGTAAAAGTTCTATCTACTCTAAAAACTATGGAACATGTTTAAACAAAGACATAAATAAATGGGAAGAAAACCTATGTTTACTAATTGTAAAATAATATTATTATGATGGTAATTTTCTCTAAGTTGATCTAAACATTCAGTCTACAAAAACCACGCCTTTGAGCTGATTGTGACTCATAATAACAAAGTACAAGTGCACCATCACAGCCTCAAAGCTTTGACTTTATAGAAGGGCAGGCAGTGCCATCTTTCTCCTATGGAGCAGATGGTGAATTTAAATCACCGATATTTCCATTAGCACATAAATGCTTACACTACTGCACCGTTAATGCTCATTGTATTCAATATAATCTTTAATAAAATAACAACTTCCCCAGAAATTGATAAGCTTATGATTAAGGTTTATATGGATTTCAGTGAAAAGAAATAGGCAAAAGAATCAAGAATAAAGTTAGATAATTCATATTTAATGAATTCAAAATTTACTGTAAAGTTACAGCAATCAAGATAGTGCAGTACCAGCATGTTAGTGTTGTAATGCTTTGTGCCATCAAGTTGACTGACTCACAGTGATTCTCTGAACACTACCTCTGAACCATGTCCTATCCTGAGCCCAGCTCAACGTCTCAGACACACATGACCCCACAGACAGACATAAATACATGAATAGAAACCAACTGAGTTAAATGGGCAGTCTAGAAATTTTTTAACATCCTTTTGTGTTCAATAGACTGGTGAGACAGTCAATTCAATATAAAGAATAATCTTTAGAAAATGATGCTCAGCAACTGGATAATCTCATTCAAAGGAAAGAACTAACTCTTCTACTTCTAATCATACCCTAAAATTAATTCAAAATGAATGAAGGACCTACATTTCACCTGAAACGTAAAACTTTTAAGAGAGATAGGTGTAGAAATTTTGACCTTGAATTTACAATGCTTTTTCTGATATAACATCAGCAATATAAGCCACAGATGTATAAATATTTAGAAGGGAGTGGGCTTTATTTTTCAATATGACTTTTCCTAGCAATTATTTGACTTTGCTATATAGATAAGTGGGACTATGCAGATGGGGTCATGTAGTCTGTTCACAAGTGGGTTGGCTAGTCTCACCACTGAACTGTGCAAGCCATCAGCAAGACAGATCTGATGCCACTGAAGAAGCAGCAAGACAATGTAAGACACCCTTCTTGCTCCAGCTACAACTACGGCAGCAACACCTATAGCCAAACTTGAGACTTGATATGAAATGGGACCTTGGGAAGAGGAAAGAAGAAGAACCAATATTGGTAGAACTGAGAACTTGGCATCACTGTTCAAATGCTAAGAGACTCAAAGCTGTGGTGTCAATGTGCACATTTTGAGAGCTGTCTTAAATCAGTATTCTGCTACTAACCTGGATTATAATCTTTTGACCTCTCTAGCATGGTTCTGTGTGGTCTGTGAGCTAGGGCATTGTATTTTGAACCTAGCAAAGCAGTAATATCGTTGTTGAGATGAATAGAAAGAGGTATGGGAGTGTGGGGGATATGTCTCACCTCATGGGAATTTGTTTTGCATTATTGATACTGCTGAGTGGGACAGTTTCTCTTTGTGATGTCAGTAAAGTTCAGACATGACCCTCCCCACATGGCCTTCGCTCCTTTTTTACAAAGAAAAGTGAGAAGAGAGGCAGAAAAATTGGGGGGAGGGGAAATCAGTAGCATAGCTAAGGTTAGTAAGTGGGCTGGAGTGGTGAAGTAATAAGAAAAGTTCAATTTGTGTTTGAAAAGATGGGGTGCTAAGAGGTGTAGAGCAATGGTAATTATATAAAATTGAATGTATATAAATGATTGCATAAAACACAATGTACATGTCAAAACACAATTATATGAATGATTATATCCAAACCAATAAATATATACTAAAAATTTAAGAACTAAGAGAAAAATTGACAAATTATATCATCAAATGATAAACTTCTATGCTCAAAAATCATAAAGTAAAAATATAATCTACAGAATGGGAGAAATTAACATATTCTAGTTATAGCTCATGTATCTTATGAGACTAGTACCTAGAACAATGAAATAATTTTACAGTTCAATCAAAAACCATCTGACATTATAGTTCTCCAAAGATACACAAATGTCTAGTAAGCTAAAAAAAATGTTTGTGGTGTTAATATTAAAGTTGGCTTTTTTTTTTTTTCATTTAGCCATTACAGACAGTTAGCTGTGTCTTGTCTCCAGCTATCTGATCTATAGACACATAGTCTTACAAATAAGCATCTGCTGTGGGACTAGGATAAGAAAAAGAGTGTTTCCCACACTGCACAGTAAGTCTTGAGGTGAGCAAGACGTGTGGCAGCAAGCCCTGAGGGAATTTGGAGTGAGACCTTAGTGATGATGATGGAAAGATTGTGACACTGCTGTGGAGAAACTGTAGCAAGGCGTGACCTGAGGCTTCTTGCATTTGTTCTAGCCACAGTTAAAGGTTTTTCTGTTCGTGCTGATGCTTGAAGAAGAAGCTGACTTATAACTACTCTGAGCAAATCTTGCTGGATGATTTGGATTTGACTGCTGAACTGAAAGTGGAGTCTACACTTATTGAAGAATTGTGCCTTTAAACTTTTGGACTAAAGCCTGGACTTGCATTGTGAGATATTCTTTGTTTCTCCCACTCTCTTCCCTAATAAACCCCATTGTTGATATAACTGTGAGTCTGAGTCAGCTATTTCTGACTAAATGAATCTCTTGCTGCTGCTGGGACTCTAGAGGCATCAAGGGGCTGGGCTATGGGCTTTTTATCTGCTTTCTGCTCTGGGGCAGTGAGGGGCTGTGCTCGTCTTACTTCTTCTGTGGCCCTTTTTAATTTTCTCTATAGATATACTCAACTTTGGTTTTGGGGTGTTTTTTCGGTTTTTTTTCCAATAAAACACATCCACTCCCATAGAATTATTTCTAAAATCTGACAACCCTGCATAGCATTTCTGAAGCTATAACTCTTTATAGCAGCTGGTAGGTTTGAATTTGAAAGCTTGACCTTTCAGTTAGCAACCTAACATGTGACTCACTACACTATCAGATGCTTCAAAGAATAAAGATGTGCAGTAAATAATTACAGTCTCAGAAACTGATGCAGGATTGCAATGAGTAGGACTGAAGTCAATGGGTGGTTAATGGGAACAAGCAGTATTACATCGTTGCTTTGATTTCTGTTTTTCTGGTGTGCAGTGAGTTACATGTTTTAGTTGCAGAGCAACACGTAACACACCACTAGAGCTCCTGTAAGGATTTACACTCCCATGTCTTTCTGGTGGTTCAAATCCACCAGCAGCTCAAAGTGAGAAAGACGGGAAATCTCCTCCTAAGCAATAAACAGTCTCAGAAACTCACAGAAGGAACAGCTCTGAACAAAGTCAATGAATTTCAGTTTTTGAGTAAGTTATTATGCTAGATATTATCCAGTCAGCGGTTTCCCAGTGATCCTATATACAACCCAATAGAATCCTCCTGGATCTTGCACCATCCTCACAAACTGTTACTGTGTTTAAGCACATGGTTGCAATCACTGTGTTAATCCATATTATTGGGGGTCTTCCCCTCTTTTCTTGTCCCTCTACTTTTTCAAGCACTTTGTCTTTTTGCAAGAACTGATCACTTTTGATAATATGTCTAAAGGATATGAGACCAAGTCTCATGATCCTTTCTTCTAAGGAGTTGTACTCCATCCAAGATAGATTTGTTCTTTGGGCAGTCTGTGGCATAGTCAATATTCTTTGTCCATGCTATAACTCAAAAGCATAATTTCTTTTTTGGTCTTCTTTATTTATAGTTCAACTTTCACATTTTCATGAAGCCATTGAGAATACATGGCTTGAGTTAGTCATGCTTAGTCATTCCCACTCATCCTTTCACTCATTGTCATTATGTAGGAATTTGTTTCATAGCTTTCCCTGAATGACGTTTCTAAGACTATACATTGTAGTAGAGGAGATAGCACATCTTTCCCCTTTTGTGTTAGAAGCTAATCTTCCTATAGACTACATGACCAGACTTCCAGTAAGACAGAGCATTAAAAAGAATATGAAGAAATTGCAACTTTCACAGACTCTAGTGGAAATATAAAATAATATACATGCTTTGAAAAACAGTCTGACAGTTCTTCAAAATTTTAGATATAGAATTACTATTTGACTCAACAATTTAGATCCTAAGTATATATCCAAGAGAAATGAAAGTATATATCCAAGAGAAATGAAAAGCATATGCCCACATAAAAACTTGTACATATATGTTCACTGTCAGAAAGTATAAAAAATGAATGAATACATAACTGCTGTATCTCCACATTATACAATATTATTTGACAATAGACAGTAACGAAGTGCCAATACATGTTACCATATAAATGAACCTTGAAAATATTACACTAAGTAGGAGAAGCCAGTCGTAAAGAACCACACATTTTATGATTCCACTGACATGAAACATCTAGAACAGGCAAATCTACAGTGACAGATAGTAGATTAATTGTTTCCAGGAGCTGAGAGGACACAATGATGGGGAATAACTGGTAATGCTTTAGGAATTTGTTTTCTGAGTGATGAAAATGCTTGGGAATTAATGATAATATTTGCGTAATTTTACAAATCATCTAAAACACATTCAATTTACTTTAAAATGGTGACTTTTATAATTACATTATATCTCTAAATAGAAAAAATTCTGTAGGACTTCTAATGCTGACCATGACATAATTATTATATAATAATTACCTTCCAACTCTTAACCACTGTAAATTTGAGTGATAAATGTGTTAGAAACTTTTGAAGCATCAAGAAACAGGTTGTAAGAAACTCTTATTTTTTGAGAGAGGGTAAGTATGTTAAGGAAGCCTCATTTTTTACCCTTGAGACTTCCTGAGCTAAGAAGAGTTAAGTAATCTAGTGCAGCTAAAGAAATTTAATAAATAACTAATAAACCCAGACCCCCTGCCATAAAGATGATTACAATTCATAATGATCCTCTTTTAGAGTACCCTGCTGGCATGGTTTGTAGAGGTTAATCCAAAGGTGGTGCATCCTTGGCACTTTGAATCGATCAATCAGTGGCTCTGTGGAAGAAAGATGGGCAATCTTCTTCCATACAGTTTAAAGTTTCCTGAAAACCCACTGGAGGGTTATCTATGAGCCAGTTCCAATTTGACTGTAATGAATTTGAGTTGTTAAATTACCACATATCTGAGACTGTACATCTTTATGAAAGCAGACACTCTTTCTTTTTTGGGGTGGCTGATGGATTCAATTACTACAGAATTCCTGGTACCTAAAGCAATTCTTTCCTTTCAAAAATGTAGAAGTAGTATTCAACAGAGAGGTTTTGCAGTGTTGAGGCAGCTACTCAGCTGGGTAAGGATAAGTGTGCATGTGATGTCTTAATTCCTTACTGCTGCTATAATCAAAACCCCCAAACAGATTGCTTTAACAATTAGAAATTTATTCTTTTACAGTTTAGAACAGCAACAACAGTTAGAAAGCTGGAAATCCGAATTCAGTGTGCCAGCTCCAGGGGCTGGCTCTTTCAGTTCTGCAAGAAAGTCTTTATTTCCTTCATAAACTACAGGCCTGGCATTCACTGGAAATCTCCATGTATCCTTCCCTTGTAGTCTTCTCTTGTATTAAGTAGCTTCCTCCTACAGCGGCCAGCATCCAAAAAGATACACTTCACTCTAGAAGAGAGTCCCTTCTCTCAGCTTCATTTTTCCTCCCTTTCATCTCTAGTGAGATAAAAGGTATTACAGGTTACATTGTGGTCCTTTACATCTTTAGGCTGTGATTTGATCAAAATATTTTTCATTCTGCACTTAATCCTTTTACAACTATTTTGCTTATCAAACCCTGGGAGATCATTACATGGCTTTAACATGAAATCATTTCATACATGTATTTTAGGAAGGACAAAAGTTCTATTGACCATGATGGTCTCCTTAGCTATGGTTTGGGTGTTGTTGTTACATGCTATCAAATTGACTATGACTCCTAGTGACTCTATGAAGAGTGGATCTGAATTTTGCCGTATCCTGTGCCAACTTCACCATCACTTACACACTTAAGCCCATTTTTTTTTCAGTCACCATGTCAATCCATTTTGTTGTGGTCTTCTTCTCTTAAGCTGACCCTTAAATTTTCAAGCATGATGTCCTTCCCCAAGGACATGCCCCTTCTGACAACATGTTCAAAGTATGTGATACAGAGTTCATAATCCTTGCCTCCAAGGAGAATCCTGGTTGACCTTTCTCCAGACCATGAGACATTCGGTACTCTTCTTCAGTACCACGATTCAGAGGCATTGCTTTCCTTCTGTCATCCTTAGTCATTATCCAACTTTCAGATTTGAAGCAAGCTGTTGAGAAGGCCATGGCTTAGATCAGGTATACCTTGGTCTTTAAATTGAGTAATTGAAAACTCATTAATCTAGTACTTTGGAGAGGTCCTGGACAATAGATTTTCCTAGTGAAACACATCTTTTGATTTCTTGATCCCTGGTACCAAAGGTGTTGATAAAGGATCCTAAGATGGAATTATTGACAATTCCAATATATGCTATCCATCTATCATGATGTTTTTTATTTGCCTAATTGTGAGGACTTTGTTTTCTTAATACTGGGATGTAATCCATATTGAAGGTTCGAGTCCTTGATCTTCTGCAGGAAGCCCTTCAAATCTTCCTCACATTTTGCAAGCAAGTTTGTATTACCTATATAACACAGACTATTGCTGAGTCTCGCTCTAATCCTGATGTCACATTCTTCATAAAGTCTGGGTTATTGAATGATTACTTCAGCAAACAGATTGAGTAGCTATGGAGGGAGGATATAGCCCTGACACACAACTTTCTTGATTTTAAACCATGCCATTTCCCCTTGTTTGTTCACACACTAGCCCCCTTTTCTAAAATAGATTCACATGAGCACAATAACATGTTCTAGGATTCCAGTTCTCAGTGATAGTCATAATTTGCTGTGATCCACATAGTAACTTTGCATAGTCAATAAAACACAGACAAACATCCTTCTGATATTTTCTGCTTTCAAACAGGATCCATCTGGCATTGTTGTCATTGAGTCTAGTACATAGGACCCTTTGCAACCAACAGATCTGAACCAGTCTTATCCTCTGCAATTCTCACACAATTGTGTGTCAAATCAAATGCGATCTGACATTAGCAATGATATATCCCAGGTACCATGGTTACTTCTAAATTGAGCTTGAATAGTACATCTAGGAAAAAAGTGCTTGAGTAGTACATCTCTGTTGAGATGTTATTGTAGGCATTTTTAATAACCATCAGAAAGATTTTGCTTGTATGTGCTATTAACACGTTGCCACACACTTTTAAATTGACAACCATGCTTAGAAACACATTTTGCTGTCATTTGCAGCAACGTGTTCATTATATTGTTCAGTGATTTCTACAGTCTGTTGAATCACCTTTTTTGGGGAATAGGAATAAACATGTTTCTTCCAGTCAATTGATTAGTAGTTGTATTCCAGGTTAATTAGCACAGTCTGGTGAGCATGTCCAGGGCTGTGTCTGTCATTTCGTGTATCATTGATTCCTCGGATTTATGTTTTGCCAATGCTTTCAATGCAGCTTGAACTTCTTTTATTACCATTTATTCTGATCATGTGTTACTTCCTGACATGGTTCTATGTCAGTCAATTATTTTTGCCACAGTGACTGTGATTCCTCTTCTTCTGAGTATCTTCTTGTGAAGCTTCCCGAATCATTCAAGACTTTACTCATGGCATCCTTCAGTATTGTAACTAGAGGCTTGAATTTGTTCAATTCTTTCAGTTTAAGAAATATTGAGTGAATTATTCTCTTTTCATTCTTAATTTGCAGTTCACTGTACATTTCATTATAATCACTTTGTTTTGCCTTCTTGGGCTAGATTTTGTGTACAGGTTACGATTCCATGAGATCTAGCAGGGAATAATTCCCCTGAGGCAAAGTGTGAATGAGATTCCAGAATTTTTATGTGTTGAAGGGAAGGAGAAATAAAGGAAAGAAAGAGAAGATAAACCAGGAAGAACAGAAGAGCTGAATTTGCTATTTAGCACTAGTGATTATATGACTGTGGCAAGTTTTAAATTTTCAAATGATCAAATGAAACAAAAAACACATGTGGTATTTATAAAAATGTATTGATTGACAATGGTAACCTACAATACTGAAGAGAATTTAAAATAGAAGGTGTTAAATATGGCGTATTCTTTCTACCTGGAAGATACATTAACTGTGGAGAATCCTTGTAAAGTGTGAATAAGAAGACTGTTAAATCTAAGCATTCTATTCTGGAATATATCTAGTTGGGTAAATTTCTCTCTCTCTCTCTCAGTGTGTGTGTGTGTGGGGGGGGAGGGGTTGTAGTTTTGTGAGAGAAAGGGAGTAGAAGTCCTAGATAGAATGGAGAGTAATTAAAAAATCATTTTATACTTAATATCTTCCAGAATAAAATTCTTTCAAAAACACACATTTCCTCAAAAGATCAATCATGTTAATTTATTCACATAGATGGCATTCTTAGTTTAGATTCAAATGAATCACAGTTATACTCAAAACAAAAAAGTTTAAAGCAAAGAATTAATGCACACAGAAGTTAGTCAACCTTTTGCAGTTTATAGATCATCCTATTGTCTTTTTTAATTGAATAAATTCTACATCTTCTAATTCCAAACATTTATTTATCTATTGTCTGAACAAAAGGCCAATTGAAATTGAGGCTGAACAAACCTGAGCCTGGTCTTATCACATTAACAAGTGATTTTTAAAATTGTTTTAACCTTTTTGTGTGGTTAGTCATCACTATGAGCACCACTAACTCTAACTAGATACTTGTTCTTTTGCCAAATAATGTCACTCTAAATGTGTGCAAATATCAATATCACAGTGAAATTTAGAACCTCAAATCTGACAAGGTGTGACCACATGCATGGTAATGAAATTTCATCTGCTCCTTTAAAACTTCTCCTCTAAAGATGCTTTATTTGAGGAGAAATGGAACCCATTTAAGTCTAAAATATCCATTCATAAGGGCTATGAAAAAATAAACTAAATTGAAAAAAAATCCTAGCTCTAAGTATATATGGGTTTGTTATTCACTGAAACTCATTAGTAATGTTTTCTAAGGAACTAAATTTTTTAATACATTATGTATGAGAAAGCAAAGTTCCACTGTGTTGTATATTAGGTTAAACCCTTTAAAATAAATACTAGACAGTGAAATTCATCACAATATGCCTCCATTTAACATTTTCCTGCAGCTAATGCTCATTTTTTAAAGGGCTGGCTAGGAGCCCACAGAGGATCATGTAACACTGAAAAAAAGAACCCAGATCCCTGGAAAACATTATGGAGACATTCCAATGTATTTAATTTTTTAAAAAATGATATTTGTCAAATTGTTAGCCATCTACTAGACTATGTTCTCTGTGAATATACCACCATTTTAACGTGCTGATAGTGCATATTATTGGCTTTCCCACGAGCCAAGGATCCCCGGTAAAATATTTTCCTACCACATAAGCCACTACTCATCAACTATGTCAAACAACAATTTCATCTTTGGATACTGAAGTTCCAAGTTGGCTAAATTCAATAAATAATCAAGAGATATAGAATGTAACCATACAGTGTTTTAAGCATATTTAAATCAAGCTACATTACACACAAATATTTAATACATTTGTCTTAATCACATATATACAAATCCATTAACTATCATCTTTAGTTAATACGTTACTGTCCCATCTTTATCCAGAATGGATTCCAAATGCATAGAGAAATACTGGAATATAAATTTGCATTTGTGGAATAGAAAATTTATCAAATTAATTGAAGTAAGTTCTATTCTCCTTGCAATAAGTTTTTAATAAACACACAGGTGTATGAAAGAGGTTATTTTATGTCTTAAAGATTGCTCTCAATATTTTGAAGGATGAAAGTTTCACCATTTCCTAGAATGGACACTTAATATATAACTTTTCTTCTACTTCAAATTTCTCTCCTCTTATCTCTTATATCTAATCCTTTCTTTACAAGAATGTCACATCGTTTCCAGTTACATACATCGATCTTTTAAAATTAAGCATAAGGATCATCTCTTCTTAAAAGTCCTTCTAGACTTGCAAAGGAAAATTTAACTTTTTCCAAAGATTTATGCAGACCTAACAAACTTGAGTAAAAAATTAACGCACTTGGTACCAGCAGTCAGGAGACTAGGAGATGTATTGTATTGCATTAATGAAGTCTACAGTTAGGGATCTCTCCAAAATTTTAAAGTATAAGGATATCAATTTAAAGATTAATGTGAGCCTGATTCAGGCCATGGTCTTTTCAATCACTAGCTATTCATGTGAGAGAAATGGAACATGAATAAGAATGATAGAGGAAGAATTGGAATCAATATAATTGTAAGTTGTAGAGTTGGAGAAGAGAACTGAATATCTCATGGACTGCAAAAAAGAGCTAACAGATATGTCTTGGAGGAAGTCCTTGGCAAAGCTCCATCTTTCAAATTTGGGCATGTTCCTAGGAGGTCTATTCCTGGGAAAAGCACATCATACTTGGAAAAGTGGAGGGTCAGCAAAAGAGAAGAGCCCCAATGAGAGGGATTAACACAGTGACTGCAGCAATCGGTTCAAGTGTGTCAGAGATGATGAGGATGGTACAGGACAGCACAGTATTCAGGTCTCTTATTCTGGTATTGCATGACTTCCTTGAATGATCCAAGAGGGTCTGTTGATCCAAGATTTGCATGATTTTATGCTAGAAACATAATAAATCAAACTTTTTCTTATTTCCTTCGAAATATTCCTTGGTCTTTTTGCCCCGTTATGTGTTATTTCATATTACTACTCCCTATCTCTACAGTAATACAGAGAGTGTTTCTCTTGTTAGACCAAGATTGATTTAGCTAAGTGTAGTCAGTCACACGCTCACTGCTATCAAGTGGGTGCTGATTCATAGCTGACCCTCCCGAGGATTTTTTTAAATTCCACTTGGAGGAGTTGCTCATCTTTCCCCGTTGGAGCTGCTTGTGGATTTGAATCACAAGACCAATGTGGTCCTTGAATTAGCAGTTCAACTCTCTACAGAGTATGTCATTGAAAAGAGCTATTGTGGGAAGAAGGCAAGAGTTTATTTTTGTGTAAAGAATAAAGCATCATCTTCCCCAAACATTTGTGTGACTAATATTAGATAATTTATCTTTGGACACACATAATGAATGTTAAGCATTTCAGTTCTTTAGTATATTTCAAATTTTTAAACAGATACATTAAAGATTTCATTCATACAATCTTAAAAGATGTTTACATTTCTTTTTAAAAATTTTTATTTCATCATACTTTAAGTTAATCTGGAATCTTTTATAATTTTGGGTGAAGTATTAGGAAAAAGAAATAATCTTACTCTAAATCAAACTGTATTTTATTAATTCAAGGGCTTTTGAATCAATAAATGAGTTTTCTTTCTAATCCATGATATTTTTCTAGAAATACTTACAGGTAATTACTCTACTTAAAAAAAGTCAATATAATGGAGAATTTTCTAATGCATCTTATAGTGCTTTAATTTTAATTTCAGTCTATGCTTTGGTTTTTATGGTCACTAACTTTTTGCCATCAAGTTGAAACCAACTCCTAACTAACCCTCAAACTGGTTTCTGAGGCTGGGAATTACACAGGAGAAAATTTATGATCTTTAGTTCATGGAGACAATGTTGGATTCAAACCACCAGAGAAGCATGGCTTTTAGGTTTTCAGTGAAACTCTGCATGGACTATTCCATCAGAGCTCCCTAGGGTTGATGGCTATTAAATGTAATATATTGCATTTGGTTTTTGGCTTGCTAAGTATTGTATTTGCTCTAATATTCAGAAAGACCTCCCAAGAAATGTCGGCAAATAGTTAATCATCCCTCTTTATTCTCTTGTGTGCTTTGAGTAGTTGTGTGTTTTCTTGCACTGTGTATTATTAACAGCTAGTCAGATGTTACCAACCCATCTGAACAATTGACGTCTATATCTATGAAGGTCTCTTTGTGTCATGACAATATGAATGTTTTAAAGGAGACTGCTTCAGTCAAGTTGTAAATGGATAGGGGCAGGAAAACAGAAGGGCGATCGAAGAGCAAATGCTTAGAAATTAGTTTCTTCTGATTATTTCGTGACAATACAGGACAACTGATAATACTTTGATTAAGATTAGGGGCTCATGCAATATTATTCAAAATGGGTGAACCTGGAGGACATTATGCTGAGTGAGGTATCTCAGTCACAAAGGGACAAATGCTATATGGTGCCACTGTTGTAGAATGAGGCTGGCATTGGGGTGGGGGTAAGACTGAGAAAAACTGGATGAAATATGTTTACGGCATTGAAGTCTATGGGGGAGAGAACAGTCTAAAAGTATTCTATTTTAGGGCATTATTTTTATTGTAGGAGTATGCAATGAGGGTTGCAGAGTGGATTATATTTGGGGGTAGGGGGTGAGGTTTGGGGAGGTGCGGGGGGAGGGATTGTGTACCAATGAGGGAGTTTTTCTTTTGCTTTTCAAGGAGAGGAGCAAATGGGGGGGGAGGGGTTTGTGCGGGGAGAAGGGTGCAACAATGAATGAATGGAATCCCAAAATCTCTGTAGATGTTCATTGAAATGAAAAATAAACAACCTAAATTTAAAAAAAAAAAAAAAGATAAGGGGCTTGGAAAAAAAAATTTTAAAAAAAGATTAGGGGCTTGATTTATGTGACAGAACAATTCATTTGAGATGTAAGCAACCTGAATTCAGACCCCAGCCTGCCATTAATTTCAGACATAATAGCTTTTTGGTATCTTAATTGCCACAAATGTTAAAGGAGCAAATTGGATTAAGATTCCATGATGTTAATCTTTAACTAGGCTGCTTTAATTCCCAAGCTAATACTATTTCTTCTATGCATTTACATTCAGAATATGAATAAAGGAGATGATAGTATTTACCATTATATTAGCATCAGGAAGTCCTGTTTATTACACTCATTATTTTATTTTTTATTATGTGCCATCTAATCAGAATTAACTCATAGCTGACTCTTCAGAGAGTTTTCAGAGGTAAAAATCACATCAAAAGAGATTGCCTGTCTTTATCACACAGAGCAGTTGATGGATTCAAATCTCTTGCTCTAATCATAATTACTACTTGAGTAATATTAACTATTATTATGATAGATTCCTTAGAATACAATAAATATAACTTGCAATTTTAAAGTTGTCAGGCACATTTTACATTTTTACTTTTTCAACGACAATTTATTTCAAAACTATATTCAGAAAGTACCAGCAGAAAGGAGTCACACTGTCAACTCAAAGAAATACAGTTCAAATTCACCAACTACTCTGTGAGATAAAGATGAACAATATCCTCCTGTGTGATTTATAGCCTTTGAAAATCTACTGGTTGGTTAACTATGACTTGGTTCCAACGCAATAGCATTTAATAATAATATTAAGAACATAACTGAATATCAGCAAGATTTCTAGATACTGAAGAAATAATACAGGAAAAGACCCTGACTCAGATCTGGTGCTCCACTGAGTTTCAGAGGCTGGCTGTCTATCTCTCATGGGAAGAGATCATTCATTGTTCTCCCAAGAAGGTACTGGTGGAACGACCAAAGAGGTACAGTCTTTGTGTTAGAATCACAATTTCCAGCACCACTAGAACTTCCTGTCAAGATTAGAGAGTGAAGAATGTAAAATTGGGAATATTTAAATAAAAAATAAAGATATTTTAGGTGTGATGATTGTCTTTAGGGAAATAAAGGTAGAATGATTCTTACAAGGAATGGTTGAATTATGGAATAGAAAGATGCTGTCATAGAGGGTTTTTCACTTCAGAAAAGGAGAAATTCGAGCTAAGATATAAATAATTCATGCTAAGAGGCAAAGAGCTAGGAAGGGGAAAAAGTAAACATCATACAAGGAAAACCTTACTGGAACAAATGGCTAGGCACTGGTCCATTTAGCAGGAAGACTGGTGATTCAAACTGAGCCAGAGCAGAACTATCTTGGAAGACCAGGCCTGGGGATCTGCTGTCAAAGTCCATAGCCTTGAAAAACTCATACAACAGTTATGCTCTACAAATAGGAGTCAGAATTGACTTGATGACCACTATCAACAATGACATGAGATCATACACAAACAAGGAGTGTATCCTTCAAGGAACAGAAAGGCAGTGGCATATGGGTGAAGCCAGAAGGATAGGCAAGGACCAGCTTGAAGACAAAATTAAATTGTTGATACTGAAATACCCAACCACAACTAAAGCTTTGAGACATTTCATAAAAAATAGTTATATCAAGGGAAATGTTTGGTTAATACTCAAATTGACTATCGGTACTTTTACGTTATTTATGATATGAGTTTGTGTATAGTAAGGCATGGACACGTATTAAGTAGGAAGGAAAACTTTTCTATAAAAATCTTATCCTCTTGTAGATATTGGGGGCAGAGAATGGTTAAGACTTCAGTAAACATTGAAAAATGCACTTATTTCTATATTGAAAGTTCAGAACTGAGTTTGTGGTAGGTTAGAGGAAGTTAAATTACCCTGTACAGGAGAAAAAAAAGTCTAGTCTATGTGATATGACTGAAAGACAACATACATTTTAGTACAGAAATCTCTACCACTTAAAATTGTTTTGCTTCCTTGTAAACTGTCTTTGTCTCACAAAACTTTCAGTTAAATCTGCTACAGTGAAACATCTTTACATATTTACTTTTTCAAGAAATCAAAGCAAAGGACTGAATGTCATGTTTCAATTGACTGAGGACAGAGAGGATGGAAATCATATGTGAGTGAGAGAGACTTAGAATCCTGTGAAATCTAGAATTTGAAGTCAGAAAAAAATCAGGGGAATAGAATCTCCTCAGAAAAGTACAGAAATTTAATAAGATCTAGAAAAGAGAGTTAAACCAGCATATAGGCTAGCCAAGTATTTATCTGTGAATTCACTTTCAATATCTAATCACCATGATTTCTCTCAAGGAAAAAGAAAAGAATGAGAAAGAGACATGCAAGAGAAAGTTTCCATAGAGAAGCTACAGGCATATCTCAGGTATATGATAGGTTTTGTTTCAGACTACTGTATTAAAGCTACTATTGTAACAAAACAACACACATGAAAGATAATGGTTTTCGAGGACTTACAAAGTCATTTTCTCCATCCAGAAGTCTACTAAGTGTACAACAGCATTGTTTAAAAGTTTGAAATATTGGGAAAATGATCAAAATGTGACCCAGAGACCGGAAGTGTGTATATAGAGTTGGAAAATCTACACAGAGAGATGGTATCAATGCAAGGTTTCCACAAACCTTCAATTTCTAAGAAATGCATGATTATCTGCAAAATACAATAATGTACAGCATAATAAAGCGTGATATATCTGCAAATGCATTCATGATTGCAAAACACCTAATCAAATTGGTGGAGAAAAAGAAGTCAAGTCAGATATTTAATACAGAGTCCAGTAGCCAAAATTATTGACTGATTGGCTAAGCTTCTCACTTTGCAACTACTCTCTTTGGCGTAATATACACATAGCCCCCAAAATAAATATTTAAGAGTAGGCCTACATTCACTTTACTCAAAATTCTGAGAAATTTATAAACACTTTTTTTTAGCTTTATCAGCAAGAGTCTCTGTGAATGACTTGTCCCATTTGCTCTGGGGTTCGGGAGTTTTAAGTGGGCGAGGGTTTTGAAGTGTTGAAAGATATTATAAAGCACTTACAAGTATTCAGCTAGTCAGACTGCTCAATTAGCTGAACATTTATAACCTCAAAATTTTGACAGGCATGATTCATGCAGGAGCGAGCCGTTGGACAACAGATGGCTTTATTGTAGGTACTCTAGCAAGAGCACACACAAAGCCTGGTGACTGGAAGTAAATCCGACGTGAACACAGAAAGAAAGTAAAACTGGGTTTAGGAATAAGGACTGTGCTTTTTAAAAGGGAAACTAGTGAGAAATTGAACTGATTTGTGATGATAGCATTTTCTTTTAATTTTTACTTACTCATATTAAAAACATATTTCTTTATGAGATTTACCCAAAGCAAAGCAGAGTATAAATAATCTCATTAAATTAGCAAGCTGCACTAACTCATATTACCATCTAAGGAAATTATTTAGAAATGAATAAAAGTGGAAGAGATCAGGCAGTAAGGCTGTGCTAATGAAAAAGCTAAATTCCTAGCATTTTGGTTGCTGCTTCGTGCCCCACCCCCCCTTCATCTTTGTTTTCTACAGTTAGAGTTTATTTAGTATTCTGGGGAAATATTTATTTCAGGTATATTTTATTTCTAGAGTGTTATATTTTAACTAAGGTGGCCTTATGCATTTTTAAAGAAATGAAATACTATACTAAGTTATCTAATAAAAACAAACTTTGAGATATGTACAGATTTTGTTTTCTGTTATTTTAAACTGAAGTTAATCCCAAAGAAAAAACTCATTTTGGAGAGGAAAAAAACCCAGAAATTTCTAAATTATTATTTATATGAACTTTCAGAACAAATACAGAATTGACTCAAAATAGAGGAGGTTCAGAGCTGTTGTACATAGGGTCACTCTGAGTGACAAGTGACTTGACAGCACACAACAACAATGGGAAACTTTTTTATTTTAATTACTTGGCTAAATAAAAACTTTTAACATACATCATAACCTCAATATAGGGATTCAATACTACACAAAGTTACACTGGCATTACAAAAAAAAATAATTTTGCAGAACAAAAAGCAAGTAAACAAAATTTCTCCCCAGTGGAAACAAGAATGCCTCAAATGAAAACTAATCTATGGCAAGCAACTTCTCTCCAATGAGTTCCAAACACTTGCTAATGGCCATGCTAAATATCCCATTAGATTAAAAGAAAAGGTACTGTTATCTTTATGCCTTGATAGGAAAACAAATATCCCACAACAGAGAAGAGTGGTACCAGTGACTAACTTTCCACTCATGTAGAATACACAACTCTGAAAAAATGGTTAGGATTGTCCCTGTCTCCTGAACTGATCCACTTTCAGGGTATTCCAGCCACCAGTCCAGGCATAGACTTTATACCCAAATGCCAAGCATTCAACTGAGTTCATCAGGGCAAGTGAAGAAGCAGGTGGCAGGGTACTGTCTCAGGAGTCCTGACTGTTCAAGAGAACATGCCTATTTGTGGTTCAGGAGAGCAAGTAGCAGTATGTATGGAAGATGATCTCCAAGCTTACTATCTTCATTTTATACATGAAGACAACTACTCACCAGAGGTTGTTGTTGTTATGTGCCGTCGGGTTGCTTGCAACTCATAGTCATTTCTCCCTGACTATACTAAATTGTTGTTGTTGTTGTTATGTGCCATCGAGTCGTTTCCGACTCATAGCGACCCTATGCACAACAGCTCTAAACCCTGCTCTATCCTGCGCCA
>NW_006399789.1:12291826-12304686 GCF_000299155.1 Elephantulus edwardii
TCATCCATCCTGACGCTGCCAATTGGTCCAGTGGCGAGAATCTTTGTCTTCTTGACGTTGAGCCTTAGTCCATACTGAAGGCTGATGGCTTATTTACTGAAAGTAAGGGGGACTTGAGATGCTTGCTGCAGAGGATCAAGAAACACAGCCTTCAATATAGATTACATTTCAGCATTAAGAAATAAAAAACCCTCACCACTGGACTAACAGGCAACATCATGACATATGGAGAAAAGACTGAAATTGTCAATGATTTCATCTTACTTGGATCCTCAATAAACACTTTGGGTATCAGCAATCAGGAGACTAGGAGCAGCATTGGAGTGGGGAAGTCTACTGTCAGAGACCTCTCCAAATTCTGAAGAAAAATGGTATCAGTTTAAAGACTAAGGTGAACCTTATTCAAGCCTTGGCTTTTCAAATAACATACTATGGATGTGAAAGCTATAAAGTGAATAAGGATGATAGACTAATTGATGGCTTTGAGTCTTGCTATTGAAGAAGAATGAATACTTCATGGATTGTCAAAAGAACAAATATCTAAGTCTTGGAGAAGTTACAAGCAGGGTGTTTCTTGGAAGCAAGGATGGCAAAGCTTTGTGTTATATATTTTGGGCATGTTGTTAGGAAAAGTATCCCTTGAAGAGGGACATAATGTTTGGAAAGGTAGAGGGTCAGTGGAAGAGCAGAAGACCCTTAGAAGGATATATAGATACAATGACTATGGCAATGAGTGTGTTGGAGGGGATAAAGGTGGTACAAGATAGGATAAAGTTGAGATCTGTAGTCCATAGGGTCACTAGGAGTTGAAGGACTTGAAGGCACCTAACAACAATATCAACACTGAATTTACCTTATTCCCATGTGAAAGTAGGCAATAAATAAAGATTGAAGAATGGATGTCTTTGAATTGTAAAGTTGATGAAGAATATTAAAGACCATAGGAAAAAAAGAACAAACAAATGTGTTTTGGATTAAGCACAGACAGAATACAGCTTAGAGGTGAGTAGGGTGACATCATGCTTGGTTAAACAGAGGTCAGTGAAAATAAGAAGGACCTTTAAAAAAGTGAGTGGGCACAATGCCGCCACAGTGGGCATGAGCACAGAGAGATTGTGAAGGTAGCCCAGAACCTGGCAGCGTTTCCCTCTGTTATAAGTAGGGTCTTTATCAATCAGAACTAACTGGCAACCACCTATTAATAACAGCATTCTGAATTAAAGGAGTCCTGGTGGGACAGTGATTAAGCATTGGGATGCTAGCCAAAAGGTCAGCACTCACCAAACAAAGCAGGCTGCTGCCACCAAGATGGCAGCCTCAGAACCTCCATGGGACAGGTCCACTCTATCGTACAGTGTCACCATGAGTTGGAGACAATTTGGTGGCAATGATTTGGGTTTTTGTACTGACTTCTGTCATCAAGTCAGAACTGATGCATTTCTGATCCTCCAGTGGGTTTCCAAGTATGTACATCAAATGGGAGGAGGTTTCTTCTGAGGAATCAATGGTGAATCCAAACAGCAAGAAAAAGACATAGTCTACAGTCTAGCAGTACCAGGCCACCAACATTCCCTCTACATTGAATTATAACAAGTGAAGCCTAACTCAGTTCTTTATATCCAGCACTCAGTACCTCTTCACAACTGCTGTTATTTTTGAAAGATTAAATTAAGCCATAATCCGGTTTATAAATTTCTCATAAATAAATTTGAAAAAGGTAAGAACAAAAGAACCAGTGAGGAAGCAAAAATAAAAGAGTTGGTACTTCTTTCTGTGTATGTATTCTTCTCTTGAATTCTACTAAGCCAGAAGAAACTTTTATAAAACACATTATCCTTAATAATTTACATAAGTGCCCACTTTAAAATTCTTATTTTTATTTGCTCCTCTTTGTACCTCTGTAGAGTGAACGATGGTGAGAATGGTGAAGACAAGAACTACACTATTTTACAGATGAAGACCTCAAAGCTCAGAAAGTAAAAGCAATTTCCCAAAAGTTGAGCTGTCAATCTAATCAACAGTCAAAAGTCACTGTTTAAATACAGCCCTTGTGATTCTAAATTTCATTTCATTGTGCACCTATAACTCCACAGAATCTAAGTAATTACCAAACTGTTAGAAGATTAATAAGAATAAATACAATTTTGCATACTTTTCAGAAAAATCTTGTTTAAAAAATGTATCAGCTGTCTAAAGACTTTTGTTTGGATATCTCCAAAACACTTTTTTTTTTGTTTTTTCAATGTTTATAATTTGAGTTTCCCAACAAATCAGAAAAAAATTTGAAAGTCAATACTTTAACACTTGGGATTTTCATTGTTAAGTACTTAAGCTTTTCCCTTTTACACATAAATGCTTTTTCTCTTCATTTGAATAAGTAGGCAATTTTAAAAGGGTACTTAGTTATTACAAGTAAAACTGAATAAAAGCAGGAGAACTAACCAGAGCAAGAAGCAAAGAAATAAAGAAACAAGCATACTAGTTTTGTTTTTTAAAATTGTGGTTTAGCTAAGAACAAGCATGAAGTCTTGTACTTTATGGGAGTACGTACAATTTCTATGAAAAAGAATGAGTTAAAATAAGCATTGATTATAATGGAGATCTAGAATACAAGCAAATGAAAAACCACTCCAATATACAATATTGCTAATAGAAAACACAATTAAAGACCAAAGTGTGGTTAACTTAGCACATAGGAGTCTACAAATTACTCACAAAGATAAGTTAAGCTCTATCCAGACTTCTTTGGTCTGCTTCCATGTGAGATATTTGCTGTAGCTGTATATGTATACTGTTTTTTCCTTCTGCTAAATGCTCCATGACTTTTCCAGCAACACTGAATTTAAGCTACTATAAAAAATAAGAACTGACATAATTATGAATTTTAAGAGCATCCAAATTAATTACAACTTCAAGCAGTAACACAGACTAAAATAGCACAAGCGGCTAGTGATCCAAAACCACTCACAGCATGTCCCAGCGAGTACTTGGCCAGCAGCACACGTCACTTAAAAAAAGCACATAACCCTTTAAGGCTCAACAGACAATTTAAGTCTTGGTAGAAATGTCAGTAAGCCCCAAGTATAAAAAGGCCTTTCAATTGTTTACATAATTTTTTTCTCTAATTAGTAAAGACTGATTTTAATTCCCCCCCTTCTTTTCTCAAACAAGATCATATAGAATCAAGCTTAGAGTGGAGCTATTTTATGTGTGAGAGTAAGGATCAGGGAGGTAATAATTCATGTCTGTTCAGACTCAGAATTCTTACAGAGATGAGATGAGTCAATGCCTATTAGTTTGATACTCCTTAAAGATTCATATGTGTCTTTACAAAGGACTGTGCTGCTGATGCAAATCAAGAAGGCACTTTTGTAAATATGGGAAATAATATATAAAATCAGAGTTTGGGTTTTGAGCAAATTCATTCGGGATCTTTCCCTTCCTGACAATTTTCATTTCCAGAAGTCCAAGTCTTCTTTTAAACAAGCTTTCTCAGTGATTTTTATAGATCCCTAGGAGATTGATTCTTACAGATTTTTCAGTTCAATTAAAGAGACATTTTGGAACTGTATTTTTTTTATTCACAAATTCAGGTTGGAAATGCAAAATTTCCAACATGGGGTTAAGCCAGGGTTGGTTTAAAGACCTGTTCAAGCTACAAGTGCCTAGGTGATTTCAAAGAGAAGTTTTACTCTCCTTCATTTATTGCTGTGTTGTCTATCAAATAACTGTACATAGAACTTGAAATATGTATTAGCATAGTCCATAGGGATTTGCATTGATAACTCCAGAGATGGTGCCTCTGATGGTTCAAATCCACCAGCTACTCCATGAAAGAAAGATGGGCAATCTCTTCTCATGCAGTTTACAGTTTGAGACCCAACAGAGGATCACTTTTGAGTCTGCTTAGACTCTAAGACAATGATTTTAAGTTTTTGATAGTCTTTATAGTGAGCTCTGGTGTTGTCAGCTCTGGTGTCCTAGCCCAGGGAGTTGTACAGTTTTAAAAATTTTTTCTTTCAGTTATTTACACAGAATGTAAACTAGTCTACAAATAAATTTTTAAAATATTTTAATAAGATTAACTATAAAATAATTACGAACACTATTCAATCTCTGTTATTATTCTGGATATAAATTATCTTTAGATCAAGGTGTGAGAAACATTAACAGAAGTAAATGAATTTCATTTTTTTATTCTGTGGAATTGAAAATGTCAATCATAGAATTTCATAATTTGGAAGCTTTAATTTTACTTTTCATATTTGAGAATGGAATGATCTGGAGCCAAAAAAGAAAAACAAAAACCAGAACACATTCAACAACTTTATAACTTTTCATAATTTGATATAAAATTTTGAAATATTTTAAAATCATGGAATTATAAGCAGAGCTATGGACTTATGTACACATTCAAAAGTTGACTTGAAAATACATTCGCTTTGAGAGTTCAATTTATTTATAGTTATTAATTTAAAAATGTTCACTTGGAGTTTTCACAGTGGGAATTTTCAAATGAGGTAGTTGTTGTGTACCATCGAGTTGGAACCAATGGACTCTCTAGCAGATTATGAGTGGGAGTAAATCATAAGGGAGGGTATTGCCTATTCTTTACCCTAGAGCAGCTGTAGATTTGAACTATACACTTTTGGGATTGTAGTGCAGGTTCTTTTTACTAGGTAGCAGGCATGATATTTCTCAATAAATTTTTACACCATGCCAACAATTAGTAAGAAAGACCGACATAAAAGAAAACACCAAGCATTCACAGTTTTCTTTATTTTAATAATGTTATTTAGGGCAAGCTACCAAAACTTTCTTAAAAATTCAAAGATATAGTACAAGAGCCCAACATTGGTCCCAGTCTCCCACATGTGACTGTAATTCAAGTAAGAAGCAGTTTCACAAGCCAAATACAGGTAACTGTTCTCAGAAAATCTCTTTAATTCTCTGTGTCATCAGATGAAACAGTTATCAAAGAAACGAAATCAAAACAAAAATCCCCTCAAACCTAATCAACTATCAGCCAAATACAATAATCCCAAAATAGAACTTCCTCCTTAGAAAATCCAATCATATAAGATTAAAAGAACAGCATTTGTACAAGAAGAAATCTCTAACAGGAAAGGATAGGATAGAAGCATTAATGACAAAAAGAATTACACAGAGGAAGTAGGAAAGGGAGATTATAGTGTGAATTTTGTAATTAAAGTAATAAAATGTACATGATCATTGAGTAAAAAACTTGAATGCTTTCAAAAATTTCACTTAAATTATAATAAAAACAAACACATAGGCCGTGGTGATTGTTGGGTGCCATCGAGTTGGCTATGACCCTGTGAACAACAGATCTCTACCTTACCCTATCTTATTACATTCTTAATATCTCAGTATCTTTTAACATGCTCATTGTTACAATCACTGTGTCAATCCATCTTCTTGAAGATCTTCTTCTATTTGTCTAACCCTCTACCTTTCCCAGCATGATGTCATTTTGCAAACACTGGTCCTTCCTGACAACATGTCCAAAACATGTGAGATGATGTTTCATCATCCTTGCCTCTAAAGAGCAGCCTGGATGTCTTTAGTTCAAGACAGACTTATTTGTTCTTTTGGCAGCTTATGGGATATTTAATAACATAATTCCAAAGTATCAATTCTTATTTGATCATCCTAATTCATCATCCAACTTTTAGAAGCATGGGGGGAAACTGTGGTTAGATGTATATAAATAAAGTTAAATTATGTAGCTGTTAAATGTTTCTTGTTCAAATGGTTTTCTTAATCATCAAATTTGACTTTGCCACATAGATGCTTGGGAATATGTGAATAGAGTGTGTTAGCCTATTCACAAAAAAAACTGGCTAGTCTCATCATTAAATTGAGCAGATCTAGCTGCAAATTTTGAGAGTCTTACAACCAGCAAAGAAGGAGCAAGAGAATGCAATCTGTCTTTATGGGCTAGAGCGTCCTGTGCCAGCCAGATCTGCAAAGGAGCATTAGCAACCAAAGCAAAGAACCAGAGACCCATCATGAGATGAAATTGACTTTGAGACTTCCACCCCACAGAACCAGAACTAAGAGTCTTTGCTAAAGTTTGTTGGAGTATTGAGGAGGAGGTGATGCCATAATTGCTAAGACTAAGAACCAAACTCTCTTCCTGTGCAATTGATTATCTCTGAAAACCTGTTAAAGGGTCAACTTGGGTTAGTTCTAACTCAATGATATTCAACAATAACAACAAAGAACCTATAGCTGCAAGACTGAAGGCTTAGGTGCATATGGGCACATTTTAGAAGCTGTCTTGACTAATTGTATCTTGCAACAAGAGTGAATTACAGGGTTTTTTACTTCCCTTATATGATTCTGTATAGTCTGTGAGCTATTGTAATGGATTTTGCACACCATAAAGCAGTAAGATTGGTGTTGGGAGGAGAATAAAGAGGTGTGGGAGAGTGGGAAACAAGTCTGACCTCATGGGAATTGGTTTTGTGTTGTTGATGGGGACAGTTCCCCATTATGAAATTGGTTAAGGTCATATATAACTGTCTCCATGTAACCTTTGCTCTTTTTACGATAGGGAAAGTTCAGCTAATTAATAAGATTCTAGATTCATGAACCCTTCTTATATAGTTTCATTTTCTGTTGAGCTTCTACTCCAAAGGTTGGTAATTTGAGTCTATTAGCCATTTGTTGGGAAAAAGATGGGCAGTCTCCATCAGAAAAGATTTATAGCCTCAGTAACCTAAAAGAGGGCCACTCTGAGTTGGATTCCACTTGACTCAATCAAGTGGATTTTCGTTGTGCTGCTAACACAAAGGCAGCACCTCCCTGGTAGTTTCAATCCATCAGTAGCAGGAAAAGGGGCAATATTTCCTATGGTATTTATAGCCTCCCAAGACCTGGTGGAGGGCCAGCTATGAATTCTGACAATAATGAGAGTCAGATAAGAAGGCTGTTCTACTCAACAAAGGCTACGTGTCTTTATAAGATCAGAATGAACTCAGATAAGAGGGAAGAACTATTTCAATAATTCACTTGTCTGGGGAGCAAACCAGACTTCCATGAACCTTTAAGAAATTGCAAATTTTTATAGGGAAAAGCAATAGCTTTTTTCATCCCACTTTCTCACATCTTCACATTGAGTCATTATTTGTTCTTATTGTTATATGTCAAATCAAGTAAAGCTCATAGTGACTCTATGAACAAGACATTTGTCCTATCCTGTGCCATTTTCATGATTTCTGACTTATTTGAACCTATTGTTATTGTCATTGTGTTAATCTGTTTTGTTGAGATACTTCCTGTTCTTTGCTGACCCTCCACCTTTCTGAGTATGATAGAAAAAGATAGAGTTGAACAGGAACCTGAGTTGGAATTGCAAAACATGTCCAATATATTTCCAGTGCTTTTCAATACAAGACATTCTAAGCTATTAAGCCTAGGCCTATTGGTCTTATCATCATTTTCTGTCAAGCTACTCGAAGAGTTCATTTTACTTGCCTTTTGTTTCTTTTCTGCCATCACCTACTTCTAGTTAAGAGATCTTTTCCCTCAGTCTTTAAGGTAAAGTAAAATCAGGGATACATGGTGTGTTTCTCATTCAGTACCAGCACCAGTGTCATGAAGAACAACAGGTCCATCCTAGAGTGGGTGAAGCCAGCCTGCTCCTTGAAGGCAAGGATTCTGAAGCTTCTTCTGATATACTTTGTTCATGTTGTAAGGAGGGGGACCAGTCCTTGGAGAGGGACATCATGCTTGGAAAGGTAGAGGGATGGAGAAGAAGAGGAGATCATCGATGAGATAGATTGATACAGTGACTGGGGTAATGAGGGTAGGTGTGTCAGAGACCATTAATAATGTTGTCACAGGAGAGAGCAAGTTTCAGGGCTGTTGTACATAGGGTCATTATGAGTTGCAAGTGACTAGAGGGCACATAACAACAGCAGCAGCAACAACAAACAGTGTCATGGGCTACCTTTTCATTTTATATACCACTTGAATTTTTCAAGATTTTTTTCAGTGTAAGATTGCCATAAGCCAGTGAGCTCTGATGGCCTGTTTCTTAGGAAACAGGGTTACTAAATTGATAATGTACTTCTGAAACCTCATGAAAAACCTTACGGTGTATAATTCTACTCTAAATAACATCAATAAATACATCAGGAGTCAGAATTAACTCAATGGCAACTAGTATTGCATATTGTTAAAAAGATTAACTTAAAATGAAATATTTTCCTTTACCCCTATTTTAAATCTTTTGTGACTCCTCATTACTTACATAATTAGAAACAAAGGTGGCTCTAAATAGGCTCACTTGTTTAAGCCAAGAAATTTGAAGGACAATTATCTGACCACCTAACCAATTGACTGGAATATTACATACTCATTTCTATTCCAAATAAAGGTGATCCAACATAATGTGAAATAAAAAAAAATATAATTAGTATCACATGCAAGTAAAATCTTTCTGAAGAGCTTTAAAAAACAACTGGGATAGTACATCAACAGGGAACTATCACAGTCCTAGCACAAGAGTGCATGGTTCACAGACATCTGATAGAAACTTACAGGTCGCTAATCCTTTATTACCTGCCCTAGACCAAAACTGCACCAGTGGCAGGTCTCTCTCTATGGCTTGGAGGTTACTGCTATAGTTAAGATGTGATGACAAGAGCACACATAGGAAACTACAACCAAGTGCCCATCAACAAACGAATAGATAGAGAAGCTGTGGTATATCCACACAATAGAATATTATGCAGCATAGAAAAAAGGAACTCATGCAATATTATTCAAAATGGGTGACCCTGGAGGGTATTATGCTGAGTGAAGTATCTCAGTCACAAAAGGACAAATATTGCATAGGGCCACTGTTGTAAAATGGGACTGACATCAGGGTTGAGGGAAGACAGGAAAGGAAGGGAAATGATGGATATTACATTGAAACAGATGAGGGAGAGGACTGTTTAAAAGGGATATATGAATGTGAATTCTTGTCATTACAGAAGTTCAGAGTGAAGGTTGCATAGTGGAGTGGACTTAGGGGGAAGGATTGCATAACAAGGAGAGTTTTTCTTCTTCTTTTCAAGGGAGAAGACTGAATTGGGGGGCAAGGGGTGGGTAGGGGAAAAAGTACAATAATGAATGACTGGAAACCCTAAGTCTCTGTAAACTTTCATTAAAATTAATTAAAAAATATAATAACTAAATTAAAAAAATAAGGAACTGGAAACTACTCACCCATAATTTACAGAAACTACCACATACATACCAAGAAGAAACCCATATAATGTCAAAATAATAGTAGTCAAGTTCTAATACTATAAAAAAAGTAAAACAAGCCTTCTCAAAACAAATCTTAAAAAACAGACAAGATTGAGAATCCAATGAATACTCTGGAGGCAGGAAGACACAAGGAATACACTTTCATAGAGTTCCAAGTATTGGTACTGAAGAAGTTACAAATAATGCGGAAAAAATGAAATAATTAGTAAAAAGAGCATAAAGAATTTTTTAAAAATCATAATATAAGTCAGAGAGGGTACAACCAGCACAGTGAAAGGAAACCATGAAAATGCAAATCAGAATAAAAATATTAATGATGAAGAAATCTTCACCATGTTATTGTTGCTATGTGCCATCAAGTTGCCTGTAACTCATAGCAACCCTATGTACAACAGCCCTAAACTCTGCTCTGTCCTGTGCCAATCGCACTGTCTCCTACACACCTCCACTCATTACTCCAGTGACTGAATCAATCCATCTTATCGAGGGTCTTCCACTCTTGCGTTGTCTCTCCACCTTCCCAAGTATAGTGTCCATCTCCAAAGATAGGTCCTTCCTTGAAACATGTTCAAAGTATGTCAGACAGAGCTTTTGAATCCTTACCTCCAAGGAGCAGCCTGATTTCATCCTCTCTAGGACAAACCTGTTTGTTCTACCAGCGGTTCATGGTATATACAATAGACTCTCCACTATGTAGCCTTCACTCTGAACTTCTGTAATGACAAGAATACCCATTCATATATCCCTTTTAAACAATTCTCTCCCTGATCTGTTTCAATGCAATAAGACAGCAGACTTTTCCAATGCAATTCATTTTTTTAATTTCTTGGCTGTTGATTATGGAGCCAAGCAAACTAAAACTGTTAACAATCTCCATCTTAGAGTGATAAAAAACAGGATAGAAGAAATTAAACAGAAACTCAGTGAAACAGACGACAAGAATCTCAATGAGAACTTACTAGAAGAAAAACAGAAAGAAGATGGAAGGAAAATGAAGAAAATATAAAATTATGGGGCATGGCATCAAATGAAACAACATATATGTAAATAGGATATCCTGAACAGGAGGAAAAGAAAACTAAAAGCACTGAGAAAATTGTAGAAGAGGTAGGAGAAGAAAACTTTTTTTGTGTGTGTGGATGCTATTCCCTTAGTATATTTTTTTTCACGCTTTGACTTTTGGTCTATCTTTATTCTTGGTTCTTAGATATGTCTCTTCTAGGCAACATATTGATGGATATCATGGAAAATGAGGAAATAAGACTTTCAAGAATTTCAGCAAACACCAAACAGATTAGATCCAAAAATAAAAACATCAAGATATATCATAGTCATACTCTCCAAAATAGAAGATAAGGCTAGAATACTAAATGCAGTACAAGAAAAACTGAGCCTCCTACAAAGGAGAATGAATTAGATTTAAGATCTGACTTCTCAGCAGAAACTATGCTAGCAAGAAGATGATAGAATGGCAATAACAGAAGGCTGAAAGAAAATAATTGCCAGCCAAGGATCCTATGCTTTGCAAAACTGTCCATTAATATGATGGAGAATTTAAGTCATCTGTGGAAAAACAGAATCTTTAAAACTTTGTAAAAACAAGACCAACTCTACAAGAAATACTAAGAAAAGTCCTTCACACAGAGACATTAAAGGAAAATAGTGGACTGAAGTAATCAGCAACAACAGAAAAAAGAATATAGCAAATTGGTGATCATAAAAACTGGCCTGCCAATAATTAAACTCAATATGAATGGCTTAAACCCATCAAGAGAAAAAGAATAGCAATGTGTGTTTAAAAAGAAAGTTCATCAATATGTGCCTTCAAGAGACAGATTTATGAACCAAGAATAAAGATAGACCAAAAGTCAAAGCATGAAAAAAAAAAATATACTAAGGGAATGACATCCACAAAAAAAAGACAGACTTCAGGATGAAAACCACTGTAAGAGACAAGGAAGGACACTGTCTAATGATTAAAGGAAGAATGGAAGAAGAGAGTATAATCTTGGTTAATATCAACACACCAAATTACAGACCTGTGAAATACATAAATGTTAACAGACTTAAAAAAATAAATAGATAAGATCACAACAGCAGTAAGAGACTTCAACACAACACTCTCACCAATTCAGGTAACTCAAAAGAAGCTGAACAAAGATGCAGAGGAACCAAACTATATAATTATCCAGTTTGACCTCATAGACATAGTCAGGGTATATTACTCAACAAAAAATGTACTTTTTTCTGAAGTGTATATGATACATTCTCCAGAATTGAACCACATATTAAGTCACTAGTGAGCCTCAATAAATTAAAAAAAAAACAAAAACAACCACTGAAATAATACAAAGTACCTTCTTAAAACACAATGCCAAAAAGCAAAAACCAAACAAACAAACAAAAAAACCAGAAAGAGGATAAAGAGACAAAACAACCATGTGAAGCTAATTAGCACCTTTCTTGAACACTACTAGGATATAGAAGAAATAAAAAATGAACTAAAAAACCTCAAAATGAATCAAAATCAAAATACAACATATCTAAACTTTTGGAATATACCTAAGGCAGTCCTCAGGTGGCAGTTCATAAACAAACACACACACGTGCACACTTCACAGGAAAAACTGGACCGAAATAAACTATAAAACTCAATACCTCCATTAAATAAAAAAAGAGCAACAAGCTAATTCCACAACCTGTAGAAAAAAGAAAATTATAAAGATAAGGGCTAAAATCAATGGAATAGAAAATAGAAAACAATTGAAACTATCAACACAACAAGGAATTAGTTCTTCAAAAGTGTTCATAAAATAGGCAAACCATTGGCAAACTTAACCAAAGAAAGAAAAGATACAAAATACTCAAATAAGATATAAAAGAAGTGACATCAACATAACCAGCAGAAATAAAATCAGTAATATCAGATCATTATGAAAATCTATACTCTGATGAATTTGAAAATCTAGAGGAAATACACAACTTTCTAGAAAACCTACACCCTACTCAAACTGACAATGACATAAGCAGAATACTTGAATAAACTCATCACAAAAGAAGAAATTGAGCAGTTCAAAAAAAGTCCTGGCCCAGATGGCTTCACAGTTGAATTCTACCAAACCTTCAGAGATCAACTATTGCCTATTCTATTTAAATTATTTCTGAAAAGATAAAAAGAAGGAACTCTCCCAGAATCATTCTGTGAAGCAAGCAGAACCCTAAAACCAAAAAAGACAAAGTCATTAGCAAAAAAGAATACTATAGACTAATACATCTCATGAACATAGGTGTAAACATTCTTAACAAACTCCTGGCCAGTAGACTCCAACATTATACTTAAAAAAAAATCATCATGAACAAATGTTGTTGTTGTTATGTGCCGTCGAGTCGTTTGCGACTCATAGCGACCCTATATACAACAGCCCTAAACCCCGCTCTATCCTGTGCCAATCACATTGCCTCTGACACACCCATCCCGATTACCCCCGTCACTGAATCAATCCACCTCATAGAGGGTCTTCCCCTCCTGCGCTGTCCCTCTACTATACCCAGCATGATGTCCCTCTCTAAAG
>NW_006399789.1:12306566-12307547 GCF_000299155.1 Elephantulus edwardii
AGAACAGCATTTAGAGCTCTTCTACATAGGGTTGCTATGAGTCGCAAATGACTCTGTGACACATAACAACAACAACAAGTCAACAATCTATGAAGAAGACAAAACCAAGCTTGCTGACAGTGAGGAGGACTAGAAATACTTGCCACAGAAAATCGCAGAACATCAAATTGAATGAATCCTGCAGCCTTTAATGTTGATTACATTACAACATTGTGAAGTCAAAAAATCCTCACCACCAGACTAATAACCAGTATCGTGATAGTTGATGAAAAGTCTGAAATTGTCAATTATTTTTTCCTACTGATATCCACAATCAACACTCTTGACATCAGCAGTCAAACAATCAAAAGTTGTGTTGGAGTGGGAAAATCTGCTTTAAGAAACTCTTCAAAGTACTGAGGCACAATGATGCCAGTTAGAGGACTAAAATGTGCCTGATTCAGGCCATAATCCTTTCTATCACTAGCTATGCCTCTGGATATAGATTAAGAGCTGGACAATGACTAAGGATTACAGAAGAAGAATCTATGTCTTTAACTGGTGGTGTTAGAGAAGAGTGCTGAAGACCCATAGACTGCCAAAAGAACAAACAGGAATGTCTCAGTGGAAGTGTGGCCAGAGTGTTCTCTAGAGGCAAGATGGGCAAAGTTCCATATCATACACTTAGGGCACTTTGTTAGGACAGGCTATTCCTCAAAAAAGAAGCAATAGTTTGGAAAGATGGGAGGTCACCAAAAGAGAGAAAGACCTTCAACGAGATGAACTGACACAGTGACAGCAGCAATGGATTTGACTATATCAGAGATGATGAGGATGGCACAGGATAGAACAGGGTTTGGGTCTGCCATGCACTGGGTTACTATGAGTTGCTGTGGACTTGACGGCACCTAACAACAACCTTGATAAGTCAGGAAACTCTAGTCTGTAGAGAGTAGCACTGCTATCCCAAAGATAGTGCCTTCCTAAGGGTTCAAGTTCACC
>NW_006399789.1:12308329-12319965 GCF_000299155.1 Elephantulus edwardii
TCTGAAACCAGCTGGATGCTCAGCGTGAGTTGGTTGTGACAAGAGGGCAATTAGAATGAGCATATGTAACTCAGTTAGTAGGGGCAGTGCCAACCTCATAAGGCCATTATTTCCCCTAAAACTAGAATAGTTTTCCAAAGGAAAAAAAAAACCCAAAAATAAAAACAAGCCCAACAAAACAAAAAACCAAACCAAAACAAAGACCAATCTTAAAAAAGACCCCAGGCAATTACTTTCTAAGGAACACAAACGACCAAGAAATTTTTTTTCATTTGTTTTACTTTTCTGTGTTAGCCAGTCTGAGGGGAGAGGGGGAGATAACTTAAAAAGAATGGCAACTAAAAGGTAATCCATAGGCCCTTTTCCAGTTAATCCCATCTTAACATATCAGTAAGTCAGAAGTAGTGAGTATTTGTAGAACATGTGCATATTGGTTAATAGCAAAATGCAAACACATTGCTATTGAGGTGAAACCAACTCATAGCAAACTTCCAGTGGGTTCCTGACACTGTAAATAAGTTAGGAGGAGACTGCCCACCTTTCTCCCAGGGAGTCACTGCCCACAGACTGTGTCTGTGGTATTGAAAAAGAATCAGTTTGATACAGTGTTTCCATTGCATAGGTAATAATTAAATTCACATATATCCATGAGCTGTGCAATAAAAATTGTACGATTTTGATGACTTCGGCTCTGATGGCTTAGGGATAAGGAATTGAACTGCCAGTGTCAAAGGTACACCATTCAAATCTATCAGTTTCTCTGTGGTGGAAACATTCCCAACCTGCTCACATGCAATTTACTGCCTGTGAATACCTGCTAGAGGTCAATTATTGATCAGTTCTGACTCCATCGTACACTACAACAACCACAAGTGTACAGTAAATGTTCCTATCTTCATGCTTAAAACCAGCATTCCATTATATAAAGTGCTAAAATTCAAATTAATAAAGTTTTAATTTTTCTTTACTTAGATTAAATAGAAAATATGAAACACCTTGATATTGCAGGAGAAATTATAGATGACAGGGAAAAAAACAGTATTATGGGATTTTTTTTCCCTTTGCTTTTAGAGCAAGTGATCTTACCTTATAATTTTGCACAGCTCCCAGCAAATAATGTACTTGCCTGGGCTACTTAGTTAACTACTAACTTCTATTTTGGATTCCACGGTTGGATTAATTTAACTACTTGAACTCTAGGTAAAGGTCAGACTCTTCCGTGTTCTATAATTCAACAAACTAGTACAAAGACCTGGTATGGGCTGAAAGATCTTTCCCTTCTATGATTGGGATGTAGTCAGAATCCTGACTAGAAAGAGAAACGTGAGTGTCTCAGCCTCTGAGAAAAATTCTCCTAATTTATCATCTTTTCAACAAATTTTAAAGGTAATACATTCACATGACAATGTTAGGACCAAGGGGAATAGTTGCCTAAAGACTTTCTGTGAACCATTTAATTGAAACATCAATGTTTAAAATGTGAGATATACGAATATAGAGCCAGGACTTCATTTCTTCATATGTATCTTCCCCTGAAGTATTACAACTTCTTTTTTTCCCCTGAAAGTGTGACAACTTTAATGTGTAATCCTCACAGTATAGACCACTGCATTTCACATTATTATAAAGAAAAAAGCACATCAGTGTTCAGGTGCTCCTAAGTAAACATTATCTTGATAACTCCCGTATCTATCATCTTTACTTTCTTGGTATAATTTGATAACAATACCAGTCTAATGGATGGTAATTGCAGCTTCTGTGAAAAACTTCAGTCTCTTCACTTGGATGATGTTCTGGTTCAAACACTCCTGCTTGTTTATTGTCACGAGGTTGCCACTGACCAAAGCAAGACTAACTTGTTTTCGATTTTTTAATTCTAGTTTAACTTGTGCTTCATTGTGAAGAGCTTGTAACTTTGCCTCCAAATCTATGAAGTCTTGGGCAGTGTTACTTGAAAGTGTTTGGAATAACAAGACAAGATCCTGCAAACTCTACCATTGTAAGCTTTCTTAAACCCCATGCTAATGGCAGAATTCTCCAGTTTGTACCCCAAAACTCTCTTCACTACACAAAAAAGCATCACGCAAAGAACACGGCATCTCATCACACATGAAATCATTTGACCTACGCAGGAGGATAGATACAGGTGTATGGATCTTAGCATTTTTCAATATGATCAGTTCATCCCAAATTCTCTATTTTATTACCTACTCAGATTGTCCTAACAGTAAGACCTCAAAAGTGTCTTCACCTTCATGTAGGCCAGGCTTGACAGGACATCACTCCAGAAGCTTTAGCAACGTATTTAAGGTCCCTTTTAAACTCTTCTAATTGTCATTGCTCCAGCCTCCACAAAATCCTTTAGACACATGTCATCAATACCACCAGTGGTTAAGAACCACATTTGTTCACAGCAACCACGAGTTACCTTCAGTTAATTTCTTCAATAAAGAAATGAATAAGGGTTATTATAAACCTGGATACATTTATGCTCAGGTTTTATAACAATTTTGTCTTTTGTCCTTTTAATAAAGTTTAAAGTCTGTAAGTACCTAAAAAAAAAAGAACCACATTTGTCCCAGTTGCCAGGATCTTCTGAATTCTCTCCTTAGTAATATCAGATTCTCTCTGTCTCATTTGGTCCAGTGTTTCTGGGTCTGTAATAACCACTTGTATACCAAATTTAATTTTTGTTTTCTGCAGGCTGAAGTCAAAGCAAGCAATTTTCACATTAACTATTCTCTTGGGGATGACTTGAGATTCTACCACACAGTTGACTGCTTAGCCTGTGACCAGCAGATTTTCCGTCTAACTTCCCTCTGGGTCTTCAGAGCATTAACAGAACTGACACCATCAAAAGGCTGGCCTCTCTCGTTTAAGCATTTAACATCAAATAGAGCATCCACCACCCTGTTAGCAAAGAAATCACCATTTATTGCAATGATTTTGGAAGATATTGATGTATCAGCTGCATTAATCAGACAATCTCTTCCAAGTTCATCTGTGTTAACAATTCCAAGCATCATAAGCTTATCCAACAAATAGTCCCTTCTAGTAACATGTCCAAAGTATGTGAGGTGAAGTCTCATCATTCTTGCCTTCAAAGAGCACTCTGGCTGCACCCTCTCCAAGACATATTAATTTATTTTCCTGGCTGTCCATGGAATGTTCAGTGCTCTTCTCCAACACCATAGCTCAAAGGAGTCAATTCTTCTCCCATCATCCTTATTCACTGTGTAGCTCTCAGATGCATAGTAAGTAATTAGAAAGACTATGGTCTGAATCTGACCGCCTCAGTCCTCAGACTGAGTCTCCCTTCAAACCTGATGTCACACTCCTCTTCATAAAGTCCAGCTTCTCAAATAATTGGCTCAGCATATAGATTAAATAGGTATGAAAAGAGAATACAACCCTCACACACTCCCTTCTCAATTTTAGATCATTGAGTGTTTCCCTGCTCTGTTCACACAAAAACCTCCTGGTCCAGGTATAGGTTCCACATGCACAATTAAGTGCTCTGGGATTCCATTCTTCTCAATATCAGGCACAATATGTTATGATCCATATTTTATCTTATCAAATTGCCCTTTGCGATATTCTGCTTAGACTTTTTTTATTCATCACATCCTCCATTCATCCTTTGTTACTCTATTTTGAAAGAAAGTTTGAGTCTCTGCTGACATCCATTTTAATTTTTTTCTGTCTTTAAGTGACTTTTTTCTTCCCCTCCCCAAGTTATATAGTATTTTATGATAACATTGTTCCTTATGATGCATAGGATTCCCCTGCGCAAATGTACAGCAATTTATCAATCCATTTGTTATCATGCATTTAAACTGTTTCCATTTTTTTACTATTGTAAATAACACCATTATGAATGTAATTATACTTATCTCCATTCATTCTCAGTTTTTATTTTCTTGGGGTGTATTTCTGGCAGAGGAATAGCTGGACTACATAGGATTCCTATGCTCAGTCCTTTGAGGAAATGCCAAACTGCCTTCCAGAGTGGCTGTACCACTTTGCAATCCCACCAGCTGTACATGAAAGTGCCAATCTCTCCACATGCTGTCCTGTTACACTCTACTACTGCTACTGCTACTGCTACTGCTACTTCTACTGCTGCTACTGCTACTGGGGTAAGAATATATCTCATTGTTATTTTGGTTTGTATCACTCTTATTGCCAGTGATTTTTGAGCATTTCTACATGTGTGTGTTGGCCATTAGAAAGTCTTTCTTTATGAAAATTCTTTCCATGTTTTTGCCCATTTTATGAGTGGGTTAGCTGTCTTTTTTTTTTTTTTTTTATGGAGGCCCTACAGTATTCTGTAAACTTTCATTATGAGATCCTTGTAGAAGATGTTTTTTCTAATGACATTTTTGTTTCATAAAGTATGATGCCCTTTATGCTACCCTCCAACTGTCTTCAGTCATTAATATTCAATATGTCAAATCTCTATAATACGGTTTCTATATTCTGGTAAGATACAGTCTGGGTCATATTTTGACTCCAGCAGACTTATTTTTATTTTCTTCAGTTTCAATATAAACTTGTATAGGATAAATAGAAAATATTCTGTTGTTGATCTCTAGCCTTGTTCTGATAGATGGTTTTGAACTCCTCTGTGCCCTCTTTCCAGAGTATAGTCAATTAAGTTCCTTTACTTTCCACCAGTGAGGTCCATATGTATGTTGTTGTTGTTGTTGTTAAGTGCTGTAGAATCTAGTACCACTCATAGTAATTCTATGAACAATAGATCTGAACCTTGTCCTACACTGCACCATCATCACAATCTCTGATACACTCAAACCTATTGCTGCAGTCACTGTGTCAATACATCTGGTTGAAGTTCTTCCTCTCTTTTACCTTCCCTCTACTTTTCCAAGCATAATGTCCCTCTGCAAGGAATAGCCTCTCCTAGAAACATGTCCAAAGTATAATAGACAAAGCTTTATCATCTGCATTTAGGAATCACTCAACTGTACCTTTTCCAAGACACATCTGTTTGTTCTTTTGGTAGTCCATGGGATATTCAGTACTCTTCTCAAACACCATAACTAACAGGCACCAATACTTCTTCTGTAATCCTTCTGTCTAGCTCTCAGAATCAGAGCAAGTAATTGAAAAGACCATGACATGAATCAAATGTACCTTAGTCCTCCAACTAATATCAATAATTTGGAGATATCCTTGACTGCAGACTTTTCCAATGCAGTACATCTCCTGACCTCCTGATTTCTGATACCAAGTGTATTGATTCTGGATCCCAGTAAGATGAAGTCGTTGACAGTTTCAATCTTTTCTCTACCTACCGTCGTGTTGCTTGACAATGAAATGCATTCCATATTTGCCATCAATGCCTAGAATATTGATATGTATGCATTCCATTATACTTTTGCTCACTTTCAATTTTTCTAGATTTTGTGCATTGGCTGGCTTGGAGACTCCAGTGGAGTGGTTCCATTCTGGAAGATGGTTCCTCACATCTTGATGAGGGTCACGTTGTTGTGTTATTAGGATGAACATTATTTTAGTGGTACAGCAGTTGCCTGTCAATTTGCTGTTTCTTAAATAACTTGGAGTTGCTGTGATGCTGAACACTATGCTATAGTTACGTCACATATCATAATGGTTACCCATCATAGATAGTGTTTGGAGAAGCTTCCAGATTGATTCAGGTTTGGAAGCTAAAGTGGCATCCACTTCCTAAACCACATGCCTCTGGAAACTATGAAAGTAGAGAAATGATGTTATTTTAGGACAGAGTTCAGGTCTTTTGTTAATGAGGTCACTATGAGTCATATTCAACTTGACAGCACTTAACCATTGCTAAGTGAGACTGTTGTTGTTGTTGTTATGTGCTGTCGAGTCACTTGTAATTCATAGCGACCCTAGATACAACAACCCTAAACCCTGCTCTGTCCCTTGCCAGTCTTATAGTCTCCGACATGTCTATCCCGATTACCCCAAAGATGGAATCAATCCCTCTCATTGAGGGTCTTCCTCTCCTGCACTGTCCCTCCACGCTCCCAAGCATGACATTCCTCTTCAAGGACTGATCCCACCTTGCAACATATACAAAATATGTCAGACAGAGCTTTATAATTCTTGCCTCCAAGGAGCAGCCTGGCTTCATCCTATTCAGGATGAACTTGTTTGTTCTCCTAGAAGTCCATAGTATATTCAGTACTCTTCTCCAGTACCAAAGATCAAAGACATCAACTCTCCTTCTATCCTCCCTAGTCATTGTCCAGATCTCTAATGCAAAGACCATGGCCTGTATCAGGCACACCTTAGCCTCCAGACTGACAACATTGCTCCTCAGTACCTTGAGAGGTCTCTGACAGAGACTTTCCCAATGCAATTTGTCTTTTAATTTCCTGATTGCTAGTATCAAGAGTGTTGATGGTAGAGCCAAATAAACTGAAACCGTCAACAATCTCAGTCTCTTCACCATCCATCATGATGCTGCCAATTGGTCCAGTGGTGAGAATATTTGTTTTCTTGATGTTGAGCTTCAATCCATATTGAAGGCTGCAGGCCTTGACCCTCTGTAGAAAGCGCTTCATATCCTCAGTTTCAACAAGAAGGGTTGTGTCATCTACATAACACAGATTGCTGATTAGTCTACCTCTAATCCTGATGCCACAGTTCTCCTCATAGACCCCAGACTCCAGGATAATATGTTCTGAATATAGATTGAATAGATATGGAGATAGGACACATCCTTGATGCACACCCTTCCCAATTTTGAACCATGCAGTTTTCCTTGCTCTGTTCTGATGACTGCCTTCTGGTCCAAGTACAGTTATCTCATAAGCACAATCAAGTGTTCTGGGATTCCCATTCTTCTCAGAGTGAGCCACAGCTTGTTGTGATCCATACAGATGCATAGTTAGTGAAACACAGATAGATATTCCTCTGATACTCTCTGCTCTCAGCCAAAATATATCTGACATTAGCTATAATATCCCTAGTGCCATGGTCTCTTCTAAATCCAGCCTGCACCTCAGGCAGTTCTCTGTTGATATGATGTTCCAGTCATTTTTTAATTATCTTCAGCAGAATCTTGCTTGCATGTGATATCGGTGATTCTGTTCGATAATTTTCCCACTCTGTCAGATAGCCATTCTTTGAAATGGAAACAAATATTGATCTCTTCCAGTCAGTAGACCAGCTGGTTGTCCTGCAGATTTTTTTGGCACAACTTGGTGAGCACATCCAGGGCAGCATCTGTTTGTTGAAATCTGTCGGTCAGTATGCCATTAATTCCTGGGGTCTTGTTTTTTGCCAATTCTTTCAGAGCAGCTTGAACTTCCTCCTTCATCACCACAGGTTCTTACTCATACATTGTTTCACGAAATTCTTCTGTGTCCACCAATTCCTTTTGATATGATGACTTTGTATACTCTTTCCATCCTTTTTTAAAGCTTCCTGGATTATTTAATTTTCTGCCCAAAGCATCCTTAATTATTGCAACTAGAGGTTTGAATGTATTCTTCAGTTTCTTCATCTTAAAAAATGCTGAGTGAGTTTGGCCCTTTTGATTTTCTGACATAGCTTGGAGTATCATTCTTCTAAGCTGTACATTACTCTTCTGTAAATTTGCTGTACTGAGGTAACTTGGGTTTGCTGTGATGCTGAACCTTGTGCCATTGGGGTGTCAAATTTCATAGTGGTTTCCCATGGTGGCCAGTGTTTGGTGGAGCTCCCAGTTTAAGACAGGTTTGGAAACAGAAGTGGCATCCACTTCCTAAATCACATGCCTATAGAAACTCTATGAACTTTGAGAAATGACGATAGTTATAGAAAGGCATCAGGTCTTTTGTTCATACAGACATTATGAGTCATGCTGGACTTGACAGCAATCATCATCATCATCATCATCATCAACAACAACATTCTAATTATTGATTAATTACTTCAGCTGTTTCTTCTTATTTTGATCTATTTCATATTAGCAAAGGAAGGTTCCAAAAGCTTTACTCAAAATACATCATTCAGTTCAATTCTACTTTGAAGAGACATCTCTTTTCCAGTCTTTTTGAGTACCTTCCAACCTGAGAGGCTCATCTTCTGGCACTATTTCAAGCAATGCTCTACTGCTATTCATAAAGATTTCACTACTCATTTTTTTTTGTTAACAGTAGACTTCCAACTTTGTACTCTGTCTCATTCTGGAAGCTCCATTGAAACTTGTCAACTACGCATAACAATGTTGGTATCTGAAATGCCGATGGTATACCTTTGAGTATCACAGCAACATACTACCTACCGTAGTATGAGAAACTGACAAATGAATGGTTACTGACAGCAAAAACAAAGGGAATGGAAACAGGTAAAATTCACATAATTATGCAGGTATAATGAAAAAAATCCTCTTTAGCAGTAGTTTAAAAATATTTATAGGGAAGAGGAGGCATAAGTTTAGGAGAGAGATTTTACAAAATTACTGGGCTGGAGGTAGAGAAGAATACTAAAGAAATGTGGAAGTAGCAATAACTCATTTTAACCTATTTTCTCTACTATTAATTGTGGGGCATGTTATTGCAGCATCACAATAGTAGAAAGACAGAACAACCTAGTTGCCCCTCAGTGAATGGATGGACAGAGAAACTGTGGTACACTCACACACTGGAATACTATACACAACACAGGTGAGATGTTATTCTGATTGAAATGAGTCAGTCATGAAAAAATAAATACTGTATATAGACTATTGCTACGAGAAAGGCTTACATATGGAGAGAATCAATTTATAACAACTACTAGAGTGTAGATGGGGAACAGAAATTTAATGGCTGGACAATGAACACAATTAGAATAGATGAGGGAAGGATAATGGATCATGAATAAATGATCAGACTATATTATTATCAATGTTATGAAATAAAACATGAATGATTGATTGAAAAAACCCACACAATATGCTTTTTAAACTTTCACACGAACCACAAATTTTGTGTATGTATGTGTGTGTTTATTTAGAAAGAACCATACTAGATGGCAAGTGTAAGCTGGAAGTGGACAGAATTGTTCTGTTTGATTCAGAGGAGAACAAAGGGGATCCTGAGTTGCTTCAGGGAAAACAGAAGCAGAGCAGCAGGTCTTCCCAAGGCAGTTCAGAATCTGAAGAGACGTTGGAGCACTGTCAAAGGAGCATATTTCAAATAGTGGTTACTTGTTTTATTATAAAATCCTCTCCTCACTTCATCTTAGAACAAGTGCTATAGTTTCCCATAAGTGTTTAGCTGGAAGCCGATACATCTGTGTATGAAGGCTTAAGCTAGGGCTAAATATTGGAGTGGTAGGTCAGAGGACTTTTAAATCTTGTCCTTGACTTTTAAGAAGATAAAATATAATCAATTTCCCATTTAATATTCTTGATCCCCCTGATATCTTTTGGCTCTTCAAGTTGACTTCTTTCTGGGCATGGAATCAAGTTCCCTCATTCCTTGGTCCCAGTCCAAAGGAAAGAACTAACTCCTGTGTCTGTAGCTTCACCATCTACCTAGTTTTTTGCCTAGCAAGTGGACTCCTTAGAAAGATGATAACAGAGAAACGTCAGTTTAGATGCGTGACAAAGGCAGAAAGCATTTTCAGTATAAGGGGAAAGTCTGTTTTCCTGGCCTCTTTCTGTGGCCTACTTCCTTCAGGCTAAGTATAGCACTCCTGGGCTTTCCTCACACCTGACCCCTGAAAGCTGCCAGTTCTGAGGACCGAGTCTCCACTCTAATTTGAGTTCTACATATAAACAATTTGTTTTAGCTAGTCTTTCAATGTATTGCTTGACTTTATTTTTTTTTAGCCTTTAAAACATACAAACAGAAACTATGCTAATGGTGCATTGCTTACATAAATTATTTATTGATTTTTATCATTTTCTAGGTTGAAGCTGGAATGTCAAATACATTTTAAAAAGAAAAAAGAAGGAAAGGAAGGAAGGAAGGAAGGAAGGAAGGAAGGAAGGAAGGAAGGAAAGAAGGAAAAGTTTTCTTGCCTTGCATTGGCTCTGTGTTTTGAATGCTGGTGTAGAGGGTCACAGGTATGAGAACTTTACTTTTTTTTTTTTTTTTTTTTTTTTGAGAACTTTACTTTTTTACTAGAGTGGGCACTAGTGGTCAAGTGCCTCACAGAATTTATGAATGTTTCCAGTATCTGGTATTTAGCTTAATAGATAGAGCCAGTTCACACCATTTAAAGTTGTAGTGGTCTCACCTGCCGTGTGGTTTGAAGAAAATGACCTTTTCTTTTCAATTCTGGCTTCTAACTGCTTCCAAGCATAGGCCAAGTCAACTTTCTACAACACAAATTAGATGTTGCCATGCCTGCTCAGAAACTTTTTAAGGGTTTCCCTGATTCCAAGGCTATCCAAACTACTTCTCCTCTGTCCCTGTCCCTGTCCTCACCAATTCACCCTGACTCTCCTTTAAATATATTCTTTTCGTACACAAGTGGTGCTAGCTAGCATGGAAGTCAACTCGAAGACCTATAATTCATTCAGCTTGAATTCAGCTTTTAATTCATTCATTGATTTATCACTGACATTAAAACACCAACCCCCTTTATTGGAAAAGGAGACTAAATTTAGCATTGGTCATTCTTTCTATTCTTCATAATCATCACTAAGAGCAATTTGAGACATTGGATAAAAATATAAATTTTTAAGTCCCACTACAAACTTGAATCAGAATCATTGAGGATAACAAATGAAGAGTTCAAAGTTAAACAAGTCATTTATATATAAATGGTGGGCGCTCACGTTCTATTACTCCATCAAATTGACACTGAAAGGAACTGTATGTTCCTTATTATCAATTCTATCTAATTAACCCCAACCCTTCCTTTCTCAGAATTGACTTATAACTAACCCTATAGGAGGTTTTCAGAGGCCGTAAATCATAGGAGAGGGGATTGCCATTTTTTTCTTCTTCTATGGATAAGCTGGCAAATTCAAACTTGGACTTGACAGCACAATTCCTTACCCTCTATCCCACCATAGGTCAAACTAAAGAGCAATAATGTTGGTTTAAAGATGAAGCCATGCATAATTCAAGCCATAGCTTTTTAAATTACTTCATATGCTAAGAAAGCAGAGAAAATGGATGCCTTTAAATTGTGGTGTTAAAAAAGAATTTTGAATATCTATCTTATGGATTGCCAAAAGAAGAAACAAGTCTATCTTGGTGGACATGCAACAGAGTTTTTGTTAGATACAAGGATGGAGAAAAGTTTGTCTCACAAACTTTAAGCATGTTATCAGAAGAGGCCAGTCCTTAGAAAAGACATCAGACTGGGAATGATAGAGGATCAGAGAAAGAAAAGATCCCAACAAAATGGATTGACACAGTGACAAATGATGTCGCCTAACAACAGCAACAAATTGCACAGGAGAACCTTATTCATCTTTCTCCCTCAGAGCAGTTGGTAGATTCCAACCACCTGCTTTTGGCTTGGCAGTGCAATTCCTTACCTAGTTGCTGTTGTTATGTGCCATCTAGTCGCTTGCTAGTCATAGCGACCCTATATACAAGAGCCTTAAACAAAGTTCTATCCTGTGCCAACCTCACCATCTCAAACACACTCATTCCCACCACTCCACTCACAGAATCAATCCATCTCATCGAGGGTCT
>NW_006399789.1:12320420-12321873 GCF_000299155.1 Elephantulus edwardii
ATCTCAGTCTCTTCACCATCCATACTGATGCTGCCAACTGTCCCAGTGGTGAGAATCTTTGTTTTCTTGATGTTGAGCTTCAATCCATATTGGAGACTGCAGTCCTTGACCTTCTGCAGCAAGCGCTTCAGGTCCTCCATAGTTTCAGCAGGCAGGGTTGTGTCATCTGCATAATGCAGGTTGTTGATGATTCTTCCACCAATCCTGATGCCCAGGAAGACGGGAGAGAGGCCCTGAGGATGCCATTGCCAGAGAATTAGTTTTGGGATTCTGGTTCGGGAGAAAGGCAGAGCTTTCCTCATCCCCATGCCGCAGGCCTCCTGCCTCCTTACCTAGTAGGTCATTTGAAATCATCTCATATGTGTGCTTGTAAAATTTGGACAGGGAATATAATGTCAGAATTGAAATGTGGCGTCAACCAAGAATACTGATTATACATGGACTTTGAAAAATAACAAAAAAATATTCCAGAATGTTCTACAAAAGTATAGATAGTGATGTTAATGAAAGTTTACAGAAAAGTTAGATTTTCATTCATTTATTGAATGAATTACATTAATTGCATTGAATTCATTCCTTGCACATTTTACCCTCTCGCCCTCCATTTCTCCTCCTCCAGTTCACTCTTTCTGAAAAAAAAAAATTTAAAAAAATTGAGAAATGGATAGTAGTGATGGTTCTACAACATGATAATCATAATCAAGTTAATGGAATTTTACATATAAAAATGTTGAAATGGGAAATATTTTGCTGCATATGTTTGTACTTTCATGAAAATAAACATATTTGAAAAAGAAAAAAAAAAGTTTACCAAACAGAAAAGTATGGATGGTGAGATTTTTGTCACATTCTTTGGGCAAACTGTTATTAGTCACCAGTCACTGGAGAAAGCTATTTTTGTTTGGTAAAGCACAAGGTCATTGAAAATTAGGAAGACCTTTAATTAAAAGGATTTATGTGTTGCAAAGTAAGCCCAAGCACAGTAGTAATTATGAGACTAACTGGTATAGAACTTGGCAGTACTTTATTCTTTTTTAACAGTATTATTAATTTTAATGAAAATTTACAGAGACTTTGGATTCCCATTCATTAATTGTTACACTTTTCTCCCTGCCCATCCCTCCCTGCCCAGTATACTCTTCTCTTTGAAAAGTAAAAGAAAAATTCTTTCATTGTTACACAATCCCTCCCCCCAAGTCCACTCTACTGTGCAGCCTTCGTTTTGGACTTCTGTCATGACAAAAATACCTAATCACATATCCCTTTTTAACAGCTTTCTCCCTCATCTCTTTCAGTGCAGTATACATTATTTATCCCATTTTTCTCAGTCTCCTTCCAACCCCGATGTCAGTCCTGTTTTACAACAGTGGCACTATGCAGTATTTGTCCTTTTGTGACTGAGATATTTCACTCAGCATAATGTCCTCCAGGGTCACCCATTTTGAATAATATT
>NW_006399789.1:12322043-12338930 GCF_000299155.1 Elephantulus edwardii
AACAGTGAATAAGGGTTCCAGTTTCTCCACAACCTTGCCAGTATTTGTTGCTTGCTGTTCTGTTAAATCTTGCTATTCTTCCTGGGGTGAAATGATATCTCATAGTTGTTTGGGCAGGACTTCATTCTATTTTGCACAAGATCACTAATGAGTTTGAGCCGACCTAATAGCCCTCAATAATAATTTATCTCAACAATCTATGCCACACAAATATTAATATCTACCTAGTGCTTATGCACATGATGAATATTGCATATGGCACACGTCCATAGTACTATTACCGACTATGGGCTGTACTCAACATGATGGCACCTAACAACATAACAACTATTATTGTCAGGACAACAAAAACATTTCTACAAACATTCAAGAAGAGACTAGAAAGGTACCAGAAAGTGGAGGCTTTTCTGGGGCTTTATGATAGATAAGATTGATTTTTGAAACCTTTAGAGAGTTAGAGTGTTTTGAGGGGAGGAAAATGATTTCAAATTTGAAAAGGCACAAAAGCAAAGCAAGGGGAAGATTCTTGGACTCCCATTAAATTCAGAGTTCATTTTTTATGTATTAAGAAAAAATTAGAACAAAGTGAACTGAAACACATAAATTAGAAATACATAATTAGATGGTGTTTTGTTTTGTTTTTTAAATCGGGAATGAGGAGTAATAGAGTTTTTTTAAAAAATATGAACGCTTCTGGTCACAATACTTGATGTTCCTTTAAGAAATATTGAGGAACTTCTACATGCTAATTGCTCTTCTATTCCTTGCAGATTGTCTATGTATCAGTAACTCTGCTAAGATCTTCACAGAATATCAACTTTCAGCTCCTAATAAGTTCAATATTATTATCTTTGTTATTAAAAAAAAGAGGTTTTCATTCTATCTCATGGAGATCCATGTAAATGCCATAATAGAACTGTGCTCCAAAGTTTCCACAGTTGTGACCTTTCAGAAGGACATGAACTTGCTTTGCTTTTAAGGTGTCTCTGATTCACTAAAATCAGAATCAACCTGATGGCAATTGCTTTATCCCATATTTCAGAAGATGAAATTGAAACCCAGAGAGTTTAAGATATTCACCATTGGTACAGTATTTTACAATATCATGATGTTGCCTATTGCTAAACTTCAAGTTAGATTAAGAAAAGATTGAGATTGTCAACAGCTCATTTTACTAGAATCCATAATCAGTGCTCACAATAGTCCCTCAATCTCACTCATCGAGTCTGAACAGACTCATAGCTGTGCTTCCAATAGATTTTCAGAGGTTGTAAATTGGATAGGAGGATATTGTACATCTTCATCCCATGGAGCAACTGATGGATTTGAACTACCAGCCTCTGGGTTGGCAGCACAACTACTTCTTCAGTAGGGCATCAGGAATTGTTGTTGTTAAGTATCATTGACTCTCAGTCACCTGTGAACAGCCTACCCGAATCCTGCCCTATCTGATATTTTCCTCATTATCTCTGAAATACTAGAGTCCATTTTTGAAGTAACTGTGTCAGTTCATCTCATTGCAGATCTTCTCTTTTTTCTCTCCATGGGTGATGTCCATTTCCAAGGTATCACCTTGCCTGGCTACATGTCCAAAGTATGAAAGATGAAGCTTTGCCTTCTTTGCTAAACTTGAAGGAGCACTCCAGCTGCACTTTCACCAAGACAGATCTAGTAATGCAAATGTTTTTCAAGCTCTTAAAATAAAAGTTCAAAACTAAAAAAAAGAAAAAAAGTTCAAAACTAACAAATGAATCTTTAGGGGAAGCTCGGGGAAGAATATGAGAGGCGGGGGAAAGACAGCAGAAAAACAGTGAAGAAAATATATGGAACATGTTAGCATAATTTTAAGTGAAATAACACACCAGTGAGAAGTTGAGAAAAAGTAACAAGAAAGTCTGTTAACACTAAAATTAAATTATTATCATTTTAGACTTTCTTTAACTCAATATATAGTGGGGTAATGTTACTGTACTAGGTTTCTCTGACTGTCTATTTGGACAAAAAAAAGCCCCAAAATAATTTAACAATTTTGAAGGAAAGCAAAGATTGTGTCTTAAATTCTATTGTATTTCCACTGGTAATCTAGTGAATAGGAAGCTGTGCTCCTAACTCAAAGGCAAGCAGTTTAAATCTACTAGTTGCTCTGCAAGAGAGAGATGGACAATCTCCTCTCAAGCAATTGATAGCTTCTGGAAACTTACTGGCTGATCAACTATAAGCCCATTCCAATCCAACAACAATGAGCTTCATTTTTGAGAAGGGAAAGTAGAAGGTAATTTATTAGTTTGTTACAGAGTAGACTCCATCAAGAACTTACATAAAGTTCTTGATCTATTGTGATGTATCATCTATTATTGGGATAAAATCCACAGAGACTTTATAGCTAACTAATTTTCCCAATAACTCTATGGACTTACTATATTATCCTTTCTTTGTACAAGGGAGGCCTAGGGATATTGAGTAAGAATCCATAAATTATGCCAGCTAAAGAAGTAATACTAGGATTAGAACTTCGGTTTATATGACTTCAATGCTTCTGTTTTTCTGCTTTTTTAAAAAATACAAATCCAAGTAAAATATAAAGATTGCAATATTTAAGGGCAATAAATAATACCATTTCTTAATTCAAAGAGTAACTTAATTTAACTCTGTTTCTATACCCTTGCAAATACTGTCTTATCAAGGGTCTCAGAAACAACCAAACAGAGAGTCTGCTGATCTTTTATAGATTAGAAGAGATTGGACCTATTGTTCCACCTTAACCAACTAGATAGTGGAGGGGGGTGGGGGGGAGGAAGGGAAAAGTATCTGAATATAAAATGGAAAACAATAGTAGGAAGAAAACCTGGAAAAGTGTCTACAAAGCTTATACAGAATTCGAATATGCAATGTTATTATTAAGAATTGAAAAATCTATTATAGTGAGCATAAAATTCTTGGGAAATGTTTCACCAATTGTTGCTGTTAAGTGTTATCAAGTGGACTACAACTCTTACACAGCGGAGATAATTAAGCTCTAAAGATTGTATAGAATTACAACAAAAACTTGATGTTTATCCTTGAAAGGATAAAACTCATTCTAACTAGGTTCTCTGTGTGCTACAAAAAGAAAAAACAATTTAAAATTATTATTAAATACCTAGGGAGCTCTGATGGTCTTGTGGCCTTGTGTGCAATCCTGAGAGCAAACAGTTCAAATCCACCAGCTGTTCCATGGGAGAAAGATGGGCAATCTCCTCCCTTTTGAAAATCCTCCATAAGGTCAACTATGGATTGGTTCTAACTCTATGACACACAACAACAACAATGGTGCATAATAGGGAAGTTTCACTGCTAACCCAAAGACAGGCAGATTGAATCCACCACCTTTTCCACAGAATGAAGATGGACAACATCCTCCTGTGTGGTCACAACTTGTGAAAACTTACTAGAGGGTCAGTTATTGAATTCTTACTCTAAACAGTGAGATATCATTTTTAGAATGCATAATAATACAAAATTTAGAAAATGTAGATCATTTAATGAAATCTTATCAAGCATCCAAAGAAAAAGTACAGTGAGAGGGAAAATATATCCATAATTAAGGGGAAATCAATCAGACTGAACAATGATAAAGATTAGATATGATAGTACCCTTTAAATATTAAAACAGATATTTTAAATATACTTCATATAATTAAAATAAGAAGAAAACAGAGGAAAGTGTGTGTCAGAATCCTTGAAAATTGGCTTTTGTAGCCATTGTGTTAGCCCCCATTGAGAGACATCGTTTCCAGCTACCATAATTGGCAGAGACAAGGTCTGGCAAATCATCAACAACGGTCAGACCAATATAAGAGAGAGCCCTCTCCATATTATGAGAGGGACTGTGGAGGCATTGTAAGAGATGGTGATGTAAGGAGGGTGAAGAGACTATGGCACTACTATGAAGAGACTGTGCCAAGGCAAAACAAGAGGAACCCTGGATAGGAAGCACAGTTAAAGGTATTGCTTGCTGGATGATTAAAGGAAAAGCTGACTTCTACTTGCTCTGAGATAGTTTGCTGAATGAGGAAACTGGGGGCTTGTGGTATTTGTACTAGTGAAGTGAACCTGAACTTTCACTAATTGAGGAATTGTGCCATGTGGTTTGAGACTGCTGGACTAAAATTGGACTTGCATTGTGTAATATTCTTTGCCTCCTCAATCAATTTCCATAATAACTCCACAACTGCTAGGGAAGTCTGAGAGTCAAGTTGCAATAAACATTACACCTAATGATTCATAGAAATAGGTGCAGGAGCATATGGGTGGCATGTCTGACCATGGAGTTATTGGTATGGTGCTATGAATATTATTGAAGGAGATAATTTCCCTTTATTATAAGTAAGTAGAAGCCAAACCCAGCCACTCCTACATCTGCTCCTTATATAGGAGATAGAAAATTATCTAAAATGAACTTCTAGAGATGAGAATGAAAATGACTCAGAGTAAAGTACACAGGATATAGTACTGGATAAATATGAGTTTACAAAGTATAGAAGAAAAGATGAATAACATTTAAGGTATCAAACTAGGAAATATCCTAAAACACAAAAGGAAAAAAATAGATGTAAAAATATTAGAGGAACAACATAGCAAACTATAATATCTCATCAAATGGGAAGTTTGTTGCATCAATTTCGATGGCACTAGTACTGATGTAATCTTGTTATTTCCCTTTTAATTCTACAGTCTCCTCACTAATTTTCACTTTGGAATGGTACTTTACTATTTATTTTTAAAAAGCCAGAAACATCATTAGTTTTTCTGAATGACGAAAAGAGGACAAATGCTGTAGAGTTTTCAGTAGGGAATGAGCATGATTAAAATTATCTTTTATGAAGAATGATCCTCTGGTGAATGTGAGTGAAACTATATCTGAATGTCTCCAATCACATAGGCCAATTTTCTTTTCAAATCTTTACCCTTTTCATGCACATATATTTACACTATATGGTTTCTAAGCAGTTACTCAGCTATCCATACCTACATTGTTGTTATTGTTATGTGCCATCAAGTTGCCTACGACTCCTAGCAACCCTATGTACAACAGCCCTAAACTCTGTTCTATCCCTTGTCAATCTTATTTTTTCCAACACACCTATCCCCATTACCCCAGTGACGGAATAAATCTATCTCATCGAGGGTCTTCCTCTTTTGCACTGTCCCTCTACCCTCCCAAGCATGACGTCCCTCTACCCTCCCAAGCATAACGTCCCTCTCCAAGGACTGATCTAGCCTTGAAACATGTCCAAATCATGCCAAACAAATCTTCAGAATCCTTGCCTCCAAGAAGCAGCCAGGTTTCATCCTCTCCAGGTGAACTTGTTTGTTCTCTTAGCAGTCCATGGTATATTCAATACTCTTCTCCAGCACCACAACTCAAAGGCATCAACTCTCCTTCTATCATCCCTAATCATTGTCCAGTTCTCCAATGCATAGCAAGTAATTGCGAAGAGCATGGCCTGTACCAGGCGCACCTTAGTCTCCAGACTGACATCTACTTTACCTTTTTACCCAGGCTGGTTTTGTTCCTGAAATTTTTCTATCTTTTTATTGTTAGGTTTTACAGAGATGGCATCAGCACACAGAGATCTTATGTACAACAGAATAAAAGGCTGACCAATCTGTGACATCTTCACAATCACAGCTGTACTTCAGCTATACTTCAATGTAGGCATTAAAATACTCTATTTCATTGAATGTGAGCTAACTTCTTCATTTCGTTCAATGCCTACTTTCTCAAAACTTTAATGAAAAAAAAATTTCACTTAAAACACCCATCTTTATTTAGCACAAAGTTCATCAGTTTTTGAGTCTTGCATATAGGAAGCTACTCTGAAAGTAAGAATTCAGTTCACAATCCTTCTATCATCAATCTACTTTACAATTAATGTATGTGTTACATCATATATTATATTCATATATTTCATCATTATTTATGTACTTCTTTCTTAATAAAATTGTTATATAACATTGAAAGTTACAGTACCTAATTCACCTTTCATCTCTTTCAATTAACTCAGTGTGTTGCTCTTAAAATGTAACAAAAGTATTAAATTCAGCAAATTTCCCCCTTTCCTTTAGACTTATTCTTTGAAAAACTATTGTGGCTTCTAAAAATGTAGTACCTACTGGTGGTTAATACAATTTGCTTCTCCCATGAGGGAGACCTAGGTTCAAATCTCAGTCAATGCATTTTCTAGCAACCACCATATATCTATTATAAAGCTGAGTACCCCAGAACTCCTAGACAAAGATCAGGTAGTAAGAAAGGCCTAGTTACCTATTTCCAAAAATTAGCCAGTGAAAACCCCTGGAAGTTTAATGAACTGATATATAACTAATCATAGGAATGGTTCAAGACCAGGCAACATTTCATCCCATGATTCACTGGATTGTCCTAAGTCTCCATCTACTCTAATACTAAAAATATCAACAGGGTTGCTTACATCCAAATGCTTAAAAAGATATTATCTTACTTAATCTCGGCAAAAAATTGTTCTCCATTTGACAGATGATTAATCTGCAGCACAGAGTTGCCCAGTAACTTGCCCAGGTTTACATAGCAACTAAGGGGAATATCTACAATCGTGTTCTTCAATCCTCACCAAACTGCCTCTCAAAAGATATTTGTTCTTTCAATCGTAATATTTCTGAACTATTCCTGCCCCTGCCACCAAGCAGCCACATAACTGTGACCACGGTATTTAACTTCTCTCTATTTCGATCTCTTTTAGTTCTGAAATGGGAATTATAACAGTGCCGTCCTCATAGAATTAACACATGTAAAGCATTTAGTAGACCCACTGAGTAAGCCCACACCCCCCTCAGACACACACACACACACACACACACACACACACACACACGTGCACACACACTGGATAACTGAGAATTTATTGTACACTACATGGCTAATTGAAGCCATACTGCCTCCTGCTGCTGATTAATAGTGTCTGGCTTCCGAAGAAGGATGGTATAAGGAGATTCCCCCCCACCCCCTTTGCCTTTTTTTAAAGGATGGAACTGATCTGTCGCTTTCTATGAAAATGAGAAAGAGGAGGTCAGAGGTGTTTTTGATAGCAACACAAAGGACCTTTATATGGCCTTAAAAAGAATTGCAGGGCTAGGAGTCTGAGACCCTGGGCTTCCATCAGCTTACAGTAATCAACCTGACCTCTCCTCCCTCCTTGTCAAGCACAATGGACAGGCACCATGGAAGAAGGGAGAAAACGTTTTCTTCAAAAACCCTAAGAACGTAGGTCCTCAAAAGGAAATGAAAAAATCAGAATGCTACAAAATAAGAAAATCCTGTTTGCTGGGCCTGTTGAATGGTTATCAGCAGTTCTTCAGCAAACTCCAGCAGTTTACATGTGGAGCCAGTTGGGTTCTAATTGCTACAGCAGGCTACCACTGGGAAGAACAAAGGAAATATTTAGCACGTCGTAAATTCTTCTACAGCCCTGTGGAGTGGCTGGAGTTCAGATTTCACGTTTATAACTTGCATTTGAGAGCAATTTCTACTTCACTTGGAGAAACTTGTTGGGGAAGCTGTTCAGCACTGTTCCTCCTAACCTTCTGGAGAAATGCAGACCAAGTGTTTCACAATCTGATCAATTTGTATTGGGAGTCAACGAAATTTGTAACGATGTAACTTAAATGTTTGCCACTTGAGAATTTGTTTGTTCATGGGAAGTGGATTTCTCAGTGAGTGTGAAGGTGTTCTTCAGATACACTTCTAAGAGACTATGACAATTCTCCAACTTGGACAGGGGTCCTCTCATAAGTAGTACTGATAGAGTAGGAAGAATAGGCAGGACTTGAAAATAATACTACTAGCCAAGGCCATTTGAAATTGCCAACAGTAGCTAGCAGAAGATAGACAGTAAACGTAGTTCATGTCAACAAAACTGGAATGAAGAGATTCCACCAAATATCTAGGGAAGAAACCATCATAACACAATGAGGATGCCATTTGGAAATATAAAGTGAAATGAACATGACTTCTGAAGCTCCTCTGTTTGCTTTGGGGTTGAGGAGTGTGTGTGTTTTTTTGCTTTCAGAGAAGATGACTCAACTACTACATTGTAAATTCTTCACCCAGTTGACTTAAGCACAGCAGAGATTGTGGGGGATAACAAAGGATTGGGCAGACTTGCTTCTATTGTACATACAGTTGCTATGCGTCAGAACCTACTTCGTGACACCTAATAACAAAAATTACATAAAGTAGGTGAGAAACCTTGGTGATGCCATCCTTACAGTGCTCTGCGGCTCAGCAAAATACCTGCAGTTTGAATTCATATGCCACTCCACGGGAGAAATGTGTTCTGGATTACTTCTGCAAAGACTATCAGTCTTGGAAATTCTTTAGGGCAATTCCACTATATACCATAACAACATGGCAAGAGACCATCTCACCCTGGTAGCTGGTAAAACAGGTTCAGATCCAAACTTTTCCAAAAAATAATAATTTTATATTTTCCTGGACTTGTAGTGACTAGATTTTTGTTCTCTCCCCCTAAAAACATTGTTAAGTCTTTTCACTAACTTTTTCAAGTGTTTATCGTATATTGGCTAATATCAGGGGAAAGTTTCAATATTTTAAAACATGTGTGTGTGTGTGTGTGTGTGTGTGTGTGTGTACTGTCAAATTCGATCTGACTGGGGAGGAAATGGCCCCTCCTTCTCCAGCAGAGCATCTGGTGGATTCGAAATGCATACCACTGGGATTGTAGTGCAGCTTCTTGCCACTAGGCCATCAGAGCTCCCTACACTTTTTTTTTCTTTTTAAAACATTTTGTATCTATGTCTGGATTCTTACTTTACATAAGGTAACTTCAAAAAGAATTGAAATTTCTATATACTTGATCTGCAAAATATTTTAACTGTTTCAGGAAGAACATAAACTGTTCACTGTCACCTATCTTTCCTCTTATATTTAGTATGACAGCTCTACTTTGATTTGGGTAGTTATGTTTTGGTTTTGTTATGAAAATAGATACATTGACTTTAAAAAAGCAGCAATTTATTTGTTACAGTTGTTAGTAATGTTCAGAGTTTAATCAAGTCTTCATGATTTTATGTAAAAAATGCTTTGGTCTACTGTTCCTAAGAGTCACCTTGACTCCCAACAGCACCTAACAACAGCGTTTGTACACATTTGTTTCACATACTTTAGGTATGTTGTTGGGAGGAGTCTGCACTGAGAAAGAAGATATCATCCTTAGAAAAGTAGAGGGTCAATGATAAAGGAACACTCTCAAGTAGATGAACTGATACATTGACTTGAACAAGGTGGAAACTGTGAAGACAGTGGTGTAGGATAGAGAAAAGCTTTGATCTTTTATGCATAGGATCACTATGAGTTATGGCTAACAATATGAGAGCACCTAACAATAACACACACACACACACAGAGAGAGAGAGAGAGAGACAGACAGAGACAGAGACAGAGACAGAGACAGAGACAGGACAGTAGGAAAGAATTGATCTTTTTGAATAGTTAGCATTTACTATGGTAAGGTTAGAGCTCTGGTGTCCTAGTGGTAAGAAGGTGTACTGTTGGTGGGTGCTGTCAAGTCATGTACCGTTCATAGTGTCCCTGTGAATAAAAGACCTGACCTCTGTCCTATCTTGCACTATCCTCACCATCTCTGATAACTTGAGCTCATTGTTGTAGTCACTCTATCAAATGATCTGGCTGAAAGTCTTCCTCTCCGCCTTTGACTCTCCACCTTTCCAAGTATGAATAGCCTTTTCTAGCAACATGCCCAAAATACGTGACACAAATCTTTGTTATCATGAGAAGGTAGATCTCTTTTTAAGAATTGCTGTTGTTATTATGTGCCATCGAGTCACTTGGGATTCATAGCAACTCTACGTACGAGAGCCCTAAACCCTGCTCTATCCTGTGCCAACCTCACTGTCTCCAACACACTTACTCCCACCACACCAATCACAGAATCGATCCATCTCATCAAGGGTCTTCCTCTCCTACACCATCCCTCCAATCTCCCAAACATGATGTCCCTCTCTAAGGACCAGTCCCTCCTTGCAAGATGCCCAAAGTATGTCAGACGAAGCTTCAGAATCCTTGATTCCAAGGAGCATTCTGGCTTCACAGTCTTCAGGACAAACCTGTTTGTTCTCCTAGCAGTCCATGATATATTCAGCACTCTTCTCCAGCATCACAGCTCAAAGGCATCAATTCTCTATCATCCTTATTCACTGTCCAATTCTCTGATGCATAGCACATAATTGTGAAGACTATAGCCCTGATCAAATGCACCTTAGTCTCCAGCCTGACATTGTTTTTCTTCAGTACTCTTGAGAGGTCCTTCACAGCTAACTTTTCCAAAGCAATTGCTCTCTTGATTTTCTGGCTGCTTTTACCAAGAGTGCTGACTGTGGAGCCAAGTAAACTGTTAACTATCTCAATCTCTTCACCATCCATGCTGATGCTGTCAATTTGCCCAGTGGTGAGAATCTTTGTTTTCTTGATGTTGAGCTCAATCCATATTGAAGGCTTTAGTCCTTGACCTTCTGCAGCAAGTGCTTCAGGCCCTCCTCAGTTTCAGGGAGCAGGGTTGTGTCATATGCATAAAGCAGGTTGTTGATGACTCTTCCACCAATCCTGATGCCACATTCCTCCTCATACAGCCCTGCGTCTCAGATGATCTGTTCTGCATAAAGATTGAAAAGGTATGGAGACTGAATACATCCCTGGTGGACCCCCTTCTTGATTTTGAAACATGTAGTGGCTCCTTCTGGGATTCCCATGCTTCTCAGAGTCAGCCATAGCTTGTTGTGAACCACACAGTCAAAAGCCTTTGCATAGTCAACGAAGCACAGATAGACATTCCTCTGGTATTCTCTGCTTTCTGCCAAGACCCATCTAACATTAGCTATAATATCCCTAGTACCACGACCTCTTCTAAACTCAGCCTGCACATCTGGAAGTTCCCTGTTGACATATTGCTCCAATTGTTTTTGGATAATTTTCAGCAGAGTCATGCTTGCATGGGGTATTAATTATATTGTTCGATAATTTCCACACTCTCTTGGGTCACCTTTCTTTGGAATGGGAAAAAATATTGATTATTTTCCAGTCAGTTGGCTAGCTTTTAAGTATGGCATTGTCAAACAATGTGAAGGACAAATTAAATTTTATTTTATACCATTGCAATATCACCATTTTTTTTCAAAAAAAATCTGCTATCCATATAAATGGTAAGAAGCTACTATGTGTGCTATATTTTTAAATGCCTATGAAAGTAGATTTCATATGTAAATATTTTCAATATGTGAAAAGAGAAAAATGTATAAATAATAAATTTTTTAAGGTTAACGCTTACTAATTGAGATGATATAGATGAACGGACACAACCAATTCATTTTCCTATCACATCAAAATCTCTGGACAATCAAAAGATTTGTAAATCCTCATTAAGGATTCACTTATTTTGAGCAACATTTGATTCAAACAAAATTCAATATAACTAGTCATTTAAATATTGATCTAAAGTAACTATTGACGCAGATTTTCTTGAATGAATTGTATGAGTTTTATTATGCATTGTTATTGGCATTTCAGGAATTTATACAAACTTTGAGTACCTAAAAATCAAGCATAAGATAAGAACAACTCTTGAAAAATTAATTCTAAGATGGAATCTTTTCTTGTTGTGAAGCTTATAAAATTGAAGGTCTCATGTTTTAAGAAGATAAAAAAAGGAATTCTTTCTCTACTGGGGAATAAATGGACTATCTCACCCATGAGTAATGAGTAACGTTCTTTCCTTCAGAAAAAAAGGCCAGTAGGGGGTCACACCTGCAGCATTCAAGAATTACAGGCCTCCTTCCCTTGAAAGAAACTTAATAATCACTATTCACAGGTGAAGTGTGCTTCAGCTGAATATAAAAATTTGAGATAAACCCAGTCAGCTTTGTTCCTGGTGCTGTTATTTTCCCAGCATTCCATCCCTACAGTCACTGTGAAAATACTTGAGCAGCTTTAAAGTTATCCAAAGGTGATGTTGTAAATACCTTTTCTTCTCAGCTTAGTTCTGTTTATCAGAGATTCAGAGGTGGTTTTAAGAGGTCAGAAAAACACTCGGCTGAAAAGTTGGATTCAAATCTAAGCAATAAGGTCGGCATTTTTACAATTGTTCTCTTCTTACTGTTGTCCAGTTCTAAACTGACCTTAGGTTTCCTCAGTCTAAAACTTCAGAATTGGCTCACCAATCTAGCTAGAAAAATATGAATGAAAAAAATGCAAGTATACAAATAAAGTATACAAATAAACAATAGTGCATTGTGTAGTGTGCTAACTAGTCCACCAGATGCTGTGCTGGAGAATGAGGAGGCCATTTCCTGGCCTAAAGATTTGCAAACTCAGAAGCCCAACAGAGGTAGCCATGACTTAGAATGGATTTGATGACAGTGATTTTGGTTTATACATGTAAATATAAGTATAAATAGAAAAATTAAAAATTTAATATAATCTAAAGTGAAGCTTTGTCTATAAAGGAAATAGAAATAGATATTTATTCAACTTGGTATTCTCACCACTGGGCCTATTGGCAGCATCAGTATGGATGGTGAAGTGACTGAGATAGTTAACAGTTTTAGTTTACTTGGCTCTACAGTCAACACTCTTGGTAATAGCAGCCAGGAAATCAGGAGATGAAAATGCATTGAGAACGTCAGCTGTGAGGGACCTCTCAAGAGTACTGAAGAGCAACAACATCAGGCTGGAGACTAAGGTGCGCCTGATCCTGGCTATAGTCGTCAGACAGTGAATAGGGATGATAGAATTGATGCCTTTGAGCTGTGGTGCTTGAGAAGAGTGTTGAATATACCATGGATTGCTAGGAGAACAAACAGGTTTGTCCTGGAGAAGGTGAAGCCGGAATAGGCCTTGGAAAGGGACATCATGTTTGGGAGAGTGGAGGGGCAGCGCAGAAGAGGAAGACCTTTGATGAGATGGATCGATTCTGTGACTGGAGTGGTGGGAATGAGTGCGTTTGAGATGGCTAGGTTGGCACAGGATAGAATGGCGTTTAGATCTCTTGTACATAGGGTCGCTATGAGTCGCAAGTGACTCGATGGCACATAGCAACAACGACAACTTGGTAGGAAGGTTTTTTTAGTCATTTGATTGGTATTTTATTTCACCATCACTAAACTCACTCATCTGTTCATGCAAACCATCAGGAATGCTAGTGGCTTAGTGATAAGGAGTTGGACTGGCAACCCAAAGACACTCAGTTCAAACCTACCAGCTGCTTTGCAGGAGGAAGATCTACAATATCCTGTGCAATTTACTGCCTCTGAAAACCTGCTGAAGGATGAGCTATGCATCGGCCTTGACCCCACAGTACATAACCACCACCACAACCCGCTATTATCATGCCAATTTCCACTCTTAGGGACCCTTTTGGACAAAGCATATGGTTGGTTCACAAAGGGGTCAGTCTTTCTGGGAGCAGCCACCTCATCTATCTCTGATGGAGGGGCTGTCTACATTTTGATTCACACATCAAATCTACTGATGATTCCTCATGAGAAATATGGCCTCTCATGTGCTGTCCAGTCTTGGAAACTCAATAGAGAGACCACTATGAATTGATCCTAACTCAAGAGCATCAAGAGAAAGAGAATTTCAGGATCTGGGTCTGTCATTTATGAGTCACTTATGAGTTATTCAGTACTACTCTTCAGACTGCTAACTTTTAACAAGATAAATAAATCAACCACTGTTTGAGTCTACAGTTGTGTCTGGGTAGGCCTTGAGGGGAAGTGAAGTTTATCTCCTTATTCTTTCAGTACTATACTACTAAGAAGATAAATACAAAAGACTAGAATGCACCTTGACTTGATTTTTCTGTATGGTGTGAGATGTGGATCCTGTTTCAGCTTTCTACATATGGAAGTCCAATTTTGCCAGCACTATTTGTTGAAGAGGTTGTCATTTCCCCATTTGATGGGTTTTATTTCCTTGACAAATACTAGTTGACCATAGATAGCTGGGTATATTTCTGGGTTCTCAATTCAGTTCCATTGACATTAGAAATTGTCTGATATTGTACAAGTACTATGCTGTTTTGGTTACTACTACTGTGTAGTAGGTTTTGAAGATCAGAGACCTCAAAGTAAAGCCCCAAACTATAAAAAGCATAAGAGACATACTGGGATCAAGCTTAGAAGGCTTAGTATAAAGAGCCTACAAAATACAGTCAGAAATGCACATTCTGAAGAATGGTACATTCTAAAGATGAAATCTCTGTGCACATCAAAACCTTTTTCTAGCAGGGTGAAAAGAAACAACGGGGAACAAACATTTGGCCATATCATATCAGACAAGAGTCTCATAATGAAAGTTTACAGAATACTCCTGGGCCTCCACAAGGAAAAGACTGATAATCCAATTACAAAATGGGCAAATGACATGGAAAGGATTTTCACAGAGGAAGATATTCAGATGGCAAACAGACACATGAAGAAAAGCTCCAAATTACTGGCAATAAGAGAGATGCAAATCAAAACCACAATGAGATACCATCTTACTCCAGTAGGAGTGGCAAAGTTTAACAGGACAGGAAGTAATAAATGTTGGTGAGGATGTGGTGAGATAAGAACTCTTATAAATTGTTGGTGGGATTGTAAAATGGTACAACCATTCTGGAAGGCAGTTTGGTGTCTCCTCAAAAAGCTTAAAGCAGAAACTCCATATGATCCAGCTATTCCAATGCTTGGAATATACCCCAAGAAAATGAGAACTGAGGCTCAATTGGAGACTTGTACACCAATGTTCATACCAATGCGATTTGCCATTGCAAGAACATGGAAACAGCCCAGACACCCAATCACAAATGAATGAATTGAGAAGTTGTAATACATTCATACAATGGAATACATACTATGCAGCACATTGGAGCAATGATTTTGTAAATTATTACCTAACTTCGGAGGGACTGGAGAGCGTTATGCTGAATGAACTAACTCAGTCTCACAAGGACAAATACTGTAAAAAACCACTATTAGTGTAGAATGAGTATGTGGATCCTAGTTGGGGGGGGGTGAAGCACAGGAGTGAGAATGAGTGGGGGGCAGGTGTTAATCACAGGGTTGCACAATTCAGTGAGGGGGGTGAAGGAAATGGGAAGGACCTTATGTGAAAACCAATGTCTATTCGAACTTGGTAAACAAATCAGTATAAAATTTTAAAAAAGAAAGATAATAGATACCAAAGGGGGAATGAAGAAAGACTAGGATGGAAAAATCATTAGTTAGAAACAAACACTGTACATAAGCAGATAAGTACAATTTGCAGGGGCAATGATAAAAAGTGAGAGTAGAAGTAGGGCTGTAGAAGATTGTTGTCCAACCTGGTCAAGAGAGGAGATTTACCTGGTAAATCTACGTGAAGAAAACTGTTCTCTAAAGAATGTACAGGAGTTAGAACAGTTTTCAAATCTCTACTTATCTTCACTTTAGAAGTTATTCTTAGATAGTTGATCTGTGGATCAACCTGGGAAATTTGACAAAAAATATGAGAAAAATGAAACTATAGTAGTCTTGTAATAATATGAAGACCTACAACACATATGTATAGAATCCTTAGTACAAAAACATCATTTGTTAAGAAATGGGAAAGGTGGAGTGTCAGAGAAAGAGAAGACAACCCTTAAAGAGATGGATTGACACAATGACTAGAATAATTTGGCTCAAAAATATCAGATTGTGAGAATAGTACAGAAAAGAACAAGGTTCAGATCTGTTAATAGGGTAGCTATGAGTCAAAGTCAGTTCAAGACATATAATAGCAACTATGTCATTAACTTTACCAAATAGTAGACTAAATGAAAATGAGGAAAGTTCTCAATGAATTTAGCACATTTCTTTAATTATCAGTTTGGAGCCACAACGATATCGATGATCATGAAAACAGAGTCAAAAACACATTGCCATTAAGTCAGAATCAAATCCTAACCCACTCACAGCCAACTCTGCAGGGATTTTCTTTCTTTCTTTTTTTAATTTATTTTATTATTTTTTGTGTGTACTGTCAAATCAGGTCTGACTGGGACAGGAGGAGATTGTTCCTCCTTCTCCAGCAGAGCATCTGGTGGATTCAAACTGTGCATCTCTGAGATTGCAGTTGTAGCTTCTTGCCACTAGGCCACCAGAGCTCACCTGCAGGGATTTCCTGAAAGTATCAATCATAGAGGAGAAGGGTGCCTATCTTTCTTCCATGGACCATCTGGTGAATTCGAACCACCAGAGGAGTGATGGCTTGAGGTTAGCAGTGCAACTCCCAACAGCCACCACCACCAGAACTTGTGCAAAGGTAGCCAACAAGAAACAAGGTTTCCATAAGTGAAGCTAACTGCTGGGCAACAACAATGTTATGAACAAAGATTAAGATTCACTAAAATTTACATACTGGCAAGAGAAATTTTTTTTAAAAAAATGTATTTCATAATTGAATCTTCATATTGATGCTATCAAACCTTTTCTGTTGGATATATTAGGGATATTCGTTAGTAAATTGTTCAAATTTTTTTTCTTTTCTTTTTTATTCCACTAAAATCTTATAGTAAAAAATTAGTGACCTTTATGATGACTACAAAAAGGAAAGGCTATGAATAAGAATAATAAAACATTCTAATTCAATCCAATCAGGTCTAAAACTGTTTTTTGGATAATACCCATAAAAGACAGTATTAATTCCTGATTAGAAACAAAAAGATTTTTTAAAAAAATAGTTGTTGGGGGGAGGGGTGGGCCAGGGAGAAAAAAATGCAACAATAAATGAGTGGAAATCCAATCTCTGTAAATGTTCATTAAAATTAATTT
>NW_006399789.1:12339170-12351014 GCF_000299155.1 Elephantulus edwardii
TGTGTGGATCATAATGAATTATGGATAATAGTGTGAAGAATGGGAATTCTAGAGAGTTTAATTGTGTTCCTGGAGAACCTGCACACAGACCAAGAGGCAATCATTAAATTGAAGCAAGGGAATCACGGATCATTTAGAATCAGGGAAAGGAGCCCTTAGGGCACAGTACGAAATGTTGTCAGATTGTTATCCAAAAGGTTAGCTGTTTAAATCCCCCAGTCATTCTGCTGGAGTCAGTTGAGTAGTTTCCTCCTGTAAAGATTTACAGCTTCAAAAACCTTGAAGAGGGCTCCTAAGAAGTGGAACGGACTAGAGAGCAACAGGTTTTGTCTTGTTTTTAAATTTTTCCATCAAAGTTGTGCATTGGCATTGTATACTTTCACCACATTTATTCATTCTGAATGTTGCACAATTAGAATGTATAAGTATGTGGCATCAGGATCGAAAGAAGAGTCATCAACAACTTGCTTTATATACATGACCCAACTAAACTTGCTTGCAAAAGAACAAAGACTTGAGTAGTAACGCAGCTCAAAGTCCACAGCCTTCAGGATGAATTGCACTTCAACAAAACTCCTCACAACCAGACCAACAGATAGCATTGTGTTCATGAGAAAAGACTGATTCTGTCAAGGATTTCCTTTTATTTAGATCCACAAACAGCACCCATGGAAGCAACAGTCTAGACATCAAACACGTCACTTAACTGGGAAAATCTACTTCAAAAGACCTCTTGAAAGTGTTAAAAAAGAAATCCCCCTTCACACTAATGTATGTCTGACCTTAGCCTTGATATTTTCAGTTGTCTTGTGTGCATAAGAGATGAAGAACAATTGATGCCTTTAAAATATGGTATTGGTGAAAAAACACTGAACATGCCATGCATTGACAGAAAAGTACAACCAGAGTGCTCCTTAGGACAACAGGGAGACTCCTCTTGCTTTCTATGGAAATTCTAGAAGAATGGACCAGAACTTAAAGAAGGATATCATGCTTGGTAAAGATATGGTCAATAAGAAAGATATTTAATGAGATGTGTTGGCACACTGGCTATAACACATGGGGGCAGGACTTCATTCAGTTCTTGGGAATTGGAATCAATTGAAAAGGACCTAAAAAAATCAATAATTGCTTTCTTCCCACAGCAAAAATGTTAAATTCGCAAAGAGTGACATGTGCTAATGTTTAGATTTTTTTTAGACAATACTGCCTTATATTTAAAAATCAAGTTATGAAGGACAATAGAAAATATTTAAGTGCCTTCACACATATGCTCCTTTTCAAGAAATAATGTCAGTCATCATTAAGCATTTCAAGTGCGATCCAGACAATAACAGTTAACCAGATAAGTTCAAGCTGGCACTTCTCTGAGTGCATTCCGCTTTCAGTTGTATTACCAGTTCTCATTTCTTTGTTAGCTAAAGTAGTAAGCCTGCCAGGTTTTCCTTTTCTTTCAAAAGCTTATAAAATTCATAGTTATGAGGCAGGTCTATGAAAGCTTAAAAATAAAGGAGAAGATGAATTCAAAAGCAGCTGCTTGTGCAGTTTGATTGCAGTATTTCACGGCAAGCCCTCGATGTCTTCACAGCCGCTTCATACTTAAAAGATTCTGAAAGTTGATTGATTGGTCCCAAACTGCTACATAGTTTTATTTGATTAACCATGTATATTTTTTGCCAGTATGTCTGGCTACCTATTTAAAGTTAGTGCACTGCTGGCAGTATTACAAAAACAGATTTTAAGGACTGGAATCATTTTTGGCAGCAAAGGATTCGATTCCAAACTCATAGGTGATCTTAAAATTTCATTTGACATAAAAAAGAAAAACGTGCACGGGCAAAAACAAAAGGCTGTGCTTTCATTGAAGAAAAGCCACTTGGCTGCCAAATATGTTTATTTTTCCTTAGGTTTCCCCCACCCCCATCCTTGGTTCTCTTGAAGAAAGAACTTCGAGTGATATTATTTTAAAATATATGCACACACGCACCCGCCTGCACACATTTAATCAAGACCTTTATTTACATGTAAAGTTAAAGCCTATTCCTTTAAAAGAAAAAAAGGCATCTTTTCAAAAGTTCATTGCAATAAAAGAATCTTTGTCCTTCCTCTTGGCATTTCAGGGTTTTAACGAGTTGTTTATATATCTCAATGGCTTGAAAAGACAGATGTATTTTATGTAATCTTCCATGTAAGCTTTTTTCATTTCCCTTATAAATTACTTTTCCATATTTTAAAATGTAGTTATGTTTTCAGGGGAAAATGGCCAAAAAATATGAGCCGTTATTTGTTGGCCACCACCAACCTTTAGATAAAGTAGGTATAAATCACCTTAAGTAATAAAACGCCATCCCCCAAAATAAACCACAACTTTATTGAAGAAATGTCTATTAAAATTGTGTTGTCTCATTTTAATTTTACCTGAGCATTAATGTATGAGTTTCATTTGTAAGCTCACAGTTAACCACACATGCTTCATATTCCAATTAACATAAAAGAGATGTGTTTCAATTAGAGAAAACAAACTTTCTAACATCCAATGATGAACTGTTTGTTTTATACTGCATGAGCTGGAGCAATAAGTTATCTATTAAAAAAAAAAAAAAGGAAAAAAGACCCCAAACAAACAAAAAAGAGCAACGATGCCAAAATCCCTGAAATATATAATTGAATAATAATAATTTAAGAGCACATGTCAGGCTGCAAGGGTGTGTGCAAAGTCCAACTCACAGCAGTGCAGACCTAACAGGATTTTTTGTTTTTAATCTTCATATACTTTCCCTGATGCCTGTACTTCTTACAGGCTGGAAGTACAAATCAAACGTGGACCTTAATTTCATCTGGAGTCGGAGTCCAGAAAACAAATAGAAAAGAAAATAACTTCTGAAATGGCTTAAGCAGGCTAACAAACGTGTCCTTTGATGGATGATTAAAAAGCCCTCAAAGTTAAAGAGGCACTGAGGAGTACACAGCTTACCTTGATAATGCCAGAATGGGTAATAAGATTCCTCTGGTTTATAAATACCTGATTGTAATTAAATAATCCGCCCCAATCTTTGCAATTAAGGCAACCTGAGGTCTGTCATGTGTGGGAGACTTTAAAAAGGCGATGTGAGAGCGCCCCCTATTGACTCACAGTAATGCTCATTGGACCCTGAAATACTCTTCAAAATATTCCTATTCAAGGTAAGATTTCAGAAGCTAAAGTGATATTTAAAGTAGTCTAATTTTAGCCCACTATTTCACACTTGTAGAAACTGAGGTCTAGGCATATTTCTAGTTATGAAAAAGAAAACCGTGGCAAAGCTGGGATTAGAACACAGAACCTTGGTCAATTATATTGGCGTGACATTGAGTAGGTTATATGAACTGGAAGTGGGGAAAGTCTAAAGAGAGCTTGTTATTTTAAATCTGATTTCTTCTGTTCAAGATTGCTTAAGTTGGAGAGTAGATAGGATCAGAACTGATTATCGTTACACAGTGTGTTACTAGTAGTTGGAATGTATTGGTGAATATGGAGTTGTATGGTCTATCATTCTGTTTCTAACCTCGTGATGTGTTCTGGTTTGCTTGGAAGTTACAAATATTTATTTTCTTGTGCCATATAAAACATGCTTTAAATAAATTTTGATATTCTGGAAGATATGAGGGCATCCATGGTCAAGAAAGGACCTTTCGTTTTCTCACTTTTTAATGACACATATTTTCTGTACATTATCTAGAATATGCATATCGTTATATTAAAATTTTCTTACATATTTCTCCAATATTTAGGTGTTTATAGATAATACGTATAAAGCTTGTGCCCATCAGAATCTACTTCCAAGACTTGAGGTTGGAGTATGCTCACTTATAGTATCATCTGGATCCACAGACGTGGAAATGGAAGGAATACAGCAATAGAAAAACAGGCTGAGCTTCAGCCCTGCCCACTTAGCTTGATGTGTGGATGAGCAGGGTAGGGTTGTTGACTTGAGGACCCGAGTCATGAGGACTCCTGGCTTGCTGGCCTGACTTAGCCTGACAGCTTGAAGCTAACGCCCATTCGAACTTAGTCATGGAGGGCTGGGGATGAGTTGACCAAAACAGAACCAGATGAAGAGAAGATGATCCATGCCGGGAGCTAGGGGCAATTTCTAGAACCTGATGTCTTGCTTTGGACAGGACTTTGCTTAGTGATGCTGATGCTCCGAGTTTCCAAGTTGAACACAGTACAGTATCTTTCAGGCAAAGGGACATGCTCATTCCTTGAGGATTGATTTGATATGGATCTCAGGCAAGAATCTTATATCAAAAGTCTACAGGCTATTCCTGGGCCTCCACAAGAAAAAGACTGATAACCCAATTACAAAATGGGCAAAAATCCATAGAAGGCATTTTCACAGAGGAAGATACTCTGTGAATGGCAAACAGACACAAAAAGAAATGCTCCAAATCAGTGGCAATAAGAGAGATGCAAATTAAAACCACAATGAGGTACTATGTCACTCCAGTAACAGTGGCAACGTTTAACAAAGCAGCAAGTAATAAATATTGGAGAGGATGTGGCAAGAAAGGAACTCTTATACATTGTTGGTGGAATTGTAAAATAGTAAAACCATTGTGGAAGGCAGTTTGACGCTTCCTCAAAAAGCTGAACATAAAAATTCCATATGACCCATCTGTTCCACTACTTGGAATATACTCTGAAAAAATAAGAACTGAGGCACAACTGGATATTTGCAGAGCTATGATCACAGCGGCAGTATTCACCATCACAAGAAGATGGAAACAGCCCAACTGTCCAAGCAACAAATGGATTGAGAAATTATTGTACATTCACACAATGGAATACTACGCAGCACGCAGGAGCAATGATTTTATAAATTATTACCTAACTTGGAAGAGACTGGAGAGCATTATGCTGAGTGAACTCAATCTCACAAGGATAAATATTGTATAAAACCATTATTGTAGAATGAGTATAAGGATCCAAGAGGGAAGGGAGAGGTTGGAAGCAGAAGGATGAGGATGTGCAGGGAGAGGAGGGATTAATCATGGGATTATACAATTTTTTTGGATGGGGTGATGAGGGAAATGAAAAGACTTTGTTCTTGAAAACAATGTATTTGAATTTTGTAAATAAACTATGCAAAGGCTGATGACTGTGTGGATCACAATAGGCTGTGGCTGACTCTGAGAAGAATGGGAATCCCAGAACATTTGATTGTGCTAATGCAAAACTTAGACCCGGACCAAGAGTCAGTCGTCAGAACAGAGCAAGGAGACACTACATGGTTCAAAATCAAGAAGGGGGTTCGTCAGGGATGTATTCTGTCTCCATACCTTTTCAATCTGTATGCAGAACAGATCATCTGAGATGCTGGGCTATATGAAGAGGAATGTGGCACCAGGATTGGTGGAAGAATCATCAACAACCTGCGTTATGCAGACAACACAACTCTGCTTGCTGTAACTGAGGAGGACCTGAAGCACTTGCTGCAAAAGATCAAGGACTACAGCCTTGGACTGAAGCTCAACATCAAGAAAACAAAGATTCTAACCACTGGGCCAATTGGCAGCAACAGAATAGATGGTGAAGAGATTGAGATAGTTAACAGTTTTAGTTTACTTGGCTCCACGGTCAGCACTCTTGGTAACAGCAATTTGTCAAGAGACAAATTGCATTGGGAAAATTGGCTGTGAGGGACCTCTCAAGAGTACTGAAGAGCAACGATGTCAGACTGGAGACTAAGGTGCACCTGATCCAGGCAATAGTCTTTGCAATTGCATGCTATCCATCGGAGAGTTGGACAGTGAATAGGGCTGATAGAAAGAGAATTGCTGTCTTTGAGCTGTGGTGCTGGAGAAGAGTGTTGAATATACCATGGACTGCTAGGAGAACAAACAGGTTTGTCCTGGAGAAGGTGAAGCCAGAATGTTCTCTGAAGTCAAAGATTCTGAAGCTTTGTCTGACATATTTGGGGCATGTTGCAAGGAGGGACTGGTCCTTGGAGAGGGACATCATGTTTGGCAGAGTGGAGGGGCGGTGAAGGAGAGGAAGACCTTTGGTGAAATGGATTGATTCTGTGACTGGAGCGGTGGGAATAAGTGCTTTTGAGATGGCTAGGTTGGCATAGGATAAAAGAGCGTATAGAGCTCTTGTACAAAGCGTCGCTATGAGTCGCAAGTGACTTGATAGCACATAAGAACAACAACAAATAAACTAGCAGAAAATTTGAGAAAGAAAAGGGGGATATTAGGCTGGCTTATATATTTTCAAGAAAGCAGTTGTTGATGGGATGATTGTAAGGAGAAGGGTGGGCAACCTTTTCTCGTGCGATTAACTGCCACTGAAAACATGCCAGGGGGTCAGCTATGGGTCAGTTCCAACTCTGTGAGAAACAACATGATATAAATGAACAAAACATAAATGATATACCATATGAAACACAGAGTACAAGCATGAAATGCAATGAATAGGAATGCTAAAAATATTAATAATATTCTTTTGAAAATCAGAAAAAGCACATCATATAGCTCTACAATTTGCTTTTGGGTAAATTTACTGGTCACTCATAGGCCGTAATTTATATTAGTACTATCTATATCCATAATTTATCATGTTGTTGTTACATGCTGTTGAGTCAATTCCAACTCATAGTGACCCTATTGAAACAACAGCACTGAACCTTGCCCTATCCTTTGTCAACTTCACCATCTACTGACCCCACTGCCACAATCACTGTGTCAGTTAATCTCATTCAGGATCTTCCTCTCTTGCTCTAACCTTCTACTCTTCCAAGCATAATGGACTCCTCCAAGGACTGGCCCCTTATGGTAACACACCCCAAGTATGTGAGATGGAGTTTGAAATTCTTGCCTCCAAGGAGCAACCTGGTTTTACCCTCTCTTTGCAATTCATGGTATGTTCAATACTCTTCTCCAGCACCACAACTCAAAGGCAGCTACTCTTCTGTTATCTTTACTCATTGTCCAGAACTCAGATGCAAAACAAGCAATTGAAAAGACCATGGGTCAGAATACAGTAGCCTCTAGACTGACATCATTGCTCTTTAGCACTCTTGAGAGATTCCTAACAAATTTTCCCAAAGAATTCTCTTGACTTCCTACGTGTTGGTGCCAAGGGTGTTGGTTGTACATCTAAGCAAGATAAACTCATTAACAACTTCAATTTTTTTTTCTCCAACCATCATGATACTGTCTATCGGTGAGGGGTTTTGTTTTCTTAATATTTAGATGCAATCTAAATTGAAGGCTGTAGTCTTTGATCTTCTGCAGCAAGAGTTTCAAGTCCTTCTCAGTTTCAGAGAGCAAGACTGTGTAATCTGCAAATTACTGATAAATCTTCCTCCAATATTGATACCACATTCTTCTTCGTGAAGTCTAGCCTATTGATTGATTTGTTCAGGATATAGATTGAAAAGGAAGAATGAAAATTCATCATGATGTATTGCTAATTCCATATATGAGGAATGAAGGATTTTTCTTCTTTTTCTTTCTGTGCTAGAATATGTAGAAATAAAGTTATAAATTCAGTTAGTCTCAGTTAGTCTTTTAAATTAATCAAAGGGTAAAGTTTGTATATTTGTTTTCTTTGTTGCTATATAGGGTTTTTTTCCACAGCAGCAAACAGATCTTTGAATGAGAGCTTTTATTTGCCATTGATTTTTTTCCCCTGAGCTTCTCTTAAAGATATCCCAGAAGTATTATTGCAGATGCCTATATTTAATTGGAATGTTTTTTCCATAACCTAAATATATGCTTCTTTCAAAGGCTGTGATTTTATCAACATTACCAAGTTATAAGTTTAGTTTTTCATTTTTAAAAATATTTATTCTATGTTACTTAATTTAGAAATATATCCAAAGAGAAATAAAATTAGATATTTTAAGCTCTTGTGTTTGGTAATAAAAAGTGTTATGACCACTTTTCCAACATAATTTCACATTGAAAAAGAATAATCTTGTCTCCTCAAAAATGTGAAGCTAATCCATGTATTTTTTATTGGTTCACATATAATAATTTATATACATTATGTTTATTTATGTAAATAGTATTTTATAACATCTTTAGTTAACATTGTGTTTCATACAATCATTCATATACATTCTATTTTACATAATTAATTTTTATTGATCTACGTTTATAATTTTGGAAGCAGGAATGGTATCCACTTCCTAAATAACATGACTCCAGAAACGATGAACTTTTGAGAAATGATCGTAGTCATAGAAAGGCTTCAGGCCCTTTGTCCATAGGGTCACTATGAGTCAAGGAAATCAACAACATGTTTATAATTACTCCATCTTTTACATCCCCTTTGAATTTTCCTATTCCTTCACCCTCCCACTAAACTTTCCTATAGTAGCGATTTCTACCTTTCCCATTTTTCACCCTCCTTCCACTTTTCTCTTTCCCTTTTCCCTTTCCCATTTTGAACATGAATACACATCTTACTAGAAATCCTTCTATTTTTACAATAATAGTTTTATGCAGTATTTGTCCTTATGAGGCTGAATTATTTCACTCGTCATAACACTCTTTAGATTCTCCCATATTACATAGTATATTATTAAATTCTTGTTTCTTAGTGCTGCATAGCATTCCACCATGTAAACTTAGAAATATCTAAAAGGAAAATATGTAAAAGCTTTAATAAGTAAGTCAGATAATAGCAGTAGTATTTGTTTAGATTAACTGAAAAGTATATCACTGTGTATCACAATTTCTCAATCCATTTGTTGATGAACAGTTGGACTGTTTCCATTTTCTTGCTATTAAGAATAACACAGCTACAAGCAAAGATGTGTATATTTCAGTTCATTTCTCCATTCTGCTTTCTTTTGGGTATATTCATACAGAAAGAGTCAAACGTTCATTGCAAAGATGGAAGAGGAAGAGAAGAACAAAGTGGATATCAGAAGAGACTCTAAAAATTGCACTGGAGTGCAGAGAAGCCAAAGCATAAGGAAGAACTCAAGATACCAAAGAGTTGAATAGAAGATTTCAAAAGGCAGTGTGGGATGACAAAATAAAATATTACAATAAAATGTGCAAGGAGTTGGAGTCAGAAAATCAAAAGGACAGAACTTGCTCAGCATTTCTTAAGCTCAAGGAACTGAAGGACAAATTCAAACCTCAAGTTGCTATAATCAAGAATGCTTTAGGAAGAATAATATTAAATGATCCAGGAAGTATTAAAAGAAGATGGAAAGAATATACTGAATCACTGTGTCGAAAGGAATTGGCAGACAAAGAAGAATTTCATGAAACAACGTATGAGCAAGAGCCTATGGTGATGAAGGAATAAGTTCAAGCTGCTTTGAAGGAAATTGCAAAAAATAAGGCCCCATGTATAGACGGTATACCAATTGACATATTTCAGCTAACAGATGCTGTCCTGGATGTGCTCACCAAGTTATGCCAAGAAATCTGGAGAACAACCACTTGGCCAACTGACTGGAAGAGATCTATATTAGTTCCCATCCCAAAGAAGGGTGACCCAACTGAGTGTGGAAACTATAGAACAATATCATTGATTTTACACCTAAGTAAGATTCTACTGAAGATAATACAAAAGCGACTGGAACAGCACATCAGCAGAGAATTGCCAGAAGTCCAGGCTGAGTTTAGAAGGGGTCATGGTACTAGGGATGTTGGGGCTAATGTTAGATGGATCTTGGCTGAAAGTAGAGAATATCAGAGGAATGTATATCTGTGTTTCATTGACTATGCAAAGGCATTTGACTGTGTGGATCATAACAAATTGTGGCTTACTCTCAGAAGAATGGTAATCCCAGAACACTTGATCATGCTAATGAGAAACCTAGACTTGGACCAAGAGGCAGTGGTCAGAATAGAGCAAGGAAACACTGCATGGTTCAAAATTGGGAAGGGCGCACACCAGGGATGTGTCCTGTCTGCATACCTTTCAACCTGTATGCAGAACAGATTATCCGGGAAGCTGGGCTCTATGAGGAGGAATGTGGGGTCAAGGTTTGTGGAAGATCTATCAACAATCTGCGATATGCAGATGACATGACCCTGCTTGTGGAAAGTGAGGAGGATCTGAAGTGCTTGCTGCAGAGGGTCAAGGACTGCAGCCTCCAATATGGATTGAGGCTCAGTGTCAAGAAGATGAAGATTCTCACCACTGGGCCAATTGGCAGCATCAGGATGGATGGTGAAGAGATTGAGATTGTTCACAGCTTTAGTTAGCTTGGCTCCACAGTCAACACTCTCGGCACCAGTAGCCAGGAGATTAAAAGACCTATTGCAATGGGAAAGTCGGCTCTTAGGGACCTCTTCAAAGTACTGAAGAGCAATGGTGACTCTCTGGAGACTAAGGTGCACTGATACAGGCCATGGTCTTAGCTATCACTTGTTATGCATCAGAGAGTTGGACAATGACTAAGGAAGATAGAAGGAGAATTGACACCTTTGAGCTGTTGTGCTGGAGAAGAGTATTGAGAGTGCCATGGACTTCCAAGAAAACAAACAGATTCATCCTGGAAAGGGTCAAACTGGGCGGCTCCTTGGAGGCAAGGATTCTGAGGCTCCGTCTAACATACTTTGGACATGTTGTATAGGGTGGAGGGACAGCACAGAAGGGGAAGGCCCTCTATGAGGTGGATTAATTCAGTGACTGGGACAATTGAGATGGGTGTATTGGAGATGGTGCGATTGGCACAGGACAGAGCGGAGCTTAGGGCTGTAGTACAAAGGGTCGCTATGAGTCGCAAGTGACTCAATGGCATATAACAACAACAGCAATATATTCCTAGCAGTGCAATAGCTGGGTAATAGGGGATTTCTGTGTTCAGCTTTTTGAGGAAATGCCAAGCTGCCTTCCAGAATGGCTATACCATTTTACAGTCCCACTAGCAGTTTATGAGAGTTCCAATCTCTTTGCATCTTCTCCAACATCTATTGTTTGTTGTCATTGGAAACTGCCTCTGGAGTGAGGTTGTCTCTCATTGTTTTCCTTTACCTCTCTTACTGCCATGGATTTTGCACATTTCTTCATATGTCTGTTGGCAATCCAGAAGTCTTCCTTTGTGAAGACTTTGTTCATGTCTTTGCCTGCTTTGTGATTGGGTTATCAGTCTTTTTCTTGTGGAGTCCCTGTTGCTGTTCTTATGTACTATTTAGTCCTGTAGTATTCTGTAAATTTTCATTATGAGATCCTTGTCCAAGATGGGATTGACAATTTTTAACTCACTCTATAGATTTTCTATTCACCCTACTGGAAAAATGTTGGTGCACATGGTACTTGATTTTTTAGAAGATCCAACTTGTCAATTTTATCCTCTCCTGGTTATGCATTTCAGACTGTAGTTGCAAGCCATAGGCTCATGCCATAGGCTAAGGCTTTTACGTTTGGTCCCATTTTTTTCTCGTATGATTCTTGTAGTTTGAGGTTTTACCCCTAAGTTTCTGATCAACGTTGAGTTTTGTGTATGATTTTGTGTCTGACATGAGATGTGGATCAGTTTCCTGTGGAGAGAGATATGTATATATTCCCCCCACCCTAGAATCATTTTTTGGAGAGGTTGTTGCTTCCTCATTTGATAGGTTTTGATTCCTTATAAAGTATCAATTGTAGATAGTTGGGCTTACTTCTGGGTTCTAAATTGTATTCCATTGGATTATGTGTCTATGTCATTGTACCAATACAATGCTGTTTTGGTTACTATAGCTTTGTAATAGGTTTTGAAATCAGTATCTCTCACTTCATTTTTATCTTTTCAGAAAAGCTTTGCTTATTCAGGATCTATTTCCTTTCCAGATAAACCTGCCTGTTCCTTTTTCTATCTTTTTGAAAAAGGAATTTGTTGTCTGCAT
>NW_006399789.1:12352402-12353728 GCF_000299155.1 Elephantulus edwardii
GTTTCTTTTTACTAGTATAGAATGTTCTTTTATGAGATACACAGAGAGAGAGACAGACAGAGATATTGAGATTGTGTGTGTGTGTGTGTGTGTGTGTGTGTGTGTGTGTGTTGGGTAGGGTAGTTGAATGTAGAGAGATACTACTCAGTACAATCAAGATGATAAGAAATTTGATCATTAGCAAATCTGAGAAATGGTAGAGTTAGTACCACATTACCAAAGAGTCTTTGAGAAACATCGGCATCTACTGACTTCATCCTCCAGTCAGGGTTCACGGTCAGGGAGAGCCCAAACTGTGGCAGCCAAGCTTTGTGGTTACCAGCTGTTAGACATGAGGCAAGCTCTGTGCTCCCATTGAGCCTCATTTCCTAATTCCAAAAAATTAGGATACTTGCATTTAACTTGCAGGTTGGTTGTAAGACTGAAATGAGATAAGGCATGTAAATTACCAAGAAGGCAGTAAGTTGTAACTATTATTTTCAGATAAAATAAAACTGAGAAGGAGAAGAAGGGAGGTTGAAGGGAGTAACTGAGTTAGGTTCCAAAAGAGATTTATTCCAAGAATAAAATGATAGCTAAAATATAAATATTAATTACTACCTAAAAGAGTAACCCCCCCAAAAATAAAGTTTAAAAAATCAGAAAATATGTGATAATTTTAATGAGTTCCTTAATATTTGCTGGTTAAATATTTGATTCTATTGTTACTTTAGTAGTTTAAATAAAGTAAAACCTAGTTTGATTTTAATTAAAATGAGTATACTCATTAGTGAGACAAAGTACTATCATTAAATTCATGTATAATGCAAGAAAGGTTGCTATTCTCAATACTGTTTAATATTGGTTTTATAAAGCTGTCCATCAAATTGGACAAAAAGGGACAAAAAGCTATAATATTTGAAAAAATTACCTAAAATAAATTATTAATATAATTCCACGATGGGATATAAATTTGGAAAAATATAAGAAGATGAATTGAAAAATTACTATAAAATTAAATCAAGGCTGACACAAATACACTCAATTAAATATATTTCTATGTCCCAACACTAACAAATTAGCAAATGCAATGGAGAAATAAGTATATTCATATAGTAACAAATATAGAAAATATTTACATGTAAATCTGAAAAGGAACATACAGACATGAACAAATAAAATTAGAAATAAATAAAAATAAGTGTAGTCATTCTAAAGAATGTAAAATAAGCCTTAAGAAATTGTAACAAATTTTTTTATTTGATGCAATGATTTAAAAATGTTTCTGGAGTACTAACAATCTAAAGAGAATTTTTTAAGACATATTTCAGCTAACTCGCTTGTTAT
>NW_006399789.1:12355412-12363050 GCF_000299155.1 Elephantulus edwardii
TCGGGATGGGTGTGTCAGAGGCAATGAGATTGGCACAGGATAGAGCATGGTTTAGGGCTGTTGTACATAGGGTCACTATGAGTCGCAAACGACTCAACGGCACATAACAACAACAACAACAACAGACATTTTTCATCCTCATGGAGTATGGATGTAACCTGGCACATACTCCATTAGATATCAAAACATTAAAAGCCTATATTTATTAAAACACATGCAGAAGAACTTTCTATGCAAAAATAAAACAACCGAAGATTTTACAAGCAAGTGCGAATAGTTACCTAAGCTTGGGTTACAGGAAACCTCTTTAAGTATAAAACAAAAGTTAAAAAATGTAAAATATTAATGAATTTTACCATATTAACATTATATGACCAAAATTTGAAAGAAAATAGCAAGCTAGCAAAATATAGATATAGAAGAAACACTGATTTATAACTTGGACTAAAAGTTTTATGAATAACTAAAAATAGTGGAGTAGCCCAAAAGATTAATGAAAAAAGGTGGTGGTGGTTGTTGGATGCTGTCGTGTTGAGTAAAATTCATATTGATCCTTTAAACAACAGGCCTGAACCCTGCCCTATCCTGTGCCATCTTCAGCTTCTCTTACATACCTAAGGCCCCAGCTGAAGTCTCTATAGCAGACTATCTTTTCGAGGAACTTAGGCAATTAAAGATTCTGAAAAATACTCAACTTCAATTGTAATTGAAAAATAAAAATGGGTATATTTTCCTTTTATTCTGTTGACAAAGACAAACAACAAGGTGCAGTAAGTATAGTTTAACAGTACTTTCTAGAGAGAAGGTCTAGCAATATGAATTTCTATCAATATGAAAAATGAGCACATTGTATCAGTAGTTAGACTTAACAGAAATTTCCAAAACATGTGCATTTACAAATGTTTATAAAAATGTTGCTTATAATGGTAAAGAACTATTGTTAATTGTGTACCATCAAATCAGAACCAACTCCAAGCTGACAATCTAGCAAGTTTTCAGCGACAGTCAATGATATGGGAGGAGGTTGCTCATCTATCTCCTGTGGAGCAGTAGGCAGATTAGAACTGCACACCTGTGGGTTGCCAGTGCAATTCCTTATCATTAAGCCACCAGACTAGTAATTACTAAATGTCAATTAATAATAAGATTAACAAGTAAATTATGTCAAATATATGCAATTGAAAGACTTTCCGCTTTAAAGATAATAATATCTATTTCTACACTCGAGTAAAGAGAGAATTATAAAGCACCTATCAATTATCCCTTTGAGTTAATTAGAATAATCATTATACATTTAAAGAAGTATTTTAAATAATATTTAATAAATATTGATAGAAGTCACTTGGTAGTATTGAGATTTGAGATATTTCTTTTTATTATCTTCATACATATTATTTTACTACACTATCATATACATTATATTTATTAATTTTAAATGATAAGAAATGTAAAATTAAAAAGGCCTTTGAGTTATTTTACCACTTACGAAAACAATCTGTCTTTATTTTCAAAAGCTAATAATTTTCAGAATATGCAATAAATTCTTTTTCTAATGCACAGCAACTAAACAGATATGGGACTTAATGAAAGTTATTATAAACTTTAGAGTTGATAACAAATGATCCTATTAACATAATTTCAAAATCCTTAATTATCTTCAAAGTAACCCCATCAGAAATAATCATAGGCTGTAGTGCAAACTATACACCTTGCTAAAAATGATTAATAAGTTAAAGAAGAAAACAAAACCATGCATTAAAGCAAAGCAAAATTAAAAAGTAGGGTGCCTTTTAGTATTTCTAAGCATTATTTCTTTAAAAATTATTTTTAAGTCACATTACACTTTCAAAGGAGGACATAGTTTATTTTTACATACTTTTTGAATATAAGCATTGTTAGAAAGTGAGCATATAACTTTCAGAGAAAAAGTTTATTTTTACCTACTGGCAAAGTATACCTAACTGGGGGAAATGAGACCATAGGAAAAGATACAAATTTACTATAAAGGTCATTAAAGATATAATAATGATTTAAAAAGTAATTAATATAGAAAATAAGGGTAAAATCCAGAGTAAATCTTTTCCTCAGTATTATTCACAGGAAGCTAATTTTAAGAAGGCTATTGGAGAATAAAGTTCCAATATTTCCATAGAAGATGGGGTTACAAGAATATTCTTAAAGAAGTGAATACTGCAGAATTATCTGTCTAGATTGTACTAAAATCAGAAAACAAATATCAAAATATTCATTTCTGTGCTCTAGAGAATTGCCTCTAAAATAAATTTGTAATTAGGATTGTATATTTTTTTTAACTAAACATCTAGTACTAGTGAAAACGGCCCTAAATTCTAGGAAAACAAAAACTACCATGGTTGTTTTCTTATATTGTTATTGTTGTTTACCATTGAGTTAGAACCTTCTGTAGTTGACCCTCTAGGGGGATTTCAGAGGCAGTAAGTTCTATCAGGAGATTTCTCATACTTGTCCCAAGCAGTAGCTTGTAAATTCGAACTGCTTTCTCATATTAAATCCACTCACTTGGCAGATCGAGTTTCTTCTTATATTGTTATGTGCCATCGAGTTGCCTACAACTCATGGTGACTCTGTAGAATTGTTGGAAGCTCTGCTCTATCTTGAACCAATCTTACTGTCTCCAACACATCTACACCCCAGTACCCCAGTTACTGTGTAAATCCATCTCATCTGGGGTCTTCCTATGTTGGTTGTCTGATCTTGGTCCTAAACTACAGGGAATATTAATTTTCACCTCAGTAATTTTTATTCCTTTTGGCTAAAGGTAATTGAGTTATTGTAAAGAAATGGGTATGACAACTCCAATGCACATGCCAATTTGAGATTGGAAAGAGGATTAGCAGATAGAGTTAAAATGAAGAGAAAGCATCATTTATAACAAAAACTAGTTATTTTATTCATGTCAGAATTTTTTATGAAAGTCATTGATGATAGTGTGAGGGAATGAGATGTTTTCAAGGATAAGATGGCATGTTCTCATCAAAGAACTAATGTGGGAATCCACAACGCATAATATGTTTCACTCTGAGTTCTTGACACACTTCTTAAGAAGCAAATTCATGGTAGAAAATATATATAAATATTTACCATGAAACAAAACAAAATACTATATATAGAGTAATGAAATGACACATGTGATGTAAGTGACATAGTAAAAGTCAAATCTAATTTAACAACTTTTTTCACATCTCTCCAAATTATGGTGTAAAACTGCCTTTAGCTGGTTCCAGAGATAGAGACTTGAGAAATATTTGCATGACTAGTTCCTTGGCTTTCATTTTTTAAAATATGCAGATTAAATAACTAACAAAACAGAAAAAAACCATGCACACACATACACAAACCTCTCAGTATAAAAAATCTTAAAAATGCTAGATTTAAAAAAAAAAACAACTCAACTGTGCTGCCAAAAAGAAAGGAATAGATACCAGAGGCCAAAAAGAACAAGAAGTCATAACTTCAGGATCTATTACAGTACTAAACTGAACAGCAGCCCAGGGAAACCTCTGTTAGGCTCTTGTGGCCCGAAGCTTTCTCTCAATGGACTAAGTAATTGGGATATAGCTAACAAAGTTCATGAACTTACGAAGGTGAGAAGTTCAATTAGATGCATCCTGTGACCAGAAACTTTGAAAGACAACATCTTTATTTAGGAACTAAAGGAGGGGTATTAAAAAAGGCGGGGGGAAATCATGCCAAATGGAGAAACTAGTAAATTTGGTGTTGGATGAAGAGGGGAAAAATAAGCCTTTCCTGACAATTTGTAACCACAAGCAAGGCGTTACTCAGGCTCTGCGCTAGAATTCATTCTATTTGTGTGGTCCAAAAACCCCAAGGTGAAAATTTAGTTTGAATTGATCCTAGGTTTCTAGTGTCTCTCTAGTCACCTGTCCAAAGCAAACATTTATCTTCTTTGAGGGAATATATGTTAAATCAGGGTTACAGAAATGTCCCTATAAGTGTAACAAACACATGCCTTCAATTCAGAAGTCATAAACTATACAGGACTGTAGATGCACATATTATAAAGTAAGCACTTTTAATGTATCTGGAGGAAATACGGCATGGACAGCATGCCAAAGGAATATAAGACTCCCAAATGGTCAGGAAAGTTTGGGAGAAACAATTATAATTCATAGAACTATAAGTGGAAAATAAAAACTTGGTATTATTGTTATGAGCTGTAGTCAGTACCAACTCATAGTGGACCCTCTACCAGGTTTTCAGAGATTGTACACAACATGGGAGAAGGTTGCCCATCTTTCTGCTGTACAGCAGTAGGTGCATTTTAGCCACTGGCTTTTAATAATTAGTAAATGTTAATAGAAGCTACCTTTGGGTTGACAGCACAACTCCTTACTCATTAGACCACTAGAAGTCCCTGATATTAGGGAACTTGGAAAACAGGCTTTATCAAAAGTTTTGACATATTGGACAATAGAAAAGAAATTGTTCAAACTGTAGAATAAAGAAGCATAAGGGTATGAATATTTTCTTTGATGATCTTTTCATTTATTTCTTGAAAAATGTTTCTGAGTATTTGTGGGGTTTCACGGAGTCTTGCCAAACATTCTTCTGGAAGATGAGTGTTGTGGCTATATAAATAAACAGTCTCAAAAGCAGAATGTTTGACATTAAAAAATGGAGTCAGTTCTATTGCTTCAGACTTGTAACTAAAGAAGGGTTAAACATATCCATTGTGAAAGTATGAGCAGATTCTGTATGTTTCCTATTTTTAAAAACAGAAAACACATTAAAAATTAAATAAAATTCATTGCATGTATACAACTGATATTTGGAAGAAGTCACAAACATTTTAATGATATTGAATTATCTGAAGAATATTGTCTAATTACTAATATAAAGTCCTCAATAAGGTGTTACAGCTACCTTTGGAGACAATTGTTGGGATTAACCCATTTATGTGCTACTTCAAATGCTGGGTTTAATATCTACATGCCTTTCACTTTCTAAAATTCTATTAAATAGAATTAAGAAGCTGTATTGTAATAATAAAACATTTCTACTATTGCTACTCTGAGAAGTTTTTAGAAAAAGGATAATAAGGTCATGAAGCAATTAGATTTCACATATACAGATGGAATATAGGTGGAAATTTATTTTACAATAAAATTGGTGAAAAGTTGATAGTTCTTACCCAAACTTAAACAGGGACTCTCTCAACATATTAAGCTAGTTTTCTATTTACATAGTCAAGAGACCAAAGGATGAGGTGTTTGGTGGATAGGAGCTCCAATGAACCAAATTACACCTAGCACAAAATATCCAAGTTTAAGGATTTTAAAACTCTCAGTTCATGTGGAAATAGAACCAATTTTTGACAAAGGCATTCTGTTAGTGTCTTGAAAAACAAAATGCCTGATAAGTAATCAGATACATCATTATACACCTGTTAGAACAAAAAGTACTGTATGCAGACTATAATAAAGAGTAGGAAGTAGGGACTGGATGCTTCAAGAGATTGGGTAATAACGAAGAAAAAGGCTTCCTTTCAACTCAGAGGACAGTAGCTGGTTTCATTCCAGACAGTGCTGGGAGATGTTGGAACTCACTCGTACTTGATGACTAATAAGAGCCTTATACAGGCCATCAGATGGTATTCGTATCAGCTCAGAATCTGATGGAAAGTTGTCCAGATGGCCAAAGTTAGAATGAGGTATCACAGTGTACTGCAAGCAGCTCAACTCAGAGGATTTTTCCACTTATTTATAAAACCAGAAGTTAAATCAGGGGTGTTTTTTGTGTTTTGCTGTTTGTGCGTGTGTGTGTGCATGATTTTATTTTGTGGTAGCATAAACAAACTAAGAATTTCATCTCTCTCTTTTCAGATTTGTTATAAGTACAAAATAGACCTAGAGAAAGCTAAGTTAAATTTGAATTATAAGTGAATTCATTATAATGAATGCATTCTTTACTACACATGCCCCACATAACATTTGGTACATACTTACACTAAAGATGGTTATTTATCAGAAATTAAATTTTAACTGAGCAGCCTGTATTCTTTCTGGCAATCATAAATTACAATAGATTCATATAATGGAATACTATGCAGCACTAGAGCTGGACAATGACTAGGGACAATAGAAAGAGAATTGATGTCTTTGAGCTGTGGTGTTGGAGAAGAGTGTTGAAGATACCATGGACTGCTAAGAGAACTAACAGATTTGTCCTGGAGAGGTTAACACGAGGCTGCTCCTTGGAGGCAAGGATTCTCAAGCTTCGTCTGATGCAATTTGGACAAATTGCAAGGAGGGACCAGTCCTTGGAGAGGGATGTCATGCTTGGGAGGGTGGAGGGACAGCACAGGAGAGAAAGACCCACAATCTTTACCTTGTTTCTCTAGACCATTAAAATTTTATAAAGGGTGGGTGCATCAGAGACAATAAGATTGGCACAGGTTAGAGCAGAGTTTAGGACTATTGAACATGGGTCACTGTGAGTCACTGGAAAGTTGAAGGCACATAACAACATGCAGCATTAGTGAACAACAATTTTGTAAGATACTACATAACATGGGAAGAGTCTAGGGAGCATATGCTGAGTGAACTAACTCAGTCTCTTAAGGACAAATACTGCATAAGAACATTATTGTAAGGAAATAGAAAGATAACTAGTTAGATATGTATACACATCCACAAGACAAAAAGGAAACTGTGAAGAGAGAAGAAAAAGAGGAAGGGTGGAAATAACTAGCATAGCAGAGTGTAGTGGGCAGATAAAGTGATGAAGGAATAGGAAAGATTCAGTGGAGACTTGAAACAACAGGGTAATAGTAGGTATGTTGTTGTTGTTTGTTGTTATGTGCCACTGAGTCACTTGTGACTCATAGTGACCCCGTGCACAAGAGCCTTAAACTCTGCTCTATTCTGTGCCAACTTTATTATCTCTGACATACCTATGACCATTACCCCACTGACTAAATCAATCCATCTCATCAAAGGTCTTGCTTTCCTGTGCTGTCCCTCCACCCTCCCAAACATGATGTCCCTCTCGAAGGAGTAGTTCCTCCTTGTAACAAGTCCAAAGTATGTCAGATGAAGCTTCCAAGAAGCAGACCGATTTCACACTCTCCAGGACAAACCTGTTTGTTTTTCTAGCAGTCCATGGTATATTTACAACTCTTCTCCAGCATCACAGCTCAAAGGCATCAATTCTTTTTCTAATCATCCCTAGTCATTGTCCAGGTCTCTGATGCATTGCAAGTAATCCCAAAGACTGTGGCCTGGATCAGGTGTACCTTAATCTCCAGACTGATATTGTTACTTTTCAGTACTCTGGAGAAGTCTCTGACAGCAGATTTTCCCAATACAATCCATCTCTTGATTTCCTGGCTGCTGGTACCAAGAGTGTTGATTGTGGAGCCATGTACACTAAAGCTGTATACAATCTCAATCTCTTCAGTAGTTAATGATATAAAATGCAATTTATGTGAATAATTGTATGAAACACAATGTAAATGAAAGATTGAATAAAACACAATGTACAAGTAGGGAATACCAGAAGAATGTCTATCTGTGTTTCATTGATTATGCAAAGGCATTTGACTGTGTGGATCATAACAAACTGTGGCTGACTCTGAGA
>NW_006399789.1:12363922-12381832 GCF_000299155.1 Elephantulus edwardii
GTGTCAGAGGCAATGCGATTGGCACAGGATAGAGCACGGTTTAGGGCTGTTGTACATAGAGTCATTATGAGTCACAAATGACTCGACAGCACATAACAACAACAACAACACATGTATGGAACACAACTATTTTATGTAAACCAACTTATTTTTTTAAAAAGAGAAATGTGCAGTGATGACTATACTTATAGTGAACCTCAGAGATTAATTCTGAACTTCTGGGACAGTTAAATGATATAGATTTATTTGTTATAGACATGAGCTATTAATACAAAAGAAAATGAAGTCTGTAACTTAGCCAGTTTGGACGGTGACTTTCCTGGCTCTTTTACTGGGGATATTTCATTGATTCTTCTTGTCTTGATTTGCACAGGAATAAAGGATGCAGCAGAATGGTGAAATGCAATAGCCTCTGCAAGCTACCAAGAGTCTATTTCATCCAATATTACCAAAAGGAACTATCCTTTCTGAAAAAGAAAGTTTTGGGGTTTTCCCTTCCTTAAAGAAAGCCAACATCAAGAGGAAAATTTTTATAGCATTTCTAACAACCCACAATGATATAGTATAATTTAAATGTGCTGTTTTGTTTTTAAAAGGCAATAAACAATAAGCATCACAATTATTGTAAGTATTGACACATGTTAATCATCTCAAGGAAAAAGAAGAAAATGTGTAACACATTTTTGCTTGCCTCTTTCAAACACAGCCTTAATATTTTTCAAGAATTTTTCACAATATTAATGAAATATTTATTTTCATATATAAATATATTAATACATAAATATTAATATTTTATCTCTTATTTTCTGGGAAACTATTCTACATTCAAATTTTAAAGTCTTTGAGGAAAAGAACTATATCTAATACAAGGAGCTGTGCTCTCAATACAAATGTGCACAGTTCAAATCTACTAATTGTTCCGCAGGAGAAACATGTGCAATCAACTCCTATGCAGTTTACTGCCTCAGAAAACCCACTGCAGGATTAGCTATGGGACAGTTCTGATCCAATGGTGCACAGCAACAACAATGTGCTGGAGAGAGTCACTCATAAGGTTGATCATAAAAGAAAAATTCAGTGCTTGATTCAAGATTAATTATTGAGGAGAGGAAAAAAATGGCTTGCACTCTGTAGTTTTAGGAGATGTTCTAATTTAAGTTCTAGTCTTGTCTCTGTCATAAACAAGATGTGGAATCCAGAGAAGACATGAATTTATTTTATTCCTAGTTTCCTTAACCTGTGAATAAGTTAAAAAATACAACTTCTAAAGCCGTAATGAAATTTAAGGTGGACATCTGAAGATGTTCTAGTTTTATAAAATTTTTCCTGTTGTTAGGTGCTGTCAAGTTGTCTATGACTCATAGTGACTCTATGAGCAGCACATTAAAGCTTTGCACTGTCCTATACCTTCCTCTGACCTCTGCCCTGCAGTGATAGTGTTACTCTATTACAATGAGGGTCTATCTCTCACTGACTCTCCATTTTTTCCAGCATGATGACTTTTTCCAAGGACGAGTGTCTCCTGACTACATGGTGAAAACATGTAAGATAAAGTTTCACCATCCTTGCCCCAAAGGAGCACCTTGATTGCATTTCCTCTATGACAGATTGCTTCTTTTTCTTTTGGCAGTCCATGATACACCTATTCAATACTGTTCACCAACATCACAATTTAAGGTCATAATTTCTTCTCTTTGATCAATTTTCATTGTTCAATTTTCAGATGTGTAGAAACAAGTAAAAATACCATGGCTTAGATCAGGTGCACTTTAGTCTTTAAACTAATATCCTTGCTTTTGACCATTTTAGAGAGGTTTTTGACAGCAGATTTTCTTAGTGCAACACATTTTTAGTATTTCTGTTCTTGCTACCATGGGTGTTGATTGTTGATCCAAGTAAAATGACATTATTGAAAAATCAATCTTTAATCCAGTTATCATGATGCTATTTATTGTTTCACTGGTGACATTTTTTGTATTCTTGATGGTATCAGAAACATGCCAGAGGTTGAATTTATTTCATTGTTTCTCTCTTCCAACAATGCTACTCTTCCAGATAGCCACTTGGCTTATTTGATCATCACTTTCAAGCTTTTGCTTATTTTTCACCATCTTGATAAATCTCACCCTGCCAAGCTTTTGAAGACCAAAATCTATTCTTTAGGATAAGTGGTCCACCCCATAGATTGCATATTTTAATACTGGAAATTACTCAATAAAATCATACAGATAAGAACTATCAACAACTTACACAGATACAATAGAAATGGAATAACACTTATCAAGAAAAACTTTTCATAATGCTAAGGATACAGCAGGCAGCTTCAAACACAGTGAAAAAACAAAATAAGCCTTCTAAAAAAAAAAATCAGAGAATGTTGCTGACCGAGTGAATACCACAGAGTCAGGAAGGCAGAAGAAATATAGTGATATGGTAGCATTCAAACAGCTATGGAAGAAAATACAAGTGGAATCCAGATACAAAGGAAATAACCCAGAGACAGAGAACCAGAAGAAACATGTTGATGTGGAGTATTTGAACAGAAAAGGGTGTAAATGATGGAAAGAGAAAAATAGAAGCCATAAGAAAGCTAATACTAATGAAGAAATAAAATACTACAGAAATAGGGAACAAGAAGAAATATTGCAATGAGGAGGGACTTTGAACAACTACAGCAGTAAATGCAAAATGTGGAAGGAGGAATTGATGCTATAGATAAAGAGGTTTTAAGAAGTTAAAAAAATCATCCTGACAGAGAAGTTACAGCCAACACAGTATTAGAAATACAAGAAATGAATGAAAATGTAATCCAGAATATAAACATTTGCATGACAGAATTGTCCAACATGTTGAAGGGATTACAAAATAGAACTGAAGAGAAGGAGCAGAGAAACAGTGAGCTGTAAGACAAGAATCTCAATGGAAATATACTAGGAAAAAAAACTAAGATGAGATGTAAAGAAAATAAAGAAAACATTAGAATCAGGCAGGATGGCATCAAAAGGAACAACATATGTATGATTGAAATTCCAGAATATGAGAGGGACAGAGAAATCATTGAGAAAATTGTGGAAAAGGTACTACAAGAAAATTTCCCAGGCATTATGAAAAACAGAAATCCACATTAAAGAAGCTCAGTGGAAACCAACACACTAAATCCAAAAAGAAAAAAAGACATAGTCAAATTCTCCAAAATAAAAGATAAGGAAAGAATACTAAAAGGAGAATTAGAAAAACAAAAAGTGACCTACAAGGGAGAAACAGATTAATTTCTGTATTGGGATTATGTTAAACATGCACATTGCTTTAGGTAGAATTGCCATTTTCATTATATTGGTTTGTCCATTTGTTGTAAAGATGTAACTCGTGGCTGCTCTGATGCTAAACACTGTGACATTGGTGTGTCAAATGCGATGATGGTTATCCATGTTGGACAGTGTTTGATGGAGCTCCCTGATTAAAACAAGCTTGTAAGCTGGAGTAGCATCTACTTCCGAAATAGCTTGCCTCTGGAAACTCTATGAAATGGAGAAACGATCAAAGTTATACAAGTGTTCAAGTCTTTCATTCATACGGTCACCATGAGTTGTCTACAACTTGAAGGCACTTAATAACAAACAACAATTATATAATTTGGGAGAGACTGGATATTATTATGCTGAGTAAACCAACTCAAGTAATCTCATAAGGACAAATACTGCATAAGACCATTATTATAAAAATAGAAGGTGTTGTTGTTGTTGTTGTTGTTATGTGCCGTCGAGTCGCCTGCGACTCCAAGAGGGGTAGGGGTGGGAGCAGAGGTATGAGGATGGACAAAGGGAAAAATTACAGAGTTGTAAAATTTGATGGGTTGAGGGAAGACTTAAAGGAAATAGGAAAGATCCTGCAAAGACCTGAAAAGACAGGGTAATGATGGCATAGTCTAATGTGATTTTTATAAAATGTAACATATAAGAATGATTGTATGGAACATAATATAGATGAAGAAAAGTCTGAAACAAAATATATACCCTATGGACATGAATGAAATACAATGTATATGATTAATTATATGCATATCAATAAAAATATTATTTTTAAAAATGTGCTTATGTGAAGCCTATACCTATACTTAGAAGTCTTCTGTTGTCCAAAAAGAACAATAGAACATGACATGGTTTAAAATCAGAAAATACATAAATCAGGGCTGTATCCTTTTTTTTTCATAGTCAATCTGTATGTTGTGCAAATCATTTGAGAAGCTTGAATATATGAAGAAAAGCGTTACATCAAAGAGGAAACTCATGAAAAGCCTGTATTATGCAGATGACACAACCTTGCTTCCTGTTAAGTGAAAGGGACTTGAAACGCTTGGTACAGAAGATTAAAGATTATAGCCTTCAACATGGTTAATCTCAACTAAAAACAAACAAAACCCCCAAAACCCCCAAAACCCCCAAAACCAAATCAAAACCCAAACACAAAAATCCTTAACAGTGAACAAATAGGCAATATTATGACAGGTGAAGTAAAGATAGATGTAGTGAATGGTTTCATTTAACTTGACTCCACAGTCAACCTCCATGTTAATAACAATTAAAAATTTAAAGAAGTGTTGCATTTCAAAAGTCTGCTGTCAAGAATCTCTCCAAAGTATTGAAGAGTAAGGATGCTAGTTTAAAGACTAAGGTGAACCTGATCCCAGTCATAGTCTTTTCAATTACTCCCTATGCATCTGAAAGTTGGACAATGAGTAAAAATGACAGAAGAATTAATGCCTTTGAAGTACAGGGTTTTTAAAAATTAATTTTAATAAAAGTTTACAAAGACTTAGGGTTTCCAGTTATTCATTGTTGCCTTTTTCTCTCTGCCCACCCCTTACTCCCCAATTCAATTTTCTCCTGGATGAGTAAAAGAAAAATTCTTTCACTGCTATGCAATTCCTCCCCACAAGTCCATTGCACTGTGCAGCCTTCGTTCTGGACTCCTGTCATGAAAATAATACCTAATCATATATCCCTTTTAAACAGTTATCTCTATCATCTGTTGTTTTTTTTAACATAAAAAATGTTTAATTCTTTTCATTGTTTCACACTTTTGTTCCCCTCATGTCCCCACCTCTCCCAGCTGTCCTTGCAATACACCCCCTTTTCCATATTCTTGGCATATATATAATAATCATACATTTCTTTTGGATAGTTTTACCGCTCATGTGATCTAATACTGTGTTCATTATCTATCCACTCTTTTCCAAGTCTTTCCCCAACCCCTTCATCTCTGTCCTAGTTTATAACAGTGGTGTTGTGCAGTGTTTTTTCTTTTGTGACTGAGATATTTCACTCAACATAGTGTCCTCTAGGCTCCCTCGTGTTGTGTAATATTTTACAAATTCATTGCTTTTCAATGCTTTATAATTTTCCATTGTGTGAATGTACCAAAATTTTTCTATCCATTCATTTGTTGATGGGCACTCGGGTTGCTTTCATCTCTTTACTATTGTGAATAACGCAGTAATACACATGGCTGTGAATATCTTTATTTGAGTTGTGGCTCTGGTTTCTTTAGGGTATCTTCCCAGGAGTGGAACTGCTGAGTCAAATGGTATTTCTATTTCCAAATTTTTGAGAAAGTGCTAGACCGCCCTCCATATGACTGTACCATTTTACATTCCTTCTAGCAGTGAATAAGAGTTCCAATCTCTCCAAAGCTTCACCAGTATTTGTTGTTTGCTGCCCTGTTGAACTTCGTTCTTATTGCTAGGGTGAATTTTAGTTTTGGAGAAGAATAGCTGTGGTGGCCTAGTGGCAAGGAGCTGTGCTTCAATCCTGCAGGCATGTGCTTCAAGGCCACCAGCTGCTCCGAGGGAGAAGAATGGGCAATCTCTTCCTATGCGATTAATTGCCTCTAAAACCCGCCACAAGGTCAGCTATGGGTTGGTTCCAACTTTACAGTACACAACACCACCACCACTGACTATTCCATGCACTGCCAGAAGAACAAACAAATCTGTCTTAGAGAAAGTACAAGGTGGAGGATCAAAAGAGAGAGGAACACCCTAAACAAGATGGATTGCCACAGTTACTGAAACTAGGGCCTGGAGTTTATCAGATGTTTTAGGATGGTGTAGGATACTGCGAGTCTCAGTTGTTCAGAGGATTCCTATGAATCTAGTTGACTTCATGGCACCCAACAGCAATAACAATAGGAGCAGAGGTTTAGTCAAGACAGTCTGGTCAAGACTGGCCTAGTGCATAAGAAGTTATGCTTTCAACCCAAAGAAAGGTAATTTAAATCCACCAGGTGCTCCATAGGAGAAAGATGAGCTATCTTTTCCCATGTTATTTACAGCCTCAGAAAACCTGCAAGAGGGCCAGCTATAGTTTGGTTCTAACGCAGTGTCTGGTCTCATAGTGACCAGACCTGGATTAGACACATTTTAGTCTCTAGACTGATAGCATTGCTTCTCAGTACCCTGAAGAGATCCCTGACAGCAGATTTTTCCCAGTGCAACTCATCTTTTGAGTTCCTGACTGCTGGTGCAGAGTGTTGATTGTGGAGCTGAGCAAGCTGTAATTGTTAACAACCTCAATCTCTTCTCCATCTATCATGGTGCTGCCAGGCAACCCAGTGGTTTTTGATGTTGAACTTTAATCCATTGTGGAGATTACAGTCCTTGACTTTCTATAGCAAGTGGTTCAGGTCCTCTTCAGTTTTAGCAAGCAAGGTTGTGTTATCTGCCTAATGCAGATTGTTGATGAGTCTTTCTTCAATCCTGATCCTACATTCCTTCTTCTATAGCTCAGCCTCCCGAATAATTTGTTCCACATACAGATTGAAAAGTCATTGAGATAGGATGCATCACTGACATATTCTTTTCCTAATTTCAAACCAGGTAGTGTTTTCTTGCTCTGTTTTTTGAGTACTAATTCCTGGTCTTAGTTTTCACATAGGCAAAATCAAGTGTTCTGGGATTCTCCAGCTTAGCCACAATTTGTTGTGACTCACGTATTCAAAGGCCTTTGCATAGTCAATGAAACACAGGTAAACATTCCTCTGATACTCACTGCTTTCGGCCAAGATCCATCTGACAGTGACACCTCCAAGCAACACACAAACTATTATGACACAACAGCCTGACATATTAGTGATAGAATTAAGAATCAATAAAGGGATACTGAGTACAATTTGTGGCATTAATAAACTTTTCAAAACTTAAAATCATATCCTTTTATAACAAGAGATTGGTTTAGGACTTAGTGATTTTTTAAAAAATTTAAATACCTAGCACATTTGTAAAGTAGAAAGTAATTTGATGTGTGATATTAACATAAAAAAATTATAATTGTGAGCTATCATCATTGAGAAATTCTTTAAGTAGGATTATCTTTTAAAAGAAAGATTTGTTTCTGTTAATGCACATCCATTGGAGAAAGATGAGCCACATATAGACTTATACTTTCAAAATCGTAACTTCAAAAGTCAGTTGGTGATTTCATATGCAATCCCTTGCATACTGGCAAAAGTTCTTGGGTTCTCAGACCCCAACACACAGAAAGAGCTATGGCAGCCGAAGTACAGCTTTTTAGATAGAAAAATCCTCACTAGTTTCCTATCGGGCATTCTATCTTGCTGTAAACTAAGGCAATTTAAAGGAGCTGCTAAAAGAATTCGGTGAACTATTTTAACTATCCTTTTCTGAATTTGCAGTATGTTGGATGTTGGACAGCTAACAAAAGGTCAACATTGGAATACACCAGTATTGAATGTTCTGAAGGTAGGTAGTCTCCTCCAGAAAAGATTTACACTTTAGAAATCCGCTGGAGGGTCGCTGTGAATTTGAACTGACTCTCCAGCAGGGGGTTTTGCGTTTTAGAACATAAGGGACCAGTGACTTTCTTGCTATTCCCCTGAAAATGGACTTCTCAATCTCTGACAAGTAGAAGACTCACAACGAAATCAATAGCATGTGTAGACCAACGATTTATTAGGAACCCTTGCCTGTTTTCTGTAATTCATCAACAGGCCATTAATCAAGAACAAATTCTCACTGAGCAGGCCTTACTGCTGATGAATTGACACAGCCACAGGGGCCGTCACGAGTGAGTGCTCTGTCTTAGTAACAGTCTTCCTCCTCTTCTCTCCCTGCCAGGACGCTGGGCTTCATTGGCGACACCACCAGTGTGAAGCAAAGAGATCTTTTCTAGTTCTTGTGTTACAGAAGAAGAAGGTTCAGATCCACTTGTCCTGAGAGGGCCTGGCCCAAGGGGTTTGCAACCTAGTTGATCTCTACTGAGTTAACCTATTTGCTGTTTCAGTTTTACAGAGAAGAATTCAACACACATTTATTAAGGGCTCTAGCATTCAAGGCTGAAGATCATTTCTAAATTGAAGTAGAAAAAAAAGTAAATGAAAAGAAAACCTTTCACAAAGCCTGTTCACAGTCACATATTCAAATGCACTTTGTAGTAGTAGTTGTTTTGTGCCTACAAGAGGACTCTTGATTCAAAGGACCCTATGAATATGTACATACAATAGCTCTGAACCCTGCTTTATCTAGAGTCAACCTTATTGTCTTGGACACACCTACCCCTCACCCCACCCCACCCCTGACCAGTTAACCTAGTCCCTCACTCAATCAGTCTCATCCAGGGTCTTCCTCTCCTGCTCTGTCCCTTAACCCTTCCAAGCATAATGTCCTTCTCTAAGGGCTGGTTTTTCTGTGAAACAAGCCCAAAGCATGTGAAATGGTGCTTCAAAATCCTTGGAAGCAAGGAGCATCCTGGTTTCTTCCTCTCCAGAACAGACCTATTTATTCTCTTAGCAGCCCTTAGTATGTTCAATACTCTTCTCCAGGACCATGACTTGAAGACATTGATTCTTCTTTTATCATTCTTAGTCATTATCCAGCTCTCTGATACATGGTAAGTAATTATGAAGACCATGGCCTGGATCAGGTGCACATTATTCTCCAGACTGACATTATTGCTCTTCAGTATGGTTGAGAGGTCCCTGACGGCAGATTTTCCCCATGCAATTTGTCTTTTGATTTCCTGGCTGGTGGAGCCAAGCAAGCTAAAGCTATTAACAATCTCAATCTCTTCATTATATTCTTTTTTTTTAAATTTAGGTTGTTTATTTTTCATTTCAATGAACATCTACAGAGATTTTGGGATTCCATTCATTCATTGTTGCACCCTTCTCCCCACACAAACCCCTCTCCCCCCCCTGTTTGCTCCTCTCCTTGAAAAGCAAAAGAAAAACTCCCTCATTGGTACACAATCCCCCCCTCCCGCACCTCCCCAAACCCCACCCCTACCCCCAAATATAATCCACTCTGCAACCCTCATTGCATATATTCTTAATGTTGAGCTTCAATCAATATCGTAGGCTGCAATCCTTGCTCTTCTGCAGTAAATGCCTCAGGTCCTCCTCAGTTTTGGCAAGTGAAGTTATTTCATCTGCACAATGTAGGTTGTTGATGAGCATTCCTCCCATCCTGATGCCACAGTTCTCCTCAGAGAGCCCACCCTTCTGGATGGCCTGTTCCACATACAGATAAAAAAAGGTATGGAGATAGGACGTATCACTGGTGTACACTTTTCCTGATTTGAACCATACAGTGTTTCCTTGCTCTGTTCTGAGCACTGCAACCTGGATCAAGTATAGGTTTTGCATAAGCACAATCAAGTTTCTTGGGATTCTCATTTTTCTCTGAGTCAGCCAGTTTATTGTGATCTATACACTCAAATGCCTTTGCACAGTCAATGAAATACAGACAGACATTCTCTGGTACTCTGCTTTGGCTAAGATCCAATGGCTAAAATGTCCCTAGTGCATGGCCTCTTCTAAACCTAGCCTGCACATCTGACAGTTCTGTTAATCTATTTGTTTCAGTCATTTTTAAATAATTTTCAACAGATTTTGGTTAAATGTGAATTGTTTTATTAATATATGCCTATAGCATTGCTGATACGCAGTGGATCCTGATTTGAAGTAAAGAATACCAGAAGAATGTCTTTTTGTACTTCATTGGCTATGCAAAGGCATTTGACTGTGTGAATCATGACAAGTTGTGGCTGACATTGAGAAGAATGGGAACCTCAGAGTGTTTGATTGTGCTCATGAAGAACTTATACCTGGAGCTGGCGGCTGTTTTGCAAACAGAGCAGGGGAATACGGCATGGTTTGGAATTGGAAAGTGAGTGTGTCAGGGATGTATTTTCTCTCCATACCTGTTCAATCTATATGCTGAGCAAATTATCCAAGAAGCTGGACTCTATGAAGGGGAATGTGGCATCAGGATTGGAGGGAGACTCATCAATAGCCAGCATTATGCAGATGACACAACTTTACTGTTGTAAGTGAGGAGCACTTGAAGCACTTGTTGCAGAAGATCAAGGAATGCAGCCTTCAGTATGAGTTGCATCTCAATATCAAGAAAACAAAGATTCTTACCACTGGACCAATAGGCAGTGTCATGATGGATGGAGAGGAGATTGAAACTGTCAACAGCTTCATCTTATTTGGATCCACAGTTAACACCCTTGTTATGAGCAGTCAGGAAATAAGGAGACGCATTGCACTGGGGAAATCTGAAGTTAGGGACCTTTCCAAATTGTTGAGGAGTAGTGATGTCAGATTGAGGACTAAGGTGCATCCAATTAAGGCCTTCGTCTTTCCAACGATGAGCTATGCATCAGAGACCTGGACAATGAAAAAGGATGACAGAAGAAGAATTGATGCCATTGAGCTATGGCATTGGAGAAGAGCACTGAACATTCTGTGGACAGCCAAGAAAACAAGTGGATATGTCTTAGAGAGGATGCAGCCGGAGTGCTCTTTGAAGGCAAGAAGGATGAGGCTTCGCCTCACATATTTTGGACATATTGCTAGAAGGTGCCATTCCTTGGGGAGGGACATGACGTTGGGAACAATGGAGGGTTGGCAAAGGAGAGGAAGACCCTCCACCAGGTAGATTGACAAGGTGACTGTTACAATGGGCTCTTGAGTGTCGGGAAGTGTGAGGATGGTGTAGGACAGGACTAAGTGCATAAATTCACTATGATTTGTACTCCACTCGATGGCACATAACAATAACAATAACAATAACAACAACAATAGAGAACACTGGTGGTCTAGTGGCAAAAAGCTGAGCTGCTCTGCTGAAGGCACAGTGTTTGAAAACACCAGCTGCTCTGTGGAAGAAGGTTGGGCACTCTCCTCCTGTGCTGTTAACTGTCTCTAAAAACCCACAGGAGGGTCAGCTATGAGTCGGCTTGGACTCAACAGTACCTAATGGCAACCATAGACTGTTAGAAGCAAACCATGAACGCTTGAGGTAATGGGTCAAAGAGAAAAGTTAAGACTATTTGCTCTTCTTTTGGGTGTGTTTGCAAATACCACATGGTGCGGAAAGCTTAGGATAGCCTCATGCCATTCTGAGGACTATTTTGCACAGATCCTACTGATGTAGTAATAGCAATGCTCTTCTCCAGAGAATGGGGGGGGGGGATAAAAATTAGACTCAATGTGTTATGTGGAGTAAAAGAAGAAAATCTACCTTTGAATCAGCCTGAAGGTTAATAGAGAAAAGAATGACACGAGTGCATGCTTTCTCCAAAGGCCAGGCTACTGTCAGCAGAATATGATTGAATTAGCAAAGGCATTTCCCCTCCTTTTTTTAAAAAAAAAGTATTCCCAGGATCATGAATTCCACCTATGCATGCTGCCTGCTCTCTCTCTCTCTCCCTCTCTCTCTTTCATTACAACTGCCAAATATATAAAACTCCCTAGCAAACTATGCCAGATTTCTCATGATAAACATATAGTATGACAGGGAAAATCATTGAAACTTATTTAAATTGTTCAAAATAGCCACTCCACAGAACAAGCAAGGAAAAAAATGAGAAAGTTAAACATACCTACCCATTATGTTCTGTTTTCATCTATATCATATAACTGTACTCTGTTGTGTTTATCTATAATAGGAGTGCCCAGGTTTTAGTTTATAGTTATAGTTCTTCCAGAATATTCTTAAAACAATTCCTTCCTTTATTTCTCTTAAACTTAGTGATCAATGCAAGGAAACCACAGAATAAATCCAGTGTGTTTTCTGAAGGGATGTGAAACGACGTTATGTCAAGTGTCTATTTTTTTGTCCATTAGCCTCCAAAGTTAGATATTAATGCAATATATGCTATATTATAACATGTTCTTGTTATTAGGTGTCATCGAGTAGAATACAACTCATAGCGACCTGAACCCTGTCCCATCCTGTGCTGATCTCACAATCTCTGATACTCTGGAGCCCATTGCTGCAGTTACTTTGTCAATCCACCTGGTTGAGGGTCTTCTTCTCCTTCATCATCCCCCTTACATTTTCAAGCACAATTTTCTTCTCCAAGGAATAACCTTTCCTAGCAACATGCCCAGAATATGTTAGACAAATCTTCACCGTCCTTACCCTCAACGACCTCTCTGGCTGCACATTTTTCAGGATATACCATAGATTTATGTTTTTACTTTTCGATTACTAAATGATTTTGTTGTTTGCTGTTGTGTACCTTCAAGTCAGAACCAATCCTTAACTGACCCTCTGGTGAGTTTTCAGAGGCAGTTAATCACTCGGGAAGACATTGCCCTTCCTTCTCCCATGGAGCAGCCGGTGGGACTAGAAGCACGTACTGTGGAAACTGCAGTGCAGCCTCTTGTCACTACTTCTGTAATAGATTTTAGAAAAATTTAAGAAAGAAGAAATGGCTAGTCTTTGTTGTATGGGCCACTGTGAAATAAAGATTTACATGTTCTGTAATTCCTTGTTCTTCCACCGTTCCTTTCAAACATCCTATTTTCTGACTTCAGTCAGAAACAATGGACTTTTACAGACCTTCAAATACCCCTTAATGTTATCTCTCATTATTACTTTATGCTCCATTACCAATACTCACAAATAGGGCTTTAATGCATTAAAAACCTGTAAGGTGTGCTCTAGACTATAAGAGTCAGAAGAAGCGTGCTAACTGAGCAGGACTTGATTCCTTTAGCACTGGCCACTTAAAATATTTTCTTTGGTTGGTCTAGTGCTTGCTTTAAATACTTGAATGCTCCAGCTAAAGATTTATTATGCCCATTAGTATTGCTTTGTTGAAATTGTACTATACATTCTAACAAGTATCTACAATTTATGATGGTGAGTTCAAAGTTGTATAATTACTGGAGTAATTTCCAACTCATTCACTTGTCATTTTTTATTTCCAGTCCTTCCCAGAAATGTTTCCAAAGTTGAAAAGACTCTTGTCCAACTTGGTCCTACTTCAAAAGTTAACAATTTCAGCTTTTAGTTGGACAAAACTCCGTCTGAAATGACATCAACCTTCCCCTCCCACATCCTATTCAATCCACCGGTGCTTAATGGGAAGAAACTGCCCTGCAATCGCAGAGGTACGCAGTCACAATCCACCAGCTGCTCCGCGAGAGGAGGATGAGCAGCCTCCTCACGTGCCATTTATTGCCTCATCAAGCCCACTGGAGGCTCAGCTAGGGGCTGATTCTGACTTTACTGTATACAACCACAACAACTTTCAATATGTTCAGAAAACTGGAAAACTACTGAAACACTCAGATTGTGATTTCTTGGCAGCAATTTTTTTATTTCAGATAATAATCTCTTCAGTAAATACCTAAAATACAAAGCATGAAAAGTTGTAGTAAGCTTATTTCTGAGATATTTCTGAGATCTTTATTGAGAAGACGTTTGCTAGATCACAGAAAGTCTTCCTGTCTCCTTCAATTCTTTCACTCATGTAGGTAAAGCCATTCTATTAAGATTTGTTATTTGAATATCACTAATTCAGATAAGCAGGGGTGGCATCCACTTCCTAAACAACATGCCTCTGGAAACTCTACGAACTCTGAGAAATGACGATAGTTATAGAAAGGCTTTCAGGTCTTTTGCTCATAGGGTAACTATGAGTCTACCCAATAGAAATCAACACTACCCTCCCCACCCCCCAGCACAGATAAAGAATGATAAGCAAGCAAGAATACAGGTACTAAGGCCACAAGATAATTACCAATATGTAGTTCAATCCCCCAATATCACAAACTGACAGCAAATTCTCACAGTTTAGGGGGCTCCATGTCTGAATCCCAGGTACTAGCTGTAATGGAAGGCTTTTTCTCCTGGATGATTCTGGAGGAAGGTCCTTATCTGAGTTTCTGCTCTAAACCATCTTCCTGTAGCGTAAATGTCTCTACTCTTACAGCAAATCAGGCATGTGAAATATGATGGGGCAGGGCCCATCTGAGGTCAATGGTGGTGCATCAGGATGGGACCCTGGGGGGTTGCTGGAGACTTCCAGCTGAAGCTCACAGCTGGCTTTGTGGGTTAATATCCCAGGTGAGGGTGATTTCTCAGCTCTATCCTGTATGCTGATAAAGCTCCTCTTGCATACTTTGGCCATGTTTATAGAAAAGGCTATTCCTTGGAGAAGGAGTTCATGCTTGGAAAAGTAGAGGGAATGAGAAGGAGAAGACCCTCAACTGGGTAAATGGACACAGTGACTGCAGTGATGGGCTTAAGTGTGTCAGAAATTGTGAGAATGACACAGGATAGGTCGACATTCAGATTTGTTGTTCATAGGTTTGCTATGAGTTGTACTCAACTCGACAGCACCTAACAACAAGAAGACAGGTAACATCTGGGTCACTTACTTAGTCTTCTATCATTTTGTAAGACACTACTCCATTTCTTTACTGTTTTACAGCCAGGACTACAACAAGCTATAAGTTTAAATACTATATTTACATTAATAGAGGGTCTCATGCAACAGTCTTTAGATCCAGCATAGTGCTCTCTCTCCTCCCAAGAAAAGAAGTGCTTCTTGTTGAATAGAACAAATCATTGTGATCTGTTTACAGTCAGAATATGCCTTAGGTATTATAAAGAAATTATTTCATAAATTAAAATAGTTCTTAGGTATTAAGCGTTTATACTAAATTTTTAGGCATTTTACAAATGAGTTTCTCTAATCCAAGTAGGGGTAAGAATAAAGGTGGAAATGATTAGGTGGAGCACAAGGCAGTGAAGTCATGATACATGATACATGATACTGTAATTACAGTCGGTGGGATATCCATACTCTTCACCCACACAATTCAAAACCACCCATTTTCTCTGAATTTCCTAAATTGTTTCCCCAACTTTCACATGCGTATGAAGCAGTTGAAAAGATCACAGCTCTGGTCAGGAGCACCTCAGTCTTCCAACTGACATACTTGCTCTTTAGCTCTTTAAAGAGGTCCTTAACAACAGCTTTAACCAATGAAACATGTGCTTTGGTTTATTATGATGTCGACGACTACTGGTACCACTACCACTACCGCTACTATGATTGTTGAGGGAGCTCTGGTGCTCTAGTGGCAAGAATCTGTGCTGCAATCCTGAAGGCACAGGGTTTGAATCCACCAGCTGCTCCACAGGAGTAGGAGGGGCATTCTCTTTCCAGTGCAATTAACTGCCTCTGAAAACCCACCAGAGGGTTAGCTATGGGTAGATTCCAACTTGATAGTACACAACAACTATGGATGCTGGTTATGAATCCAAGTATTGTTAAATAGTTGACAACTCCCTCCCCTCCGCCCTCCCCTCCACCCCCCTGCCTATCATGTTAGGGAGCTCTAGTGGCAAGGAATTGCACTACCAACCTGAAGCCACGTGACTCAAATCCACAGCTGTTCCATTGAAGAAGGATAGACAACACTTGGGCCTCTGAAAACCTACTAGGATGTCAATTACAAGTCAGTTCCGACACAATGGCACTTAACAACAATAAGCTAGATAGAGTACATTAAAAAATTCCAACAAGAGAATAGGAAATACTGCCCCTTCAAAGCCTCATTATTACAGGTTAGCTTTCCTTAAAATATTTTATTCTGAATTTTAAAAATGGGGTTATATCTTAACAGTATGTGAACCAATAAAGGCAACACAGGACTTAAAATAAGATTGTTCAATGCATGCCACATTTTATGACTTTCACATCTTATATATTTTTACATAAGATGTTGTTGCTTTTAGGTGCTGCCACGTTCACAACAACTCATAGCAATTCTATGGACAACAGGTCTGAACCTTGCTCTGTCCTACTTCACTGTCATGGTCATTGTGGTACTCACTGTGTCAATCTTGTTGAGTATCTTTTTCTCTTTCTCTAATCCTTAATATTTTCTAGCATATATTTTTCCAAGGACTTACTTCCTCTGATTTTATGCCCTAAGTAAGATGATGTTTCAACATCTTTACCTTTAAGGACAACCCAAGTTGATGTTGTCACTCTATGTAAGATGTAATTTCTTTGGAAGACCAGGAACCCAAGGTTCACATGATAAGTGTGTGTGAGTATATATTACAAAATGTTTGCTATCTCTACAATCTTTATATGTGTAACTTAGTGGCAATAATTATATTTACCTTGTAAAACCACCACCCTTATTTATTTGCAGATTTTCCCTTCATACTTAAGAGAACTTCACTGTTTTTTAATCGTTGACTTGTAAAGATAACATTTTTGTGTGTTACTTCATTATAGAGTGAAGACAGGGTTGGGGAAGCAGGCAGGTCATTTAAGAGACTCATGAGCAGCTAAGTCAGAGTGGTGGAGTTCAAAGCAGAATTGGTGAGAAGTTGTCTGATTTTCAGCATCAATATTCCCAAAATGACAGGATTTTCTGACGAATCAGGTGTTAGAATGTGAGAGAGAGATTTAGACTGTGATGTTAAAACTTTTGGCCTGACCACTTGGCAAAATGTTGTGTCCATTAACTGAGATAAAAAGACTGCCAAAATTGCATTAGGGAGGGCATAGCAAGAGCTCATTTTTGATTATGTAGAATTTGAGATGCCTATTGCAAGTGGATAGGTAAGTCTGACAATTAATGAGGAAGATATATAGTGGAGATTAAAGTTTAAAGTCGCCAATATGCAGATGTTATTTAAGTTCGTACAAATGGAAAAGAACCTGTGGTAGCAGAGGGTATAAAGTGGTGGGCTGCTAACCAAAGACTTGGGGATTTGAATTCGTCAGTTCTACAGAAGAATGACAAGGGACAACCTCTTATAAATATTTACAGACCCTGGGACCAGATAGTGTGTCTCTAGGAATTGAACGGGTTTTAGTGGGTTTCTGTGAGTTTTTGAGACAGTGTGTTCAAGAATGATTCTTAGATGGAGTTGTAACTCTAAAAAAAAAAAGAATGATTCTTGAGCACTCAAATGTTACATGGGTAAAGAGATGAAGAAGAATCAATAGATTGATTAATAAATAGATAAGTTAAGTGAAGGAAAAGACAATATAACATAAGAGTTTAATTAGATATTGTAGTTAATTACATCAATAAGCCTTAATTATGATATGAAATAAGAATGAAAAAGCAACATGATTTGTAAAATTTTACTCAAATAAAATAAAAAGCAATAGCAAAAGTTGAGATGTGGTAGCTAGTAAAAGCACAAGAAAAAGTATATTGACATCCAGGTTTCTTAGCTTAGACAAATAAGGATTTCCATCATGGTTTCTGTTGGTTAAAGCATCTCAATTAGAGTGTCATCAATTCTTGGAGTCTAGTACTTTGTCAATTCCTTCAGTGATGCTTGGGCTTTCCCCTAAGTCCTCAGAACTAAACTAATAAACAGCATCATGATAAAGAGAGAAAAGACTGAAGTTTTCAAGGATTCTATTTTCATTGAATTCACAATTAAAGTTCATGCAAGTTGTTGTTGTTGTTGCTATGTGCCATCGAGTTGCTTGCGACTCATAGCGACCCTATGCACAACAGCCCTAAACCCTGCTCTATCGTGTGCCAATCTCATTGCCTCTGACACACCCATCCCGATTACCCCAGTCACTGAATCAATCCACCTCATAGAGG
>NW_006399789.1:12383015-12427535 GCF_000299155.1 Elephantulus edwardii
GGCAGCATCTGTTAGCTGAAATATGTCAATTGGTATACCATCTATTCTGGGGGCCTAATTTTTTGCTATTTCCTTCAAAGCAGCTTCAACTTCTGCCTCCATCACCATAGGCTCTGGCTCAAATGCTATTTCATTAAATTCTTCTGTATCTGCCAATTCCTTTCAATATAATGACTCAGTATATTCCTTCCACTTTCTTTTGATACCTCCTGGATCATTTAACATTCTGCCTAAAGCATCCTTGATTGTAGCAACTCAAGGAACGAGTTCGGCCCTTTTGATTTTCCGACTCTAGCTCCTCGCACATTTCATTGTAGTATTTTGTTTTGTCATTCTGTGCTGCCTTTTGGAATCTTCTGTTCAGCTCTTTAGTGTCTTGAATTCTTCCTTGTACTTTGGCTTCTCTACGTTCCAGTGCAATCTTCAGAGTTTCTTCTGACATCCATTTTGGTCTTTTCTTCCTCTTCTGTCTTTGTATTAAATGATGCATCGTTATAAGTGTTTAAAAGTAAAAAGATCATTTTGAAGACTAAGAGCACTTCTCTTTGTTGTTTTTGTGTTCTGTCAGGTCAGAACTGACTCGTAGCTGATCCTCAGGTGGGTTTTCAGAGGCAGTAAATGGCGTGAGGGAAGATTATTTCTCTTTCTCCCATAGAGCAGCTGGTGAATTTGAACTGTGTACCTTTGTGTTGCAACGGTAGTGCAATTCCTTATTACCAAACCACCGTAAGATTAGAAATTTCACTGCAATCCTAAAGTCACAGTACACTGAATCCACCAGCCGCTCCATGGACAGAAGAATGGACAGTTTCCTCCTGTATGATTGACTGTCTCTGAAACTGCTGGAGGATCCACTATGGGTCAGTTCCATCTCAATGGCATATAACAACAAAATAACAAACCACCAAAATATTTCAACTTGACTTTAGTTATAGTATTTCAGTCATCTCATAGGAAAAACTGACAATGAAAAAGTAATACTCAAAAATAAGTAACACAATGCATTACGATGTTGGCAAAGAACAGAATACACTGTGGACTGTCAGCTGCATGAACAAATCTGTGTCTGAGGAAGAGCAGTCAGAATAGTCCTTAAAATAGGCCTTAAAATGATTCTCTGCACTTTCTGCCCCCCCTGGCTTCTGCCTCTTCCCCTTTTGGACTTTCATGGATATTTTTCTAGTTATTCTCATTTCCCCCCCACACCTCCCACCCAGTAATGTTCTTTTGAAATGTTTTTCCTCATGAGACTGAGTTAGTTTACTCAACACATTGCTCTTTAGGTTTTCCCATGTTTTATATTCTTTTATAAAATTGTTTCTCCTTCAGGGCAATGGAGGTGTGGGGTGAAGGAATCAGAAAGACCCAATTTGGATCTTAAAAGACTCGCTAATGGTAAGCATAGATCAATGGTAATGAATTTCTTTATTATTATTATTATTATTATTATTATTATTATTTGTATGTGTACCATCAAATTGGATCTGACTAGTACAGGAGGAGATTGCTCCTCCTTCTCCAGTAGAGCATCAGTGGATTCAAACCTTATACCTCTGGGATTGCAGTGCAGCTTCTTGCCACTAGGCCACCAAGGCTCCCTGGTAATTAATTCTATACAACATGATGTATATACATAATTGTATGAAGCCTAATGTGAATGAAGCAATGGGTGAAGCAAAATCTACATGATGGAAACACAATATGTAAAAAATCATGTTCCATAAAAAAATGTTTTTTAAAAGTGAAAATGTTAAGACTTTAGCTCATATCTGCTGAACAATTTTAAAAGAGGGACCAGTGTCTGGGAAAGGTCATAGATCAAATATAACTTCCATAATGCAGAGAGCACAGGACTGTTTCGTTCTGTTATACATAGGTTTCTATGAGTCACAACCAACTTGATGGCACCTAACAACAGTCTAGAGTGACAGGAAGAGATCACAGGTCTCTTGAGTATGAATATTGGTTAGGAATGGGAAAAGTGATTACAAAAGAGCCCAAAGAAACATTGGTGCTGTTGAATTTGTTCACTATCTTAATTGTTGCTTATTGCTGTTGGGTGATGTTGAGTTGGCTCCAACTCACCATGATCCTATGGACAAAAGAAAAAATACTACCCAGTCCTGTGCCATAAACATTATTATGATTGAGTCCTGTGTCAAAATAATTGTTGTGTTTAAGTCTCCGAAATCTAGTTTCTCCTTGATGGTCTCACATACTTCGGGTACGTGGCTAGGAGGGACTGGTCCTTAAAGAACATCATTCTTAGAAGGGTGGATGGACAGTGTAGGAGAGGAAGACCCCGGAGGAGAAGAATTGATAGTGGCTAGAGTAATGAGGATAGGTATGTTGAAGTCAGGGAGACTGGCTCAGGACAAGGCAGACTTCAGAGCTGTTGCACGTACGGTCAGTGAGTCACAGGTGACTCAACAGCACATAACAACAACAACAGCAGACTAATGTCACTTTCTTGGTAAAAATTCTTCAGTCCTTTCTCAGCTCCTAAAATAGCACACATTGTTACTGATGTTGTTGCTTCTTGTCGTTCTTCCACATACTTTGTGCTCCAACTAAGTGGAAAAATTTGGAATTTCCTTAAGAAGCCAAACTATTCTGAAACTTCATGTTCAATAATTACTATTTGCTACTTGGTTACAAAGCTGTTACTTTCATACCAGATGAACTCCTGTTTACCTGTGTGAGAGGCAGTTTAAACTGATTCTGTTAAAATTGTCTTCCAACTCATCAATTAACTAGACCTACTTCGTCTGTAGTGTCATAGTACTGTCCCCAAACCTCTGCAATCACTCAGGTTGACGTTTTTGTTTACCTTTCAGTCCCATCCATTACATTTTGAGCTTTTTGAAGGTAGTAATTCTGGTTTACTTGCTTTATATCCAGTGGGTAAAAATTTCCAATATATTTGTGTTAAAAATATATTGTTGTCTCAAAATTAGTAAGGTTATAACCATCAACAGTTGTTGTTAAGTGGTGTCAAGCTGACTCTTCCTCACAGTGGCCCAGTGTCGTGCTACCGTCACAGTCTCTGTGTACTTGAGCCCACTGCTGCAGTCACTGTGTTAAGCCCTATCACTGAGGATATTCGGTGCCTTCACTGACCCTCTGCTTTTTCAAGCAGATGTCCTTCTCCAGGGACTGCCTCTTAACCTGTCCAAAGTATGTGTGATGGAGTCACTCCAACTTTGTTGTTAAAGGTTAGCTGGCTGGACTTCTTCCAATACAATTTTTTTCCCCTTTTGGAAATCCATGACATATTCAATATTTGCCAACACCACAATTCAACCACACTTGGTTCTTCCTTATTTACTGTTCAACTTTCACATGCATATGAAGCAATTGAAAATATGTTTATTTGAGTCAGGTGCACCTTAGTCTTTAAAATAACATGTTTCAATGAATAGGAATGATTGTATGAAACACATTTGGAATGAAGGATAGAGTGAAACACAATGTTTAAGAACTCTGTAAGCAAACCAATATAAAATAAACATTTTAAAAAATTAAAGTAACATGATTGCTCTTTAGGACTTTAAAGAGATCCTTGGCAGCAAATTTAACCAGAACAAGATGCCATTTACTTTTTTCCTTTTTTAAAAGAATAATACTTTTATCATTCATGAATATAATGTTTTATACAATCTTTCATATACATTGTATTTCTTTCATGTATATTGTGAAGTTCTCCCCCTTACAATAAATCATACAAATTTAATAAGTATGGAGAAAGGATACAACCCCTTCCTGATCTTAAACCAAGCAGTGTTCCCTTGTTCTGTTCACATGACAGCCTCTTGGTTTAGGTATAGATTCTGCAGTTCAGTGTTCTGGGATTCCAGTTCTTATTAATGTGAGCCATAATTTGTTATGACCCACACAATCTATTTGAATTTTCAGTTATTGCTTCGATGTGTGTTGTTGGTTGTTCTTAGTAAAATTAATATTTGGATTTTTTTTGTGGTTGTTGCAGTTTTTTTTAATTAATTTCATTTTTTAGTGAAGGTCTACATATTGGTTTAATGAAAATATTTGACGACCTCAATTTTTTTCTCTATTTTACTACATTTTTTATTTGACTAGTGAAGATTTTTTTATTCTCTTGATGTTGAAGTGTAAATATACAGAAAGCTATAATCTTTGTGGTTGTTATTTGCCTTCAAATCAGGACTGGCTCATATTTGACTCTCTACAAGTTTTCAGCTGCTGTAAATTGCACAGGATGAGATTGTCCATTTTTCTACCATGAAGAATCTGGTGGCTTTGAACCATGTTCCTTTGGTTTGGCCACACAATTCCTTAACCACTAGGTGACAAGGGCTCCATATAGTTTGAGCTTCTTCAATTTATACTCCCAGTCTTTCTGGTTTTCTTCAAGCAATGCTGTTTCATCTGTATACCACAAACTGCTGATGAGTCTTCTTCCAATCTGATGCCACCTTCTCTTTAATATAGTCCAGACTCTCCAATTATTTGTTTAGGTTACAGATTGAAGAGGATGCAACTCTGACACACACCTTTCCTGATTTTAAACTATTTCCTCTCTCCCTCAGTTTAAACAAGTACTTCTTGCTTTATATATAGGTTCTGCTTAAGCCCTGTTAAGGTATTCTGAAATTAGGTTTATAACATGAATTGCTTACATGAAATCATGATGCATAAGAGCCAAATATTGTTACTGTTCTAAATATGTCCTGAAAATAAAAATCCTATGGTGAAGAACCATAGTACAAAGAACCAAGTGTATGTAATACTTTTAAGCAGTAAATTATGTTGGCGGTACCATCATCAGACTCATTTCTCTCTCAGAACCTACTGGAATCTTGATATTGAAACCTATTGATTATATTCATTCCTGCATTATTGAAGTTACAACAACAGTCATTTACTTTCCAGATTGTTTATATTTTTATGTGGAATACATCCTAAACCTGTTTCTAGAGGATTAAATTGACTTTAATACTTTTTTTTTTTTTTACCCAGCAGTGATGGTATAATCAACTTTTAATTCACTTTGTCATATTTTCTTTAGGTAATCTTAAAAAACAACACAACATTCTAAAAATATTTCCTGCTTCCTGGTTTTCTACTTTGGTGTTGTCTAATGGCTTCTCTTTCTTAATTAAAAAGGAGGCTGGAGGATAAAGAAGTAGTAATACAATCAGGCGAAACTTTTTCAAATTTCCTTCTTTATTGCTTTCTACCTTAATGAAAACATTCTCACACTAAGCCATGGTGATATCAAAGAACAACACAGCTTTGCATTTAGCATTAGTGCAAATCAAAGAAAACATTTTTGTTGCTCTCTAAGGAATATCAAAGCAAAATGAAGTCTATAATTTTTAATGCTTGGATTTGGCACAGAAATAGAAGTCTTCCAAATAAATTTGCTGTTAATTGCATCATAATTGCCTACTTGGTCATGTGAGCACACCACGTTTTCTTCAGTTGAGCTGTCAAGACCAAATGACTGGGGAAAATCAGGAGGAACAAAGTTACAAAACCAGCTTCAGGAGAGAGAACTCCTAATCCAATTGATTATGCCTCAGAGAGTCTGTGAGTTCCTTTTCCATAACCTAGCATTTCTTGTCTGCTCAGCTTTAAATGGCTGTGAAATCCAGTCCATGGTCAGTGTGATTAATTCAGAGGTCTTTGGCATGGTAACAAAACAGAGTGTTTCTCACTGTTAGAAATTTTCAACTTATTTCATGGATAAGATTGAACAGATTTGCCAGCACCAGACGGCCCTGGGAAGAACATTAGGGTAACACAGAGTGAAGGAAAAATACTGTCTTTTCTGGCTCTCATAGAGTTACATTTAGAGCAACTGGGGAAGTCTTGAGAAATTAGAGTCAAGTAGTTTTGGATCCTTGGAATCTAAGAATTAGATTCTACCTTGATCCACAATTAGCAATACGCATGACAGCAGCAGTTAAGAAATCAAAAGACATGTTATACTGGGGAAAATCTGCTGCCAAGAACCTCTCCAAAGTATGAAGAACAAGGATATCAGTTGAAAGACTAAGATGCCCTTGAAGCAAGTCATGAAATGTTTAGCTCTCTCTTATGTATCTGAACATTGGATCATGAATAAGGAAGATGAAATGAGAATCAATACCTTGAATTTGGTGTTGGCAGAGGACTGAATATCTCATGGACTTCTAAGAGAACACACAGATCTGTCTTGCAGGGTCAGGTTGCACCTTAGGAACAAGTACAGTGGCGTTTTCTAATATACCTTGGGCATGTTATCATCAAGGGTCAGCCCTTGGAGAAAGACATCACATTGGAAAAAGTGGAGCATCAGAGAAAGAGAGGAAGACTTTCAACAAAATGGATTGACAAGATTTTTAACAATGGGCTGGAGCATGTCAGAGCATGAGAATGGCACAGCATAGGGCAGGGTTTTGATCAGTTTATCGTAGGGTCAGTATGAGTCATAGCTAGCTTAATGGCACCTAACCATGATAAAACCATTATGTTGAGGAATGGCATCTCTAACCTATGGCATATTTATGTAAACTAATTTATTGATTGTTAATCTAACAAATTATGGCTAACTTTGAAAAAAAGGGAAACACAGAGCACTTAATTGTGCTGGTGCAAAACCTAGACCTAGACCAGGAGGCTACTGTGAAAACAGAAAAAGGTAACACTGCATGGTTTAAAATTAAGAATGAAGTGTGTCGGAGTTGTATTCTCTCTCCATACCTATTCAATCTGTGTGCTGAGCAAATTATTCAAGAAGTTAAACTCTATGAAGAAGAATGTGGCATCAGGATCAGAGGGAAACTCATAACCTCTGTTATTCAAATGATACAACCTTACTTGCTCAAAGTGAGGAAGACTTGAAACCCTTGTTGCAGAAGGTCAAAGAATATAGCCTTCAATATGGATTGCATCTCAATGTCAAGAAAACGTAGATTCTTCTACTGGACCGATAGTCAATATCATGATAGATGGAGAAGAGACTGAAACTGTCAACAACTTAATCTTATTTGGATCCACAATTAACATCCTTTGTACCAACAGTCAGGATATCTGGAGACATATTGCATTTGGAAAGTCTGCAGACAGAGATCTCTCCAAATTACTGAGAATCGGTGATGTCAGTTTGAGAACTAAGGTGTGTCTGTTTCAGGCCATGATCTTTCTGGTCACTTGCTACACGTCTGAGAGCTGAACAATAAATAGGGACAACAGAAGAAGAATTGATGTCTTTGAACTATGTTATTGGAAAAGAGTAATGAATATCCCATGGATTGCCAAAAGAATAAACAAATATAAGTCTTGGAAAGATTGCATCCAGAGTGCTCTTTGGAAGAAAATATGATGAGGCATCACCTTACATACTTCTGGCATGTTGCTAGGAGAGCCTATTCCTTGGAGAGGGACATGATAGTTAAAAAGGTCAGCAAAAGAGAGAAAGACCATCAAACAGGTGGATTGACATGATAACTGCTACAGTAGATTCTTAATGTGTCAGAAAGTGTGAGGATGGCACAGGATAGGACAATGTTCAGATCTGTTGTTCATAGGATCACTATGTATTGTACTTAACTTGACGGGGCCTAACAACAAGGTAGACTCCATTTATCACTATAGACTAAAGAGCAACTATATGCCAGCTGTGCTGATACAAGAAGAATAGAAAAGTGCCAATTTCCTGTCTGAAAGAGAATTTTTAAAGTGAATTTTAGGATCTTCTACAGCAAAATTGCATTATTTATTTGCCAAATATAAGTGTAGATACCTCAGTACAGTCCTGTTTATTGAATCATAATTCTGAGGATTCAATTTATCTTTCTTCTCAGTAAAAGCAATTCATTCCAAAATGAGAAACACTACTCTTGAGAGTCCATCCAGTAAAACTATAAATATATGCACGAGTTACTCTGATATATGACCTAATCTATTGTTGTTTACCGTAGAGTCAAAACCAACCCATAGCTGACCCTCAGGTTTTCAGAGGCAATTAATACCAATTGGCTGTGTAAGAGTTAATCTTTGCCCAGGACAATCACAATATTAGAAAACACACACATAAGGAGACTTGGTGGCAATTGCTTCCTATTCACTTGGTAGCTATTGTGTTATTTGTTGGTGTGTCTTTGCCTTCCCTATGCAGACCATATGTTTTGGGGGAAATGGACTGTCCCCCAACCCCCTGTACTACAAAAGTATACTATTTGTCAGGAATCAAGAAACTTAGGAACTAAGAAAAACTAAGATGTGTATAAACAAGTAGTTCAATGGACTAATGAAATAGCTCCAATACCAGAAGAACTAGATAGGCCCAGTTGCCACCGCTAATAGGAAGCTCTGGTGGCCTAGTGGTTAAGAAGTTACACTGCTAACCTCCAGATACATGGTTCAAGTTCACTAGTTGCTCCTTGGGAGAAAGATGAGCAATCTACTCCCATCACTGCAAAAGGGGTCACACTAAAAGGACCTGAACATCACAGGGGAAAAGGTGGAGCAAAACTTAAAATTTAAAGTGCATAGGGTTGCACGTGCAATAGAGACTAGCAGACCCTCTGAGACTATAATTCTTAGGTACCTTTTGACCCTGGAACCCAATTGAGCCCTGTGACTCATCTTTGAATCAAACAATAGACAGAACTACAAGGTGAACAATGAGCTAGGAAGGCACTCCTTCCCTAGAATAAGGAGCCATCTTTTAATAAGATGTTGTGCCCCTGGGTAGACTGTAGAACTCAGAAAAGGATAAAACAGAAGGAATAATAGAAATAGAAATGAGAATCGCATGGGAAAGTACAGAAAATGTTATACTGTGGGCACTATAACTAATGTTATAAAACAAAATGTGTATGAATGGTTAAATGGAAAATCAATTTGCTTTTTAAACTTCCATTCAAACCACAATGAAAAACCAAAAAAAAAAAAAATACCCAAGTGTACATGTGGCCCAAATCAAAACTGTTACCATAATCCCATTTTCTAGTTATAGTTACATATGGTAGTTACAAAGACTGAGAAGACATATAATATTGTTTTAGATATTTTGTAATATAATATCTGTAAACCATTTATTATATTTATTTGCTATGTTTTTAGATGGTGGGTACAGAATGTAATGTGATTATTCTTTATCTCTCAGTACTTCATTCAACATGGATGAGAAAGTACTTAATTCTTGGAATTATTTGTAGCCATTTTGTAATCACAAACAGAGTCAGCAAAATTGGAAATGGGTAAATATGATATATACTAGACGATACAATCACCTGTCCTTCACAATTTCTGTAGTCACATGAAAAATTAAACATTTTTAATATAAATCTGGATTGAAATTTATAACATTTGCACCATCTACCTAATGAATTAGAAGAAAAATCAATTATTTAAGATTTACAGAAGAGAAGATAGGAAATATTAGTAATGTTACTTTATTTAGTAGACTATCAACCCTTCCATCATTTTATGTAAATTGGGCAGATTACACTTCTAAAGTCTTTAAATACAACATAATTATTTTATGTTCTAATTATTTATCTATTTTTATTATTGTAAAATACATATTCTATTCCAGTAAGTCTATTATATATTTACTAATTAATATAGGTAATAATTAATATTTGATTACTAGGGAGCTCTGGTGACCTAGTGGCAAAAAGTTGCACTGCAATCATGAAGGCTTGTCCTTGAAGGCCACCAGCGGCTCCATGGAAGAAAGATGGACTATCTCCTCCCGTGTGATTAACTGCCTCTGAAAAACCACTGAAGGGTCAGTTATGGGTAGGTTCAGACTCTGGTACACAACAACAACAATTATATGAATATATTTATTCATTAATATTAATAATAAGTAACATCATATTAATATACTTGTTATTAATTAATATTATGGCACTATATTATTATTTATTTTCTATAATATCTTCTCTTTAAAAAATTTTCTGTACTTTCTATGAAAATAACAGTAAATATTAGCTACTATTATTGTTGATTTTGTATTTCGAAGATCATTTCTTTGTTTCTATTTTCAGTACTCTTTCTCAGTTGAAAATTATCATTTTACAACCAATTACCCAAACTAAAGAAACATACATTCTGTTTATCATAAAAATCCATCCACCATAATAGATTTTACATCCTTGAAAAAACACCCAAAAGTCATTGCCTCGAGTTTGAACCACTGAGTTTGAGCTGTAAATCACATGGGAGGAGTTTCTTTCTCCCAAAGAGGCTTGCTTGGATTCAAGCTGACAGAAAGCTGAAGTTTTTGGCTGGCAATACAACTCAGTTTATGGAGTACGATACTCAATATTAAAAACCATTAAAAATTGTACTTTTCTTTTTCCCCATATTAAATTGTAGTTGACATGTTAGTTTTTCATTAGTGATCAATTTTTGGTAAATATTTCCAATCTATTATAACATGGCATTATTAGGACAGTTGTATAAATGTCTATTGTGCTACAGTGGTGTGAAATTTTTAGAATTGCTCAGTTTATGATTTTGTTGTTGTTGTAAACAATTGTTTTATTTTCATTTCTTATTCCTCTGTGTGTATAGAACAGAAAATAATTTACAACTTAAAGCTAAAATTAGATCTGTCTGATACCATACATCATCTGTAAGGAGTTGTGCTCCTCATCCAAAAGTATTGTCTCTGGTGATTTTAATCCACCAGATTAAAATCCAGTTCTGTAGGAGGAAGACCCACAATCTCTGCCCGTGCAATAGAGAGCCCATGGAAACCTCTTGGAGGGTCAGCCATGTGCTGGTTCTGACTCCATGGCAATGTGGGGGGGAGGTGAGAGAGAGAAAGAGTAGAGCTCTAGGATTTTATTAGACACAGCTCTAGGTGAGCACAAACCTCTGTTTAACACTGTTCACAGAATCGTCCTTTAGTCATTTGTGATACTTGGGGTTTATTACTTCTTATTCACACTCTGGTGGCCTAGTGGGTAGGAAGTTGCACTGCCAGCAACACAAAGACATGTGATTGGAATCCGCCAGTTGTTCTGTGGAAGAAAGGCGAGCGATGTCCTCCTCTTCTCACTGGAAAGTCACCTATGAGTCCGCTCAAATGCTATGGCTATGAATTTTAAAAGTTACCCACTTAAGGCAAAAATAGTTGAGAATTCTTACCCAGTAGCCACCAGAATGCCCAATAGAGATAGAAAGAAGAGTTGGGATTCAGTCATAAAACTGCTTCCATATTGGCATTTCTGCAAATGTCAGAAACAGCTTTGTGTTGGAGAATGTTGAGAGCATCTAATGATTTAACAGAATTTGTTACAGCTGAAATCAGGTTTAAGTAAAAAATGGGCAAATTCTCTAATGTGGTTAAAGAGGTCATTCCTTAAATGAGATGGTAAACCCAATTTCCTAACCCCGTATTGCATGAGTGATTTCAGCCTCTCTTTAAGGATGTAGCAACAAATTCTAATATCTGCTCCAACTTTATTCCAGCTCTGTCATCATTATTTTTCCTTCAGTACAACTCTTCCCTTTGTTCAATTCCTAAATACTATCATTTTTGCCATTCAAACAAAAGCCAAGAGTCAACTTGAGCTTTTAATGTTTCAAATAGACTTCCAAAATAATATTATGCACTAAGTTAACCCACTAATAATATTTGTCAGTGAATTAAGGAACCACAATAAAGACCACTTGTGGTCAAATTCAGTTAGTTAGAAGTTGATTATTCATGTAGTATAAATAAAAGATGGATGTTTAAAAATCATCTACTATCTCCTGATACTTGAAACTTCAATTTTACATATTCCATTATGAAAAAAAAGATTCAGCCCCTGTAAGAAATATAGACTATAATGCTTCAATGACAACATAATATTTCTTAACTTCCTGATAAAATAAGTTTGCAGAGCCTTGGCTTTAAAAGAAAGCTGTATTAATTTCTTATTCATTGCTTATTCATAAATAATCTGTTTTCTTTGTTTTTTTAAATAATCTGCTTTCGATTGGTATGAATAGCAATAATTTGGTTACAATAAAATTATGTATTCTGTTCTGTTATCTTCTTTTTGTTTTATGGTCTAATTTTCCAGAGATAAGTAGTAACATTCAAGAGACATTTGGCGGGGGGTGGTGGTGGTGGTGTTCTAGGTTTCTTAAGACTGTATTCTTGAGGTAACAGGGGAAAAGTGGATAGATAATGAACACTGCACTGGAACAGATAAAGGAAAGGGCTGTCTGGGAAGAATGTATGCTTAAGCATTATATGTATGACAATTAACACTCTGAAACAAGAAATGCACTGCAGGGTGGGTAAGGGAAAGGGTAGGGAGGCAGAAGGCAGAGAAAATATGCATTAATGGATGAATGAAAGCACTAGCTTTCTGTAAACTTTTGTTATAAATCCCAATTTTAAAAGATTTTGTTCTTATTAATAACAACAAAAATTTAAAAAAAAAATCCCACACTTGCTAAAGAAGTGAATACAGTTAACACTATTACTCCATGTGCTGTCATTTGATGGGAGAAGGCTGTTAAACTCTAACAAAGTGACAAGACATTATGAGCAACACAGCTCCCCACAGACTGCATCAACATTATCAGAGTTACACATTCTCTTGCTTACCCTCTGGCAGGTTTTCAGAGGGAGTTAATCACAAGGGAGGAAATGATTCATGTTTTTCCTGTGGAATAGCGGGTGGATTTAAGTTGTGTACCTCTGGGATTGAAGCACAGCTTCTGACCAGTAGGCCCCCAGAGCCTCCTGAGGGAACCATCTGGTGACTTAGTGGTAAGGAGTTGCACTGCCAACCTAAAGACACACAGTTTGAATCCATCAGTTAGCAGCTCAGCATGATTTGCTGAAAACCTACTGGAGGATCAGCCATGACTTGAAACTGTTTTGAGGATGCATTACAACTGCGATATATCTCTCACCAGGACAAAATCATTATGTAAGTCTCTCTCTCTCTCTCTCTCTCTCTGTGTCTCTCTCTCATCATGACAGAATTGGTAAGACTGATGGATAGAAAGATAGACTGATAGCAGGTTAAGACTTGTAATATAGTAATATTTAATATATTAGTGGAATTCAATATGTTTCATATATTAATATTTTATACAGGGTTGTGCTCCTAAGATATATCCTGGCATATCCGGCTACTTTGCTAGAGTTTTAACAGCATTCTTCAATTAAATGACAACACATGGAATAATCATGTTGGTTGCCTTGTTTTCTTTGGCAAGTTTAAAAGTGTTTCGAAAGTTTGTGGTTTTTTAAAGTGTATTTCAATTGAAGAAATTGCTAAAGAAGATCAAAGACTACTGTTTTCAATATGAATTACATATCAACATCAGAAAAACCAAAATTCTCACCACTGGTCCAGTAGGCAACAGCATGGCAGTGGGAGGGGGGAATATTGAAATTTCAACGATTTCATTTTACTTGGATCTACAATAGCACCCATGGTAGCAGCAGTAAAACATTTAGTAAACACATTTCATGGGTAAAATCTTCTTTCAAGAACCTCTCCAAAATAATAAAGAGCAATATTGTAAGTTTTAAAATTAAGATGCACCTCATTCAAGGTACTATCAATTGCTTCGGATGAATCTTAAAGTCAGACAATAAGACAGATCAAAGAATAATTCATATCTTTGAATTATGGTCTTGGAGAAGCATAATGACTATCTCATGGACTGCCGAAAGAGCAAACAAGTTTGTCTGGAAACAAATGGAACCAGAGTACTTCTTAAAGGCAAGTATGGTGAAGCTTCATCTCAGATACTTTGGGCACATTGCCAGGAGGGGAACAGTCCTTGGATAAAGTCATTATACTGGATAAGGTAGTAGGTCAAAAAAATTGAAAACAACCTTCAATGAAATGGAATGACACAGTAACTGTAATAGACTCTAGCCTGTCAGAGATCATGATGAGTTGGACGCAGGACAGGGCATAGGATCATAGGACGATCATTGTTCATAGGATGACTATGGATCAGCATCTACTTGACAGTACCCAACAAGAACTCTGTGACTTTGTGAGAAAAATGCCTGGAGATCTGCACACACAAAGATGACCATCTGGGGCAGTTCTACCCTATACTATAGAATGACTTTAAGGTGAAAATTGTTGTGAGGGCACCTACCAACAACATATACTTAAGAGAGATTTCAGTAGGAATTCTGACCTTTAATAGATACCTTGTGCCACTAACATAGTTTGAATGAAAAAGGGGAAGTAAAATAACTCCAACTGACTTTTAAATACAAACTGCATCTGAGAGCTGGACAATGAATAAGGATGAAGAAGAATTGACACCTTTGAGCAGTGGTGTTGGAGAAGAGCACTGAACATCCCATGGACGGCCCACAGAACAAACAGATATATGTTGGAAAGAGTGCAGCCGGAGTGCTCTTTGGAGGCAAGAAGGATGAGGCTTCACCTTACAGCTATGCTGGGAAGGATGTAGGGTCAACTAAGGAGAGGAAAACCCTTGATCAGGTGGATTGACATCGTGACTGGTGCAATGGGCTCTTGTGTGTCAAGAAGTGTGAGGATGGCACAGGATATAACAGGGTTCAGATCTTTTGTTCATGGGGTCACTATTAGTCGTACTTGACTCAACACCACCCAACAACAACAACGACATATTCCATATTGATTAGAAGTAATAAGAGAGGCTATTTCTGCTGTAGACAGTGTCTGGAAAGGAGCTGAGGGGGGGGAGGTTGGTGTTTCTAGGCAATGTTCTCTGTCTTGATCTGGGTAAAGGTTACACAGCTTTACTTATTTTGTAAAGACTCTTGTATCAGTTCATTTAGAACTTCGGTTTTGCACAACTTCACTACAAAGTTTTAAGCAAATTAAGGGACAACTGATAAAACACTATAAGCCACCTGATAGAGAGTACTTTAAAAGTCATCATACAAAGAGAACAATCCCCCAGAAATAAACATCTATGAATCTTGACTAGATCTTTGGCTATGTGGAAAGAGTGATATGATATTGGTAGTGGTGTTGTTAGGTGCAATCAAGCTGAATATGACCTATGAACAACAGATCTGAACCTTGTCCTGTCCTGTGCCGTCGTCACAATATCTGACACACTTAAGCCCATTGTGGCAGTCACTGTACCAATCCACCTGGTTGAGGAATTCCTTTCCTTTTCAGTCTCTTCATCCTTCCAAGAATGATGTCCCTCTCCAAGGAACAACCTCTCCTAGCAGGATGCCCAAAACATGTGAGACGAAACTTTATCATCTTTTTTTCCAAGGAGCACTCTAGCTTCACTTTTTCCAAGACATATCTGTTTGTTGTTTTGGCAGTTCATGGAATATTCAGTACTCTTCTCCAACACCACAACTTCAAAGGCATCAATTCTTCTGTCATCCTTATTCAATTGTTCAGCTCTCAGATGCATAGCAAGTAACTGAAAATAAGACTGGGAGAGTATGGATATTCACAGAATTTTAGGTGACATCTTGAACTTATTAATTTTGTTAGCTGTATTATGTATTGTTAGATGATTCATAGGAAACTCTCATTGGACTGCTTGGAGGTGGTATCTGTGCTGTGTGCATTTGTGCATGTATGCATGAGAGAATCTGTACACATGTGAGTGTGTTTTGTGTGTACAAGTGTGGGAAAGTGTCATTTAATAAAATATGTGGATTTGTGTGAGAGATTATAAACATGACATTGTATATGTGCATAGGTGAGTCAGAGAGAATTTGCATCTGAATGCTGAATATCCCATGGACAGCAAAAAAGAACAAATAAACATATATTAGGAAAAATATGGCCAGGGTGCTTCTTGGAGGCAAGAACAGTGAAACCTCACACATCTACTTTGGACATGTTGTTAAGAGAAACAAAACTTGGAAAAGGATGCCATGCTTGGAAAGTATGTGCAAAGGAGGAAAGATCTTCAACGACATGGACTGACACCATGACTGTATGGGTGGGTATGTCAGATATGGTTAGGACAGAGTAGGGTAGAGCAGAGGTCTCATCCAATATTCATAGGGCTTCTGTGAGTTGTAGTTGACTTAACAGCACTTAAAATCACCACCGACAGTGTATTGTGCATTTATACGGGAGTATATATCTGAGAGTGAGTGTTCACAACAGAATATGTGAGTGTGAGTTTTTAAGCATGTGTGTAACCATGTAAATGTGTAAATATGAAAGATGTGTGTCAGAACAAATTACAGTAAATGAGAAAAAAGTTAACCATTGCTGAATCTAGATGGACAGTATATTATAATGTGCTTTCAATGTTTTTTTCATTCTTAAATTTTCCAAATAAAAGAGAGGAACTTAAAATGAAAAGGGTGAGGTCTAAAGGCAGAAAGATCTCTGGGCCCAGATCTTAAGTCTTCAGATTCCTGCTAAAATGTAGCAAGTATGCAGTCAAGTGCTGTGGAAGAATGTGGAAATAATGGGACTGAGAAGTGGGATGAGTTCTATTTTTCACATACAAAGCTCCTGAGCACTCACTGTCTAAAATGTTATTTTTATAGGGCACACATTTGGAAAATTCAGGAGTGTCTTGCAAAGTTGTAACAGCTGGTGGACGAGTGTTCACTCCGGGGCAGGGGCGGTTGGATGTGGGAATTCCGAGCCCCCCAGGAGAACTTGCTGCAGAGAAAGCCCCGGCCAGGCTGGAGCCCACAGTGTGAGAAACACGCCACTGGACAGGCCCTGACAGATGTTATGAGAGGGCGGTGTTAAGTGCCTTTTTCAGGATATTAAACCAGCATCCTAACTGGCAAAAAAAAAAATAAAATAAAATAAAATGGATTGTCACTGACATTCTGTCGGCCCACTGGAGACCCTCGCTGCTACTTTCCATGACCTGGGAACCATTACGCACAGGAGATCAATACTCTCTGGCACTGAGATTGAAATAATGATTTCTAATAAACCTATTTTAAACAGTGCTGGCTCGAAGACAGAGACAAGTCACAGAGTATAATGGACTGAAAGTTGCCCCCCCCCCCTCTTTTTTTAAAAAGACCTGAATAATGGAAGCGAGATGTGGCGATAAGACACAAAAAAGAGGCCTTTTGGTCTCGGCCAATCTGCTTAGCTAATGGCTGTAAACTGACACCCCTAATGAAATAAAAATGTCTCAGGTCAAGTGCACCGGCAGCCCAATTGTTAACAAAGCTGAGCTCTGGCTGCGGTCCTGGCGAAGGGTGGAAGGAACGCACTGACAATTTCCCATGACTTCCTTCCTCCCAGGGCTCTTCCCATTGAAAAGCAAACAAAAGCATGCTGCCTGCAGTCAAATGATGGCAGCACCAGGATTTGAAAACCCGGGTGGGGGCTGCGTTTATCAGGTCTATCACTTTGCTCTGCTGGGGAATAATTGACAGCATGTGTCTTCCATGAAGAACTTTCAGGCCCGTGCAAAGGGGGTTTCTGCCTTGTGCTTTGTTGAAAAGGAGAGGGGGAGAGATCTAGTCGTAAAGGTGTGTGCTGTCCCAGTCCTTCATTCTGTCCCGGCCTCGCTCCTTTGAGCCCTGCAGGCTGGACAGACTACCAGGAAAATCTCTGTCCCAATGTGCTAAGACTGGAGGGCTCTGGTTAGAATGGTTTTCCCTGGATCTCCCTCACAGCTTGCAGTTGTCTGATTTCAATCAGTGGCAGTTCCCTCCACATGTCCAGCCATCAATCTTCCCCCGCCCCCTGAATGAGTATGTCACAGCATGGGGCATGTTCCAGTTAAAAAATAGCTTTTGCCGCAGCTTTCCCTCCTCAGCCTACGATAAGCATGCCTTTGATATTTTTATTAAAAAAGAAAGAAAACACATTGGGGAATATGTTTCATTTCTTCAGGTGCGGACAAAGCCCTGCAGGCTGAAGAAGACTGAGGTCTGTGGATGGTGAACACAAGGGAGCAGGGCTGGCATCTACCTTTGAAATGGCAGAGATTTGTGAGGTGAGGAAGACCCACTCCCCATTCAGCCAAATCTCTACAACCTCAAAAAGGATGCTCCTCTATGGGGCTGATGTACCTCAGCATTTTTCACAAGCAATAGATCAACATCACACTCCTTCTCAAAGTAAGAGCGTATACCACAGGGAGACAAACAGTTCTGAAGACAGGATTTTGGTGGGCCCTGCCCTTCTGGTAGCAGCTCCTGATGGTTTTCAGAGCCCCTCGGTGGGGTTGCAGAGTCATCAGCTCCTCTACACAGTCAGCCCAGGACGCAGCCCAGGGTGAAGGGAGAGTGAGTCTTGAAGGCAGGACCTCTCTCTTGGCAGGGCTCTGGGAGATGCCTGCTCACTGAGTCAACCCCAGAACTCAGTAAACAGTCTGCAGTCAGGTTCCTGGGGCCTTTTTAAAATAGCCTGCTCCAACCAGTGGTTCCAGCTGCCTTCTTGGCCAAATCATGACAGAATGAACCTTCTGGAGCTGCAGTGATGTATCCACACTGCCCCTGTTAATTTTGTCATTTGTAAGGCTAAGGAGAAGCTGACCTGAGTGAGGTTTATTCCAATTATTTGTGTAAGGAGATCAGTTACTCCTTGTTGGGAGGGACTTCCACATGGTCAATCTTTGTACCTAACAATGGAACCATAAGGTCAGACATAGCCTACTGTACCCTGATCTACTATTTTAATATCCTTCATTAGAAAGGTTTTTGTTAAGTGCCAATCGGTTGATTTTTCTGACTCATAGCAACCTCATGATTTCCTTACTGCTGATACCAAGGTTGTTAATTTTGGATCGAAGTAAGATGAAGTTGTTGGCAGTTTCAATCCCTTCTCCATCTATCATAATGTTGCCTGTTGGTCCAGTGTAAGAATCCTTGTTTTCTTGACACTGAGATGCAATCCATACCGAAGGCTATATTCTTTGATCTTCTGCAACAAGTGCTTTGAGTCCTCCTCACTTCTTCTTTTGGCCATCCATGGGATAGTCAGTACTCTTCTCCAGCCCCACGGTTCAAAGATCAATTCTTCTTCCGTCGCCTCTATTCATTGTCTCCAGTGCATAGCCAGTGATAGGAAAGACATGTTCTGAAACAGACACACCTTGGTCCTCAAAGTAATAATACAGAACTGGATAATAACAAGAAGTTAGTCATAGAATTAGACAGGAGAAGAGTGTTTCAGGGAGAAAGCTCAGATTGTGTGTGTGAAGAAAAGAGAAATTTTTTTATCTTTTATTTTATTAAATTTAATGAAAATTTATAGACTTTGGATTTCCATTCATTCATTGTTGCACTTTTCTCCCTGCCCACTCCTCCCCCCACCCTGTACACTCTTCTTTTTGTAAAGTAAAAGAGAAAATATTTGTAGTTGGATCAACATCTTATAGTTTCTCTAGACCTCAAGACTGGGACACAGGGCACTTTCAGTGGTAAAACCTGTAAAGTCTTCATGCAAGTTTTCGGTGCAAAAGGTGAGTCTGTGGCAGAAGATGAGCTGGAGAAGCAGAGAATAATATCTAGAAGACTCCTAGCAGCCATCCTGTGGGCCTGTTTTGTTCTTAATTTGATGAGAAATATCTGGGTCTTGAGTTTTCCCCCCAGATAGGATTTCTATTGCACCATGCCTTGATAGTTCTGTGATGCAGTCATGAATACTAAGCTCATGGAATTAGATTAGCAATAATTCACTTGTGTTTTAAATCTGGTGGTACTTTTGGAAAGCAAAAAATACAAAAAGAGTGCAATTATCAGGCTTTCAAATTTGTTGAACTTATTACAAAAGTGCAAGGGTTAGAACAGAACAGCCAGGGAAATACGTGTGAAGTGAAGATAGTAATACTGTCAACCTTAATTTCTCAGTGAGATCAATGGAAAGGGAATTCATTTCCTTGGGAATTAAACTGATAGATGTTGACTTTTGGTGCAGTCAGGTTGATGCCAACTTAAAGCAATACTGTAAGCAGCATAACGTACAAGGAGACTCTGGCAGACCTACACCATCTTCACCGTCCCTGCTGTCAACCTATCTTCTTGAGGGCATCACTCTTTTCCACTGACCTTTTACTTTGCTAGTATGATGTCCTTTTTCCAGGGACAAGCCCCTTTTAATAGGTGAAGGGTCAGCTATGAGTTGATTCTGACTCAATGACACATAATAACAACCCTTTCTAATATGTCCAAAAATATATGAGATGCCATATTTCCATTTAAGGAGCATTCTGGATGTCCTTCTTCCGAGACTAAATAGCTTGTTCTTTTCTCAGTGCAGGATATCACTAGTGGTTTAGTTTGGACTGAGTTGCATTGCTAATCCAAACACAGTGCCTCTCAGGACGTTCAACTCCAGCAGTGACTCCTTGGTAGAAAGTAAAGTAGCCTCCTCCTATTACAATGTAGCTGTGGAAACTTGGTGTAAGGTTTCTATGAGTTGGAACTAATTGACTGTAGGGAGTTTCACTTTTAATTTGTCAGTCCCTGGTGTATTCAATACTCTTCACCTACACTGCAATTAAAAGGCATCAATTCTTCTTTGGCTTTCCTTGTTCATTGTCCAACTTTCACCGCATATAAGACAAGTGAAAATAGTGTGACTTGAATTAGGGATACTTGAGTCTTCAAAATTATATTCTCACTCTTTTGTGCTTTAAACAGGTCCTTGGCAGCACACTTGCAATACATCATTTCATTTGTTGACTATTGATTCCATGGGCACTGACTGTGGATCCAAGCAAAGTAAAATTCTTAACAACTTTATTCTTTCCTCCATTTATCATGCTGTTACTTATTGGTCCAGGTGTAAGAATTTTTGTTTTCTTTATGTTACCGTGTAATCCACATTGAAGGCTACAGTCAGTAAGTGCTTCCAGTTCTCTTAGTTTTCCTGAAGCAAGATTGTGTGATTTGCATATTGCAAGTTGTTAATGAATATTTCCCCAGTGTTGATGCCACATTCTTCTTCATGTTACTCACCTCCTTGGATTATTTGCTCAGCATAGAGACTGAATAGGTTTGGAGAAAAGATACAACTCTTTCTTTACTTTTTTTTTGAAAAAATATAACTCTTAACACACACTCTTCTTGATTCAAAGCTGGTTTTATAAATTTTCTATTGTTCAAACAAGGGTTACTTGGCCCATATACAAATTCACATAAACCCAATTAAGTGTTCTGAGATTCTCTTTTTTCTTAATGTTATCCAAAATTCATTTTCATTCGTATCATGTAATGCTTTTGCTTGGATAATAGAGTCAAGTAAATATTTTTCTGATATTCTCTGCTCTCACCCAATATCCATTTGACATGAGTATGTTCTGAAGAGAGATTTAACTTCTGGTACTTCTTTGTTGATGTTCTGCTCTGCTTGGGGTTTTCTACCTCCCAAGTTAGTGGTTCAAGGATCCCTTTTAAAAAATTGGTTATAATACAATGATTAATTTATATTGTGTTTCATTCATACACATTGTGTTCCAAAGAATCTCTCTTTTACATTGTGTTTCATACAATAGTTCATGGTATTGTATCCCATATAACTAATTACCACTTATCTATATCTATTAACTGATGCCTTTGAGCTGTTATGCTAGAGAAGAGTACTGAATATACCATGGACTTCTAGGAGAGCAAACAATTTCATCCTAGAGAGAGTGAATCCAGGCTCCTCCTTGGAGGCAAGGATTCTGAAGCTTTGTCTGACATACTTTGGGTGTGCTGCAAGGAGTGACCAGTCCTTGGAAAGGGACATCATGCTTAGGAGAGCAGAGGGATTGCACAAGAGAGGAAGACCCTCGATGAGATGGATTGTTCAGTGACTGGGGTAATGACATTGGCACAAGACAGATTATGGTTCAGAGGTGTTGTTCATAGAGTTGTGATGAGTTGCAGTGACTGGACAACACATAACAACAATACTTATTATTACTTCAATTTTCATATCCCCATTGATTCTTTCCCATTCCTTTATCCTCTCCCAATCCTCCCACTAAGCTCTGTTATCCTAGTGACTTCCATACTTCCCCTTTGTCTGCCCCCTTCCTTTGTCCCCTGTCCCCTTTTGGGCATTTATACATGTCTTACTAGTTTATACACATCCTACTGTTTTTACAGTAATGGATGTATGCAATATTTATCATTATGAGACTGAGATGGTTTACTTAGCATAATGATCTCTAGACGTTCCCATGTTACATAGTATTTTATAAGTGTTGCTTCTTTTAATACTGCACACCATTTCATCATGAGAACGTACCACCATTTCTCAATCCATGTGCTTATTTTTGAGCATTTGAGCTGTTTCCATATTTGTTCTATTGTGAATAACACGGCTATCAACATAGGTGCACACATCTCCATTCTCATCTCAGTTCTGATTTCCTTCGGGTATATTCCTAGAAGTGCAATTGCTAGGTCATATGGAACTTCTATGTTCAGCTTCTTGAGGAAAAGCCAAACTGCCTGCCAGAGTGCTTGTACCATTTTGCAATGGTACCAGCAGTGCATAAGAGTTCCAGTTTCCCCACATGCTCTCCAACAGTTTATTCCTTACTGTGCTGTTAAACTTTGCTAGTGCTACTGGAGTGAGATAGTTTTTTGCATCTTTCTGATTTCCAGTGATTTTGAGCATGCTCCATGTCTCCAGACATGGAAAAGTCTAGAGAACATTATTTGAGCCATTCAAAAGACTTACATTATGAAAAATCTTTCTATGTATTTTGCCTATTTTGAGATTAGGTTATCAGTCTTTTTCTGATGGAGGCACTGTAGGATTCTGTAAATTTTCATTATTAGACCCTTGTCTGAAATGCCATCTCCAAATGTTTTTTCCATGTCTATAGGTTTTATTTTTACCCTATTGTAAAATGTTTTTATGTACACAGGGACTTAATTTTTAGAAGGTTCCATTTATTGATTTTGCTCTCTCCTGGTTCTACATCTGTGGCAACATTTGCAAGCCTATTTACGCCATAGGCTAGAGCTTCTAAGCTTGATCCCATTTTGTCTCTTATGATCCTTATGATTTTGGGCTGCACCTGTGCATTGAAACCTTTGAGCTGTGGTGTTGGATAAGAGTGCTCAATATCCTATGGACTACCAAAAGAACAAACAGATATATCTTGGAAAGGGTGCAGCCAGAGTGCTATTTGGAGGCAAGAATGATGAGGCTTCACCTCACATACTTTTGGTATGTTGCTAGGAGAGGCTATTTCTCGGAAAGGGCCAGGATTCTGGGAAGGGTGAAGGTATGGTGAAGGAAAGGAAGACCCTCAACCAGGTGGATTGAATCAATGACTGCTGTGATGGACTCTTGTGTGTCAGGAAGTGTGAGGATGGCACAGGATAGAATAGGGTTCAAATCTTTCTGTTCATAGGGTCCCTATGAGTCTTACTCAACTCGATGGCACCTAACAACAACAATAACAACAACCCTCAGATAAAGCCATCTTGAGTTGGTTTTGTTTATGTTGTGAGAGGTGGGTCTTGCTTCTGTTTTCTACAGGACGACATTTAGACAAGAGACAAAAATGGACGTATCACTTAGCTTCCACAAGTCACTTCCTTCCACAAGGAATCAACACTTACTAAATGTGGAAATGACAATCTATTCAACAAATAGTGCTGAAAAATTTTGACTGTTTTTCATAATTTTCAGCAAGGTTTTACATGTGTATGATATTAATAATATTATCAGGTAATTCCTACATATGATATATTGCAACATCACTTTTACACAATGGGCACAAATACATATTTCTCCAAGTCAATTGTCCAGGTAAGCTTGTCTTGTAAGCTTTCTCAAAGACTAATGAGCATCTCCTGTGTGACCTTTTATTGTTGTTGTTGTTCTTTCAGTATCTTAACTGATAATTCAAGTAATTCCTAGCTCCTTGATTTTTACAATGCCTTCAGTGCAGATAGGATTTTTTCATTCAGTACCAGTGCTTCTTGATCATAAGGCCCCTTCTGAAATGGTTACTGTTCAATCGCAGCTGACCCTTCAGTGGGTTTTCAGATACAGTAAATTGTCGTGTAGGAGATTGCTCATCCTCCTCTATGTAAATGTCACTCTGCTAGAGAGTTCCTTCCCATGCCCATTATGTGTAATTTGTTATCACATCACCTTCCTTAATCTTTTTTTCTCCGTAGAACTCACTAGTCACATGTTCCATTTATTTAAACCAGAATAGGAAGAAGTGGTCAAATTCTTTCTTGAGTGCCACTGACCCCCTTTCTTCTGTCTTCTTTGCATGTTTATTCTTCTATGTGGCAGATGGGAAAGTATGTTGATTAGGACCTCTCCAGAGTACTAAAGAGCAATGGTGTCACTCTGGAGACTAAGGTGTGCCTGATACAGGTCATGGTCTTTGTCATTACTTGTTATGCATCAGAGGGCTGGACAATGACAAGGGATAATATAAGGAGAATTGATGCCTTTGAGCCGTGGTACTGGAGAAGAGCATTGACTATACCATGGACTGCTAAGAAAGTGAATAGGTTCATCCTGGATAGGGTGAAACCAGGCTGCTCCTTGGAGGTAAGGATTCTGAAGCTTCATCCTACATACTTTGGGCATGTTACAAGGAGGGATCAGTCCTTGGAGCGGGACATCATGCTTGGGAGGGTAGAGGGACAGCGCAAGAGAGAAAGATCCTCTATGAGGTGGATCGATTTGGTGATTGGAATAATGGGGAGGGGGCCTGTCGGAGACATTGAGGCTGGCACAGGACAAAGCAGGGTTTAGTGCTGTTATAGATAGGGTCACTATGAGCCACAGGTGACTCTGCAGCACATAACACTAATAAGTGGCAGTTGAGCTGTCCTGGACAAAGACCCTTGCCCTGGGCCATTTGTCTTCTCCTTTGTCCTTGGTGTTGATGGAAATACTCTGAACTTAACCTTTTCCTAAATTGCAGGGCTAGGTTTGTGTCTTAGGTTAGGCTTCTAGGTTTTAGACAAAACACACATCGGGGATGCCTTGGCCTTAAACAACCTGAACTTGTCTTAAAAAAAGAAAAGGACTGCTGTGGATTATCCATCTTCACTCATTGTCGTTCCACATTAGACTATTATTAGTATAGCTAATAATAACAAGGATTACTGCTTGCTTTTGTCAGTCATTGTCTTGCACAAGCATCTCTCCCAGGGACCTGACTGGGAGGAGTTATTGGTCTGGCATAATATTTAGACATTCTTAGGTTCCCTATCCAACACAATATTGACATCATCTCTTCAGAATATCCTATTATATCATACCAAATATCCAGACTTGTCAGCGTGTCTTGAATACTATTGATGACTTTTTAAAAAGACTTTAAAGAAACAAAAACCAAAAAGACTTAGAACAAAGAAAATTCTGTAGTTTTCTTGAAATCCTTTTAAAAATTGTAGTCGTGGTGAAGTGTTATCCAACTCAAATCAACTATATGTACCACAGAAGGAAAATCTCCTGGGTCCTGCAATGTGCTCACAATCTTGGCTGCATTTAAGCCCACTGTTACACATCACTGTGTCAAACCATCTTGTTGAGGTTCATGTCTTCTTGGCTGACTCTCTATCAAACATGGTGTCCTTCACCAGAGGCAGGTCCCTCCTCATACCAAAGACTTAACATCTTTGCATCTTACGGATATTCTGGCTATATTTCTTCCTGTTGTTGTTGATTGCCATGGAGTCGAGTGGGACTCAACCACTCTCTGTACAAAAGACTTAATGCCTTTCCATAACTATCATTGTTTCTCCAAGTTCATAGAGTTTCCAGGGGCATGTGGTTTAGGAAGTGGATGCCAATCCTTCTTCTGAACCTGTTTTACAACTGGGAGCTCCACCAAACACTGTCCATAGTGGGAAACCATTGTGGTATTTGATACCCCAATGGTAAAAGGTTCAGCATCACAGCAAACCTGGCAATCTACGTTGTTGCTATTGTTAGGTACTATTGTATAAGAACTGACTCATAGCTGACCCTCCTGTGAGTCTTCAGAGGCAACAAATTTCACAGGAATAGATTGCTCATCTTCTCCCATGAAGCAGTTGGTGGATTCGAACCGTGTGCCTTTGAATTGACAGCAGAATTCTTTATTACTAAGCCCCAGAGCTTCTATGGTATGTTCAATATTCTTCACCCATATCATAATTCAAAAGCATGAATTCTTTTTCAATCTTCCTTACTCATTGGCCAGTTTTCACATGAAGGTGAGGCAATTGAAAATGCCATAATCTGCTACTTATGTGTAGTTAGAACACTTCAAGGACATCTTTTGCAGCAAATTAACCCAGTTCAATACATGGCTTGACTCCTTGAGTGCTTCCCTGGGCATTAATTATGAATTAGGATAGAATTAAATCCTTGTGAAATTTTAATCTTTACTGAATTTATCATTCATATTTTTATAAGTATAGTTAAATTTTTGTTTCTGTTGAGGTATATTCCATAAAGAAAGCTATAGTCTTTGATAGTCACTGTGTGACATTAAGAGTTTATTTTTCCAAATCGCTTCCCAAGCCATGGACTTTGACTTTTCCATGTAGATGATGGGAGTATGCAAACAGGGTGTATTAGCCTATCCACAAGAGGAGTGGCTAGTCACATCATTAAATCGAGTAGATCCAGCAGCAAATTTTGAGAATCTCACCACCAGAAAATAAGAAGCAAGATAATGCAGCACATCTTTTGGAGCCAGAGATATTGTACCAGGCAGACAGGGGTCTGTCAGAACAGCAGCCCTAAGAGCCAGCGGGAGAGAACCAAAGACCTGACATGAGATAGAGATGACCTTGGAATTGCTATGCCATGGAATTAAAACTAAAAGCCTTTTGCCCAAGTTTGTTGGAAGACTGAGTGTGGAGGAGTAGAATGGGAAAATATAATTGGCAGAATTGAGAGCTTTGTAACACTGGCCTAAAGCCCGAGTCTCAAGGCTGAAGTACCTACATGCACATTTCAGAAGCTGACTGGATTCAGTGATTGTATCTTGCTGACAACCTGAATTGTAGCTCTCTGAGTTGCCTAAAAGGGTTCTATATGGTCAGTAGCTACCGCAATGGATTTCAGACCCAGTGGAGCAGTAAAGCTGGTGTTGGGATGAGTAGAATGGGGTGCAGGAACATGGGTACATGTCTGACTTCATAGGAGTTGGTTTTGTGTTGTGGATATTGTGGATGGGAACAGTCCACCTTTGTAGAGTTTGTAGAGGTCAGATACAGAAAGATCTCCACGTGACCCTCGTTCATTTTACACGCCGGTAAGTACTTAAAGTACTCTTTTCTTTCAAGATGCAATTAAATGTTGTTATTAGGTACCATCTAGTCGACTACTACTCATAATAATCCTTTGAACAATGTTGTTGTTGTTATGTGCCGTCGAGTCGTTTGCAACTCATAGCGACCCTATGTACAACAGCCTTAAACCCTGCTCTATCCTGCGCCAATCGCACTGTCTCTGACACACCCAACCCGATTACCCCAGTCACTGAATCGATCCACCTCATAGAGGGTCTTCCCCTCCTGCACTGTCCCTCTACTCTACCCAGCATGGTGTCCCTCTCTAAAGACCTGTCTCTTCTTGCAACATGTCCAAAGTATGTCAGACGAAGCCCCAGAATCTTTGCCTCCAAGGAGTAGCCTGGTTTAACCTTCTCTAGGATGAATCTGTTTGTTTTCTTGGCCGTCCATGGTACATTCAATACTCTTCTCCAGCACCACAGCTCAAAGGCGTCAATTCTCCTTCTGCCCTCCCTAGTCATTGTCCAGCTCTCTGGTGCATAACAAGTGACTGCAAAGACCATGGCCTGTATCAGGCGCACCTTCTTGTCTTATCCTGTGCCATTCTTAAAACCTCTGCCATGTTCAAGTCCATTATGCTGTCACTGTGTCAGTACATCTCTTTCACTGGACCTCTACTGGTCTTTTTCCAAGCATTAGCACCTTTTGGCAACCTGAGCAAAGTGTGTGAGACAAAGTTTCACCATTCTTGCCTCTAAAGAATGTTTAATTTCACTTCCTCCAAGATAAACCTGTCTGTCCTTTTGGTAGTTCATGTTATATTTCTCATCAATATCACAATTCAAAACCCGCAATTTTCTTCCATTTTCCTTATTCCTTGTTCAGCTTTCACAAGCATTGTTACTGTTAGGTGCCATCAACTCGTAGATGACTCATAGAGACCCTATGAATGAAAGGCCTGAGCACTGTTCATAGAGTTTCCGGGGACAAGCCATTTCGGAAGTGGATGCCACTCCTGCTTCTAGGTTTGTTTTATTAATTTTAATGAACATTTATAGAGATTTTGGATTTCCCTTCATTCATTGTTGCATTTTTCTCCCCGCCCACCCCTTCACTCCGCCCCACCTCATTCGCTCTTCTTTTTGAAAAGTAAAAGAAAAAATTCCTTCATTGGCATACAGTCCTTGCCCTCCCCCCACCCCGAGTATGTTCCATTATGCAACCTTCATTCTGGACTCTTGTCATAACCTTAATACCCAATCATATATTGCTTTAATCAGGAAGCTCCAGCAAACACTGTCTGCCATGGGTAACCATTATCACATTTGGCACATCAGTGTCAAAGTGTTCAGCATCACAACAACCAGGAGTTACCTCTGTACAGCAATGCAATTTTAAATACCATGACATGAGCCAGGTGCACATTAGACTAAACTGGCATCCTTGCTCCTTAGTATTTTAAAGAGGTTCTTGACAGCAGATTTGCCTATTGCAACACGTATTTTGATTTCTTGACTACTGCTACCACAAGTGTTGATTGTGAACAAGTGAAAGCATTGACAAATTCAATATCTTTACCACCTATCATGATAATGCCTATTGGCCTGGTTGTGAGGACTTTTGTTTTTTTATTTTGAAGTGTATTCCAAATTGAAGACTGTAAATACTTTAAGCCTTCTTCACTTTTTAAAGCAAGGTTGTACAATCTGCTTGTTGATAAGTCTTCTTTCAATTATGATGCCACACTCAACTTCATATTTCCCAGTTTCTCTAATGATTTTTTCAGCATTCAGATTGAACTGATATGGAGATATCTAGATATGTAACTTTCCTGATTTTAAGTCATGCAGTGTTTCCTTGTTCTGTAAGAAGGATTCTTTCTTGGTTTATGTATAGGTTTTGCATGAGTACAATAAAGTGTTCTGGGATTCTAATTTTTCTCAATATTTTCCAAACTTTATTATGATCCTCCTAGTTGAATGTCTTTGAATGGTGGATAAAATACAAGAAAACATCTTTCTTGTATTCTCTGTCTTTGATTTCAGCAATGATATTCCTTGTGCCAGGGCCTCTTTCGATTCTAACTTTAGTTTTTGGCCATTTCTTGTTGATGCATTGCTCTAGGTATTTTTTAATAACCATAAGCAAGATTTTATTTGTGTTTGATATTACTGTTATTGTTGTTGTTAGGTGCTGTTGAGTCAAGTATGACTCATAGTGGTCCTACGAATAACAGATCTGACCCCGGTGCTGTCCTCATCATCTCTGAAACACTGAAGCCCATTGATACTGTCACTGTGTCAATTCACCTGATTAAGGGTCTTCCTCACTTTCCTGTCCTTCTACCTTTTCAAGCAAGGTGTTCTTCTTCAGCAAAAAACCTTACCTAAAAACATGCCCAAAGCTTGTACGATGGAGCTTTATTATTGCCTTCAAGGAGGACTCTGGCTGCACCTTCTCCAAGATATACTTATTCTTTTGGTAATCAATGGGATATTCAGCAATTTTCTTCAACACCACAGTTCAAAGGCATCATCCTTCTTCATTGTCCATTCACAACAGAATAAGTGACTATAAAGACCATGGCCTGAATCAGATGCATCTTAGTCCTTAAACTAATATTGTTCCTCAATACTTTGGAGACGTTCATGGCTACATACAAATTTTTGCCAATACAGTACATCTTCTGATCTCCTGACTGCTGGGACAAAGTGTATTGATTGTTGGTCCAAGTAAGATGAAGTTGACAATGTCAGTCTTTTCTCCATCTATCATGTTAGCTATTTATCCAGTGGTGAGAATTTTTGTTTTCTTGACATTGGGATTCAATCCATATTGAAGGTTTCCATTTGATCTTTTGCAGCAAGTACTTCAAGCTTTCTTTACTTCCAGCAAGCAGGGTTGAGCCATCTGTATAACAAAAGTTACAAATGAGTCTTCTTCCAATCCTGATGTTACATTCTTCTTCACTGAGTCCATATTCATGAATAATTTGCTCAGCATACAGATTGAATAGATATGGAGAGAGGATACAATCCTGATCCACATCTTTCTTAATTTTAGATCATTCAATGTTCCTTTGTCTGCTCGTACAATAGCCTGTTGATCTAGGTGTCGGTTTTGCACAACTAAGTGTTCTGGGATTCCCATTCTTCTAAATGTTAGTTGTAATTTGTTATGATTCACACAGTCAAATGATTTTACACAGCCAATAAAGCACAAATATACATTATTCTGGTATTCTTAGCTTTAAGCCAGGATCCCTCTGATATCAGCAGTGATATCCCTGGTGACATGGCCTCTTCTGTCTCCAGCTTGAATGTCTGACAGTTCTCTTTCTATATATTTTTGGTCATTTTTGAATGCTTCTCAACAGTATTTTTCTTGCATGAAATATTAATGGTATTATTCAATAATTTCCATGTTCTATTGAGTCACCTTTCTTGAGAATGGAAAAAAATTTATGGATCTCTTCCAGTCAGTTAGTTAGACAGCTGTCCTCCAAATTTCTTGGCATAGACTGGTGAGCACATCCAGGGCTGCATCTGTCATTTGACCCATGTCAATTGGTATCTCATAAATTTCTGGAGCACAATTTTCTTTTACATTGTCTTCATTGCAGTTTGAACTTCTTCCTTCATTCCATTGCCTCTGGATCATCCGGTACTTGAAATATTTCAGTGTCTGTCAATTCTTTTTGGTGTAGTGATTCTATATATTCCTTCCAACTTCTGTTACTTTCTGGATCATTCAAGAATTTGTCTTTAGCATCTCTAAGTATTGCAACTCCAGGCTTCTGTTTGGTTGCAGTGCCTTTTGTTGTTGTTGTTGTTTCATCTTGAGAAGCAATGAGTTCTTTCCTTTTTATTCTCCAATTCTAGCTCTCTCTATATATTCCATTATATAGTTTGTTTTGTCTCCTGGAGCTGCCCTGTGAAACTTTGTTAAGCTTTTTCACTCCAGTGTCTTTTGCTTTTGTTTTGGCTTCTTGATGCTCTAGTGAAATGTTCAGGGTCTCTTCTGACATACAATTTTGTTTACTGATATCACTAATATTGTTCAATTATTTCTATATTCTTTTAGAAATCATTTTTTCAATAAGAACAAATATGAATCTCTTTTAGTCAGATGGCCAGGTGGCTCTTTTTCAATTATTAGGCATAGGCTAATGAAGTCTTAAGGAATGCATCTGTTTGCTGAAGCATATCTTTCTAGAGTTTTATTTTTTACCAAAGTTTTCACTTTAGCTTGGACTTCTTGGTCATAAGTTATACACTGTTAGTTCTTGATCATAATGTCTCACTGTTGACTCTTTTTGATGCAGTAACTCTGTGAATCCCATCCATCTTCTGTTGATGCTTCCTAAACCATTCAATATTTTGCTGAGAGAACCCATCTAGTTGGGGCTTGAATTGGTTCTTCGTTCAGTTTAATAAATACTAAATGTGTATTGAAAACACACTTTTTGGTTTTCTAACTCTATGTCTTTTCACATTTCATTATAATATTTTGCTTTGTCTTCTCTAACTTCTTCTGTTCAATTTTCTTGATTTCTTCCCTTCATGTTGACTATTATAAGTTGAAGAACAAGTTTCAGAGTCTTTTGTGATGTCTATTTTGGTGCTTTCTTTCTTTCTTATCTTTTTGGTGACGTTTGCTTTTTTTTCATGGTTGATGACTTTGATGTCATTTCACAACTTGTCTGGTCTTTGATAGTGATCACTGCATCAAGTCTAGTTTTGAGATGGCTTTAAAATTCTAGTGGGATACACTCAAATTCTTATTTTTGCTCTTTTATATTTGTTTTAATTTTCTTCATTGTCAGGTCAAATTTGCAAATGAGTAATTGATGGTCTGTTCCACAGTCAGACCCTGGCCTTATTCTTATTACTAATATTGAGATCCTCATCAATTGTTTGCATGAATGTATTTAGTTTGATTTCTGTTTTTTGTCAGGTGAGTCCATATGTATAGTAACCAATTCTTTTTTTTAAAAGGTATTAGCAATGAATGGAAATTATCCAAAAACGATTGGGACAACACATCAGCAGAGAACTGCCAGAAGTCCAGGCTGGGTTTAGAAGAGATTGTGGTACTAGGGATATTATAGCTGATGTTAGATGGATCTTAGCTGAAAGCAGGGAATATGAAAGGAATGTCTATCTGTGTTTCATTGACTATGCAAAGGCATTTGATTGTGTGGATCATAACAAACTGTGGCTGACTCTGAGAAGAATGGGAATCCCAGAACAATTGATCATGATAATGAGAAACCTCTATTGGGACCAAGAGGCAGTTGTCAGAACAGAGCAAGGAAACACTACATGGTTCAAAATTGGGAAGGGAGTACGCCAGGGATGTGTCCTGTCGGGAGGCTGGGCTCTATGAGGAGAAATGTGGGGTCAAGATTGGTGGAAGATCTATCAACAATCTGTGATATGCAGATGATATAACCCTGCTTGCAGAAACTAAGGAGGACCTGAAGTGCTTGCTGCAGAGGGTCAAGGACTGCAGCTTCCAATATGGATTGAAACTAAACATGAGAAGACAAAGATTCTCACCACTGGATCAATTGGCAGCATCAGGATGGATGGTGAAGAGATTGAGATTGTTCACGGCTTCAGTTTGCTTGGCTCCACAGTCAACACTCTTGGCACTAGTAACCAGGAAATTAGAAGACATATTGCCATGGGAAAGTCTGCTGTTAGGGACCTCTCCAAAGTACTGAAGAGCAATAGTGTCACTTTGGAGACTAAGGTGCATCTGATACAGGCCATGGTCTTTGCTATCACTTGTTATTCATCAGAGAGTTGGACAATGACTAATGAGAATAGAAGGAGAATTGATGCCTTTGAGCTGTGGTGCTGGAGAGAGTATTGAGGGTACCATGGACTGCTAGGAAAACAAACAGATTCATCCTGGAGAGGGTCATACCAGGCTGCTTCTTGGAGGCAAGGATTCTAAGGCACTGTCTAACATACTTTTGACATGCTGCAAAGAGGGACAGGTCCTTGGAGAGGGACATCAGGCTTTGTAGGGTGGAGGGACAGTACAGAAGGATTGATTCAGGGCTGGGATAATCGGGATGGGTGTATCAGACACAGTGCGATTGGCACAGGACAGAGCAGAGTTTAGGGATGTTGTACACAGGGTCGCTATGAGTCACAAGCCACTCGACGGCACATTACAACAACAACAACATTAGGAATGACTAAATCATTGAGTGTGAAAGAGTCTATCATGTGATTCAAGACTCATTTATGCCACCAAGGCCATATTTTTCAACTACCAGTCCTTCTTTGTTGTTTTCAACTTGAATTCCAGTCACTAATAAGGAATACATATCAACTGCTGTTTGATCAATTAATAAAGGCAAAAGTCATTGCTGCTGTTGTTGTTGCTGTTGTTATGTGCCATTGAGTCAACTATGACCAATGAAAGATCAATAAAAGTCATAAGAAAGCCTCAATTTCTGATCTGTTTTTGGAAGAAAGAGAAACAGCCTTTAGACAGGTTCAGGAAGAGAAACATAAACTTCGAATGTCTGTCCCTGGCATCCTTAATCCACATGAAATTCCAGAAGAAATGTGTGATTAAAATCTGAATCAGGCTGGGTTCTTTTTTCTCTGTACAACTCCTGTTGGCAGAAGAAAACAGCATCTAGATATTTATCTACCAAAATGATGCCAATTTGTAAATTAAAATGTCACCTAGTGGCCCTTTTTCTTATGTGTTTTTTTGTATAAGAAATTTTCTGTGAAATATCTTTCCACTGTTTAAGCTTTCGTTCTGGTTATCTTTATTCAGTTTGCATGAAGTTAAAAATTAAGGCATTTTTTAAAAACTTTAAAAAAAAGAAACCTTCAATTTCTTTAACTTTTCCTTAAATGGTTGTTGGATACTTAATGTAACACAGGCCATTCAAAGTGGGACATACTCTTTTTATCTTGTCTACTTGTGATTCGTTTAAATGTTCCAATTATTAATTAAATTTTGATAATAAAACTGTTAAAATGCAGCTTACTACAGAATAAGGCAAAAGTGTAATATGTTATTTTATATTTCCTCTGAAAGTTTATATTAAACAAACTAAAGTAAGCTGCTTGGTTTTGTGTGACTTAAAACTTACTGCTGGCTGATGGCCAGCAGGTTTTCATAGGCAGTAAATTGTACAGGAGAACATTTGCCCATGTTTCTCCCACAGAGCAGCTGCTAGATTAGAACCAAATACTTTGGGTTGGCAGTGCAATTTCTTACCACTAGCATGCACTTAATTGCAATGTTAAAAATTCCCTTTCCTAAATTATATTAATGTAGTTAGATATTTGGTGGTTAAGTTTAATCAGAAACACATTGCATACTGCTATATTTTTTCAGGGTTTTTTAAATGTTATTTTGCCAGGGATATTATCTTTCTACTGGATTCAAAACAAATTGTTGTGATTGAAATCAGTGGTTATCTGTGTTACTCATCTGATATCTTGCTGAATGATGTGATTTCTGGAAATCTGTTTCTCACTTTGATTTGATGAATTTTAAGTCATTTTTATTTTAAATCCATTTCTATTAAGTGTCTGTCTGCAATAATTTCCAGTTTCAAAGGTACTATGTCTATCTTTCCCAACATGCCTGTGCTCTTCTACTCCTTCTAATCTCTGGGTTTGTCGATGCCTTTAGGCTCTTTTGAGGAGACAATGAAGAAGAGAGAGATGAGCAAATGGATTTTTTTTTTAAAAAATGTATATTTTATATTGGTTTGCTTACAAAGTTTGTACACATGGTGTTTCACACTATTCTTTATTCACATTGTGTTTCATACAATCATTCCCATTCAATATATTTTTGCTTTGTTTTTTTTTGAAATAAATTTTTTAAATACTGGTTTATTTACAAAGTTTATATATTTAGTTTCCCACATCAGATCTTTCCCATTTCCTTTGCTCACACTCCCTCCACCATCAGATTGTGCTACCCTATGATTAACCATCCAACCCCCCTACCCTTCCAATGCACCCCTGCCTATCTTCACCCCCCTGCTCTCCCACTCATCCCCTTGGATCCTCACACATTTTCTATAATAATGTTCTTCTACAATATTTATCCTTATGGAACTGAGTTAGTTTACGTAGCATAATTCTCTCCAGTCCCTCCCAAGATAGATAGTGATTTCCAAAACCATTACTCCTGTGTGCTGCATAGCATTCCATTGTGAAGGACCATTCATTATATTTTATAAAAGTAGTCAACATTGAACTATGCTCAACATAGTTAAGAAACAGGTCTGTTTTCCAAGATCCCCTCTGGATCCTTCCCATTTCCTTTATCCACTCCTCCCTCAAGCCACCAAATTATGCAACCCTATGTATTCCCACTTCCCATCCTCTCCTTTGTTCCCATCCTCAACTTTGGATCCTCACACACATTTTACTAGTTATTGATTTATGGTCTTGTGCAGTATTTGTCCTTCTGAGACTGAGTTAGTTGACTCAGTATAATGCTTACCAGTCCCTCCCAAGTAATGTAGCAATTTTCAAAATCAATGCTACTGAGTGCTGTGTAATATCCCATGATTTGGATGTAGCAAAATTTTTCAATCTAGTCATTTGTGGTTGGACATTTGGGCTGCTTCCATGTTTTTATGATGGTGAATAATGCTGCTATGAACATTTGTGTACAAATCTTCACTGGTGTCTGAGTTCTAATTTTCTTGGAATATATTCTAAACAGTGGAATGGCTGGATAATGTTCTTTTTTTTTTGCAATGCTAAAATTCTTTTTAAAAAAAATTAATTTTAATGAAAGTTTACAGAGACTTTGGGTTTTCATTCATTCATTGTTGCACTTTTCTCTCTGACCACGCCCCCCCATTCACTCTTCTTTTTGAAAAGTAAAATTATTGCATTGTTATACACTCCCCAAGTTCACTCCACTATGCTGCCTTCATTCTGGACTCCTGTCATGACAATAATACTTAATCATATATCCCTTTTAAACAGTTCGCTCCCTCATCTGTTTCAATACAGTATACATTATTTATTCCCTTGTTTTCAGTATGTTCTGCTTTTTGAGGAAACTCCAAACTGTCTTCCACAGTGGTTGTACCATTTTACAGTCCTGCCAAAAATGTATGAAAGTTCCTATCTCTCCACACTGTCTCTAACATTTATTGCTTACTGTTCTGTTGAATTTTGCCACTGATTTGGGCGTGAGATGGTATCTCATTATGGTTTTTATGTACCTCTCTCTTATTGACAGTGATTTTGAGTATTTCTTTATGTGTCCAAACAGCAAATTTTATAGTACATCCCTTCCAGTATTTTTCAGAATCTTCTTCCTGTACCTTGACTTACTTTTAGGCTTGAATCATTATTTTCTACCCATAATTATTGCTTCATATTGATTATTCTTCAGTTTTCTTTAATATTAAGAGAATCAAAGCCATATAGTAGAAAATATTATAATTCAAACTCTGCATTTTGAAGTTGTCTGTGATGATATTCCAAATGTTATCCTGTGTTGTTGGTATGTGCTGTCGAGTCACTTGTGGCTCATAGCGACCCAGTGTAAAACAGCTCCAAACTTTGCTCAAAACTGAGCCAACCTCATCATCTCTGACACACCTACCCCCATTACCGAAGTCATTGAGTCAATTCATCTCATCAAGTGCCTTCCTCTCCTGCACTGTACCTCCACTCTTCCAAGCATGTTGTTCCTCTCCAAGGACTGGTTCCTCCTTGCAACATGCCAAAGTTTGTCAGACGAAGCTTAAGAATCCTAGCCTCCAAGGAGCAGCCCGGCTTCACCCTTCTAGGAAGAACCTGTTCTCCCAGCAGTTCACGGTATATTCAATACTCTTTTCTAGCACCACAGCCCAAAGACATCAATTCTCCTCTTATCATGCCTAGTTATTGTCCAGCTTTCAGATGCATAGCAAGTAATTGTGAAGACCATGTCCTGGATCAGGTACACCTTAGTCTCCAGACAGACATTGTTGCTCTTCAGTACTCTGGAGGTATCCCTGACAGCAGGAAAGTCATTCTTTACTGTTGTTGTTCTATGCCATTGAGTAGCCTGTGACTCATAGCAACTCTATGTACAGCAGTCCAGAACCCTGCCCTGTCCTGAGCCAGTCTCATTAATTCTGACACACCTAACCCATTGCCCCAATCACTGTATCAAGCGATCTTATCAGGGATCTTCCTCTCCTGTGCTGTCCCTCCATTCTTCCAAACATGACATCCCTCTCCAAGGACCAGTCTCTCCTGGTCACATGCCCAAAGTATGTGAGATGGAGCTTCAAAATAGTAGCTTCCATCGAGAAACTTGATTTCACCCTCTCCAAGACAGACCTATTTGTTTTCTTGGCAGTCCATGGTACATTCAAGACTCTTCTTCAGCACCACAATTCTAAGGCATTGATTCCTCTTCTGTCATCATTAGTTATTGTCCCGCTCTCTGATTCATAGCAAGTAATTGTGAAGACCATGGCCTGGATTAGGTTCACCTTAGTCTCTAGAATGACATTGCTGCTTTTCTGTACTTTGGAAAGATCCCTGACAGCAGATTTTCCCAATGCAATACGTCTTTTGATTTCCTGCCTGCTGGTGTTGAGAGTGTTGAGTGTGAAGCTAAGCAAGCTGATTGTCAACTATCTCATTCTCTTCTCCATCCATCATCGTGCTGCCAGTTGGGCCTAGAGTGAGAATCCTTGTATTCATGATATTGAGCTTCAATCCATATTGAAGACTACAGTCCTTAACTTTCGACAGCACATGTTTCAGGTCCTCTTCAGTTTCAGCAAGCAAGCTTGTGTCATCTGTTGTGTAAAATTAGATTTTTTTTTATTTTTCAGGTTCTTTCCTTCTAATAGCAGATAATATCAGTACTTATTATCCTGTTAGTTGCCTTCAAGTCCCTTCTGATCATGGAGATCCAGATGCACAGGGTAGAACTGCTCCATAAACATCCAAGACTGATCCTTTGGAAGTAACGTTTCATTCTTACAACTCACTTCAGTCTGGATTTGAATAACCAGCCTTTTATGTAGTATTCCAGTGCTTAACATTTTAGTTAAGTATCACCAAAAAATTCACTTAGAGGTACAGTTACTTAATAATGATTAAGTTATGTGTTTGAACACATTGTTGTGTTGTTATGAGCTGACAAGTTGGAACTGACTCATAGAATTACTAGATGTAAAGTATTAATCATAATTCATGACAGTAATAAGCATTCAATAAATAAGGTTTTATGTTGTTTTTGTTTTTATGTGCTATAGAGTCACCTGCAACACATAGCAATCCTACACACAGCAGCTCTGAAGCCTGCACTGTCTTGAGCAGTCTTACTGACTCTGACGCACCCCCCCCCCATTGCTCTAGTTACCATGTAAAATCCTTCTAACCCGGGCCTTCCTCACTTGTGCTGTCCATCCCTCCACCCTTTTAAGCATCATGTCCTTCTCCAAGGACTGGTTCCTCCTGTCCATGTGCCCAAAGACATAGATTCAAAATTCTAGCCTCCAAGGAGGAACTTGACTTCACCCTCTCCAAGACAGACATATTTGTTTTCATGGCAGTCCATGGTATGTCCAAGACTCTTTTTCAGAATCACAACTTAGAGGCAATGATTCATTTTCTGTTATCCATAGTCATTGTCCAGCTCTCTTATGCAAATCTTGAGTCATACATATATCCATTGTCTCTTATGCTACACATGGTAAATTCTGCACAATACTGTGGTTCCGACATCCACTTCATGTTCCCCAATTACAATATCAATACCACATCAAATAAGGTTAAGATTAATACTGTAGGCACCTTGGAAAGAGAGATCTAGGTGTAACAAGAGTGGCAAGAAGCTGTGTTGCAGTCCCAAAGGCATGTGTGGTTTGAGGCCACCAACTGCTCCACAGGAGAAAGATGGGAAGTCTCCTCTCATGTGATTAACTGTCTCTGAAAACCTGCCAGAGGGTCAGCTATGGGTTGGTTCTGACTCAACAGTACACAACAATAACATTCTGTCTAAAGAAAGGGGAAGGCCTTGTGAATACACTTGTCTTAAAGATAGAAAAAGAAGAGAGGATTCAGAATCAGTTTTGGGGCTGAAAGCTCACTTTAGTGTTGTCTGTGGAGTCAACACTCTCCTAATCCCTCTTTAGACAAACACAACTCCAGGTCAGCAATCAGCTGTATTATGCTGCATGGTTCAAGTAAACCAATATATTATGAATTCTTCAAAGAGCTAAAATTCTCTAGAATTTAACATTAGCATCATGTCTCAGTTACCTCATTGTCAGAACCGACTCGGGCTGATCCTCCATTGGGTCTCTGAGGCTGTAAAGTACATGAGAGGAGAATTCTCAAATTTCCCCGATGAATTTAAATGTGGTTATTATTAATTTGAATATGATTATCTAAGGATGATTATCTACTATAGTGAATTTGCACTGCAAGAAGGATAGATTGTTAGGTCAGCAGTGCAACTCTCGATGGACCATGTCACTAGAGCCCCTTAACATAAAGGAAAAAGTAAATATGTTGCTATTTCTTTTTCACCATATTTGTGAAAAGTGAGATTTGTGAGCAACAGATATCCCTGTATCTCTCCATAATAGTCTATTTCACATGTAATTTCATAAAGAATGAGATTTAGAGGTATTACATATGCTAGTACTGCATTATTAATTTAAGTAGGATTATCTAAGGATTACCAAGTACAGTAAAAAATTATATAGAATCAATGCCAAACAATTTTTATATTAAAATTCTGGCCAAATTTGCTTTCATTTCATACTTTCTTCTGAGTAAAGAAACCCAGACATGTAAAATGCATACACAATGTATGTTTGTTTACTGTTGTTGTTGTTATGTGCCATCGAGTTGCTTTTTAGGGAGTTAATTTTGAATAAAAAAGCAATTCTTTATTTCAGAGTTCCACTATAATGAGAATAGAAGTAAGATTAATCTAAAACTTAGCTTATTTTTAAATACAACGTGTCTTACATTGAAAAATCTTGCTTGATGATCCTACAACCAGATGTATAAATTATAAATCTCGCTTTGAAATAAGCAACAGTGCTTTTATAGAAATCTCTGTACCTTCCTACATTCTGAAAAAGCCACAATTTTTTTTTATCCGAGTCGTCATTGGAGGCAGAATGACTGCATTTTTAGTTGCTTAGGTCTTTGTGGCACAAATAGTTTCAAATAGCTCCTTCTGGCTCCAGGATCACAGGAAAACAACCACTGGTCTGAAATACCAGACACATTCATGAACGTTAAATTCACCTCCTAGGTGTGCAAGGTGAGATAATCCCTCCCTTCTGAAAGGAATGATGACACGACACCTTTCCATATTTCAGTTAGTGACAAACCACTGGCTGTACATTCTCAAAATCATAGCTACATGTGAGAAAATAGATCATAAAAGTTCAAAATACTAGGTGAATTATTGCACATGCTTAAGAAAGCCCCACAAATTCTTAATTTTCATTTAGTAGATGAATTTCAAAAACCTGTTTTCAATTTGCTAAAATCTAACTGTGAATTTTTAATGACCTAATAAGAAAAAAATCCCACAATTTTTAAAAAGTTTTATACTTATTAATACATAATTTGAAGGAAACATGATAAAATAGCTATCACATTTGTGGCTTACAAAAGTTGAAAAGCACTTTCAATTTTAGGGGATATATTATAAATTGGGGGATTATATATAACTTGGAACAAGTAATGATTCTTTGTATTGTGAATGATAAAAAAATTAAGAAATATTTAAATTAAATCAAGCAAAAGAGAAATTTATTGGCTCACATACTCACAAATATCAGAATTACCTTCAGGCATAGTCGGATCCAGGAACTCAGGGAGTGTCATCAAGAATAGTTCTTTACCTACCACTTGATCTGGGTTTCCTTGTATGAACTTTTTTTCTCAGATAATTCCTTTCCCTTATGAGAAACATAGCTTCAAGCAGATCCAGGTTTAAGGGTTTGTCTAAATTGAAATTAGTAATATAATGTGAAGCTACATGCTTTTAGCGTAGAGGCTACAACTTTCTTTTGTTATAAAAATGTACCAATCCAACTACATTCAAAGGGAGGAGATTAAACAAGGACATGAATACTAGGAGACCACATTCAGGTTTGTTCACCACACAGGTCCTTAGAACAAAAACTATTTAGAACTATCACTTATGAATAGTAACTCTAGAGTTAAACTTTTATAAAAATAATAAAGTAGCACCAAAAATAACAATATTATGTTAGAGCACATTCCAGAAATGCAAAGATGATTTAATATTAAGAAATGTATTAGAATCTATTTTATGCATCACTCTAAAAAAGAAAAGATCATTTTATAGATGATAAAACATTTAAAACAATCCAGCATTACTTATTATTAAAAAGAAAGAATAAAGAAACCTCAGTTAAATAAGAATATCTGGATACTCAATGATATAGGTAAATATATCAGCTCTATCATCAACTGCAAAGCCAGTCATGTAAATTAGGAAACAAGAATTAATGCTGTTACTTAAAATTGTATTCATGGTACCTGCCTAGGCAATTAAAATAGAGAAAGAAATAAGAATTATAAATATTAGAAAAATAAGAAGAAAAAGAAGAAGCCTGTTTTTCATTGTTTTTGTTCAAACATTCTTCTAGGTTGTATAGCCCTGGTGTGTCCACTTGCTGTACAGAGGTAACTTGTGATTGCTGTGAAGCTGAACACTGTGACACTGGTGTGTCAAATGCGTTAATGGTTACCCATGGTGGACAGTGTTTGGTGGAGCTCCCCGATTAAAACAAGCTTGGAAGCAGGAGTGGCATCCACTTCCGAAATGGCTTGCCTCCGGAAACCCTATGAACCTGGAGAAAGGATGAAAGTCACACAAGTGTTGAGGACTTTTGTTCATAGGGTCACTATGAGTCACCTGTGACTCAATGGCACTTAACAACAACAACAACATTGTTTGCCTAAATAAATATTTAGTGAGAACCCAGAGTTTTATATCCCCCTACTTTCATTGTCCTTAGTTTTAGCAACATAATATAACATGATTATCTGCTTCAAAGTAACCAAACTTGGTTCATTGCATTTCACTAATGCTTAGTTTACTGATGTTCATGCATTCCATTTATTTTTTAACAATTTCCAGTTTTGCAACATCCAAGCTATGTACATTCCATGTACCAATTACTAAATGATATTTGTAATTGTTTTTCCTCACTTCAACTGACTTCCAATCTGAGCTCTGCCACTACATTGCTATAACTATCCATGTTCCTCTACTATTTATAGGGTTTTCAGATGTTTGTTATTTAAGAAGTGGATGGCCAATCCAGCTTTTTAGCCTGTCTTAACCTGGAAGCTCTACTAAAACCTGTACACCATGGGTAACCCTTGTGGGATTTGACAAACAGTAGCACAGCTTTCAGTATCACAGCATTCCACAAGTTATCTCAGTACAGCAAACTGACAGACAAGAGCTATACCACACCATCTGAATTCCAAGGTCATCTTTTCTTTACCATCTGAATTTCAAGATAATTTTAGGAATAGGTCTGAGGCACTGAACACTAATGATAGAAGACTGGAGGAGCTGTGGGATGATGTCAAGGATATTATCCATGAAGAAAGCAAAAGGTCATTACAAAGGTAGAGGAGAAAGAAAAAACAGAAATGGTGTCAGAAGAGACTCTGAATATAGCAGAGTGTCAAAAGCCAAAGCAAAGGAAAAATATGCTGATGTAAAAGAGCTGAACACAATATTTCAAAGGAGAGCTCAACAGGTCAAGCAAAGTATTATAATGGAATGTGTAGACAACTGGAATTGGAGAATAAAAAGGGAAGAACTCACTTCACATTCCTCAAGCTGAGAGAACTGAAAGGCAAATTTAAACCTCAAGTTGCATGAGCCAGCTATTCCACTATTTGGAAAATACACTGAGAGGCACAAAACAGTGTTCATAGCAGCATTATTCACCATCACCAGAACATGGAAACAGCCCAAATGTCCAACCACAAATGAATGGATTGAGAAATTATGATACATTTACACTATGAAATACTATGCAGCACGCAGGAGCAATAACTTTATAAATTATTATCTAAGTTGGGAGAGACTGGAGAGCATTAGGCTGAGTGAACGAAATCAGTCCCACAAGGCTAAATATTGTATAAGACCATTATTGTAGAATGAGTATAAGGATCCGTGAGGGGTGGGAGAGGATGGAAGCAGAGGGATGTGGATGTACAGGGGAATAGGGGATTGATCATTGGATTATACAATTTGATGGGGGGGGGGAGGAAAATTGAAAGAATTTGTTCAAATTTGTATTAGAATTTTGTAAATAAACTAGTAGAAAAAGAAAATATATTAAAACCTCCCAAGAACCTCAAACTGCAATATTGAAAGATTATATGGGAAATGTATTCAATTACCCAGAAAGCATATAAAAAAAAGATGGAGGAAATACATGGAATAACTGTACCAAAAAGAACCGACTGACACTGAAAAATTTCAGAAGATACTATATGAACAGGAGCCAATGGTAATAAAGAAGGAAGTGGAAGCCATATTGAAGGCATTGTCAAAAAATAAGATCCCAGGAATCTATGGGATACCAATTGACTTGTTTCAATTAGCAGATGCATCTTTTGATGCATTCCCTAGCCAATGCCAGGAAATTTGGAGGAAAGCTATTTGGCCAATTGAGTGGAAGAGGTCCATATTTGTTCCCATTTCCAAGAAAGGTGACCCAACAGAATGTGGAAACTATCGAACAATATCATTCATCCCACATGCAAGCAAAATACTGCTGAAGATCATTCAAAAATGGCTAGAGCAGTACACAGCTATGGAACTGGCAGAGTTCAAGCAGGATTTAGAAGAGGCAATGGCACCAGGGATATCATTGCTGATTTTAGTGAAAATAGAGATTACCAGAAAAGTGTCTATTTGTGCTTTATTGATTATGCAAAAGCATTTGACCGTGTGGATCATAACAAGTTGTAGCTGACATTGAGAAGGGAATCCCAGAGCCCTTACTTGTGCTCATGTGAAGCCTATACCTGGACCAGGAGACTATTGTGCAAACAGAGCCACCAAACATGGCATGATTTAAAGTTAAGAAGGAAGTGTATCAGGGTTGTTGTATTCTTTCTTCATACCTATTCAATCTGTATGCCGAGCAAATCGTTCAAGAAGCTGGACTCTATGAAGAGGGATGTGGCATAAGGAAAGAGGGAGATTTATCAATAACTTGCATTATGCAAATGATACAACCTTACTTGCTCAAGGTGAGGAAGACTTGAAGCACTTGTTGCAGAAGAAGAAGGGGTGCATGGATTGTATCTCAATGTCAAGAAAGCAACGATTCTTACTAC
>NW_006399789.1:12430185-12435471 GCF_000299155.1 Elephantulus edwardii
GTCAGAGGCAGTGTGGTTGGCGCAGGATAGAGCAGGGTTTAGGGCTGTTGTGCATAGGGTCGCTATGAGTTGCAGATGACTCGACGGCACATAACAACAACAAAACGGGCAGATTATCAAATAATACAGGAAGCAGTAAAAGAAGATGGAAGAAGTATACAGAGTTACTCATTGTATCAAAAGGAATTGGCAGACACAGAAAAATGTCATGAAACAACATATGAATAAGAGTCTTTGGTGATGAAGGAAGAAGTTCAAGCTGTTCTGAAAGAATTGGCAAGAAATAAGTCACCAGGAATTGACGGCATACCAATTGACATATTTCAATAAACAGTCTCTGCCCTGGATGTGCTCACTAAGTTTTGCCAAGGAATCTAGAGGACAACCACCTGGCCAGCTGACTGGAAGAGATCTATATTTGTTCCCTTTCTAAAGAAAGCTGACTTGCTAGAGTGTGAAAAATATTAAACAATATCATTAATATCACATGCAAGCAGGATTCAGCTGAAAATTATCCAAAAATGACTGGAACAGCAGTTCTCAACAGAGAACTGCCAGATTTGCAGGCTGGTTTTAGAAGAGGTCATGACACTAAGGATATTATATCTATTTTGATTTTGGCCAAAAGCAAGGAGTACCAAAGGAATATCTAGCTGTGTTTCATTGACTATGCAAAAGCATTTGACTGTGTGGATCACAACAAATTGTGGCTAACTCTGAGAAGAATGAGAATCCCCGAACACTTGATTGTGCTTATGCAAAAACTGTACTTGGACCAGGAGGCAGCCATCAGAATAGAGCAAGGAAACACTGCAGGGTTTAAATTTGGGAAGGGTGTACACTTTTGGATGTCCTATCTCCATACCTTTTCAATCTATATGCACAACAGATCATCCAGAAGGCTGGGCTCTATGAGGAGAAATGTAGCATCAGGATTAGAGGAAGATTCATCAACAGCCTGCATTATGCAGATGGCATAGCCTTGCTTACTGAAACTGAGGAGGATCTGAAGCACTTGCTGCAGAAGGTCAAGGACTGCAGCCTTCAATATGGATTGAAGCTCAACATCAAGAAAACAAAGATTCTTACCAGTGGGTCAATTAGCAGCATTTGCTTAGCTCCACAATCAACACTCTTGGTACCAGGAGCCAGGAAATAAAAAAACAAATTGCATTGGGAAACTGCTGTAAGGGACTTCTCAAGTATTGAAGAGCAGTGATGTCGGTCTGGCCATGGTCTTCACGATTACGTACTAGGCATCAGAAAGCTGTACAATGATAGGAATGATAGATAGACAAAAAATTGATGCCATTGAGCTGTGGTGCAGGAGAAGAGTATTGAATATACCATGGACTGCTAAGAGAACAAACAAATTTGCCTGGAGAGGGTGAAAAAAGAGGCTGCTTCTTGGAGGCAAGGATTCTGCAGCTCTGTCTGACATACTTTGGGCATATTTCAAGAAGTGACCAGTCCTTGGAGAAGGACATCATGCTTGGGAGGGTGGAGGAACAGCACAGGAGGGGAAGACACTCGATGAGATGGATTGATTCAGTGACTAAGGTAATGGGGCTAGGTGTCTCAGAGACAATAAGGCTGGCTCAGGAGAGAGCAGGGTTCAGAGCTATTGTACATAGGGTCACTACAAGTCAGAGGTGACTTGATGGAATATTATAACAACAACAACAACAAATAATAATAATAATAAAACCATGCTTTGGTTGCCTAGAACTCTCCTGCACTTTTATTATAACCTGGTGTACTCATGTTCAAATTCATGATATGATCATTTCTCACTTAAATAGCCAAACTTCCTACAGAAAATCTAGTTCAGGCCATTCTCCATGTCTTCCACTCCAGCTTGCACCCTGCTTGTAATGATGTCGTTATTATGAACCACCAAGTCAGAACCACCTCCTATAGTTTACCCTTTAACGAGGTTTTAGATGCTGTGATTGCACAGGCAGAGATTGTGCATCTTTATCCTTTGGAGCATTTGAGCCACCTTACTTTATATATTGTTATACTTAGGTAGTGTTAAGTGAAGTACAACTTACAGTGACCCTATGAACAACATACCTGAACCTTATTCTTTCCTGTATCAAGGTTATCATCTCTGACACAATTCAGCCCTTTGCTGCAGTCACTATCAACCCACCACATGGAGGGTCCTCTTTCACCATCCCTCCACCTTCCCAGGCATGATGTCCCACTCCAAGGCATGGTCTCTTTTAACAACATACCTAAAGTATGTGAGATGAAGCTTCACTATCTTTGCTTCCAAGGAGTACTCTGGGTTTGTTTTTCCCAAGATGTATTTGTTTGTTCTTTTGGCAGTTCATGAGATAGTCAATGCTCTTCTCCAACACCTCAACTCAAAGGTTTCAATTCTTCTTTTGTCAGCCTTACTCATTGTCCAACTCCCAGACACATGACAAGGAAATGAAAAGACCATGATCTGGATCAGGCCTGGTTTAGTATTCAAACTGACATCATTGCTCCTCAGGAATTTGGAGTGGTCTTTGACAGTGGATTCTCTTGGTGCAGTACATCTCCTGATATGACTTCTGGCACCAAAGGTATTGATTATGGAAACAAGTAAAATAAAATCATTGACACTTTGAATCTTTTCTCCATTTATCATAATGTTGCTTACTGGTCCATTGAAGAGGAGTTTTGTCTTTTTGAGGTTAAGATGCAATCCATATGAAAGGCTGTAATTCTTTATATTTTATAGCTAGCATTATTGACTTTGCATAGGAGGTTAATAATTCATGACTTTGTTTAGAAAGCCAATAATTTCCAATCAGATGGGACTGACTCAAGGGAAAAAATATTGGCTTTACTTCCTTTATTTAAAGTTGTAAATCTATAAGGTAAATCTGACTGAATATGCTTTTAAAAGAACACATGCTACAGTATTATTTTTTTACTTCATAGACAGATTATTCATGTGCACTGAAGCAATCAAATTAAGAACTGTGGATGTGAACCATATATTGCCAAAATGGTTATGAACCTGGACTGTAAAGTCACACTGCTCAAATTCATCACTGGATACCTGTGCTTTTTGACAAATGATTAATTTCTTTCAAGTTTGTGTAACTCTAAAAAGTGGATAATAATAATTACTATTTCAAAGAATAGGGAACCAATGTCTAGTAAGTAATATTATGTAAGTTTAGTTAATACTATGCTTGTTATTTTCAGCAAATATTAGCAAGCATACACTCATCACTAATTTTTATGTGTCTTTGAGTCAGAACCAATGCAGGGTTGACCCTCCAGAGGGTTTTCTAAGAATATAAATAAGATGCGAGGAGACTGGCCATCACATTCTTCTGCTAAGCATTTGATAGAGCCCAATCACTTATCTTTGAATTATTATTATTATTAATTCATAGTTGCATATATTTCCCTCCCCTGCCCTCCCCAGTCCACTTTGCAATACACCTCTTATTCCATATTGTTGTCCTACATATTATACCTAGTCATATATTCCCTTCAGACCATTCCCCCCTTATGTCTACCAATGCAGTGTTTATCATCTATCCACTCATTTCCTCTTCTCCCCACCCCCATGTCAGTACCATTTTATAACAGGGATGTTATACAGTATTTGTACTTTTGTGATTGAATCATTTCACTCAGCATAACGTCGACCAGGCTCACACATGTTATGTAATGTTTTATAAGTTCATTGTTTTTCGATGTGTAATATTCCATTATGTGAATGTACCATGGTTTTTCCATTTATTTGTTGATGGGAACTTGAGTTGCTTCCATCCTTTTGCTATTGTGAATAACGCAGCAATAAATATGGGTGTGCATACAGGCAGCATAATCCATTATCCCTGTGCTACCAGAGCTCCCTCTTCACTAAGAAAGCAAAATACTTGTTTTCTCTTTTCAAGTCATAGTTGAGCCAGACATGCTCTGAGTTTGCCTTCATGATACCTAGAATTAGCCTCCTTGATTAGCTGCTTTAGAGCCAAGCCAAGTTCTCTGACCAGAAGGTGGCCTTTGCACCAGTGGTTTTATACTAGTGATTTCTTTATGCCAACAAAATCAGGGAGTTGCATTTCTGAATTGCTTTACACTCTGAGTGGTTCTATTTAGACATAAATATAAAACTTCTTGCTACCTGTAAATGTTCCCTATATAATGAGTTTCTAAGAGTAGAAGACTGAAGAAAACCCAAGTTATGGTAGAACACCTAGGAAGAATGAAGATTTTTGAACCGTAGAGTTGAAGAAGGGTATTGAATATACCGTGGCCTGCCAAAAGAACAAACAATCTTAAACAAACCAGAGCACTCCTTAGAAGTTCAAGATAGTGAAACTGGATCTCATATACTTTAGGCATGGTGTAAAAATTGGCCAGTCCTTGGTAAAGGACATCATGCAGGGAAAAGCTGAGAGTCAGAGACAGAGAGACTCAGCAGCATGATTGAAATCATGGTGATGGCCCAAGAGAGGGCTCAGATAGGTTCTGCTCTGTTCATAGAGCCTCCATGAGTCATAATTGATTCTATAGCATCTAACAACAAGATGTCTTGAAACTATTTCGGTATAATAAGTAATAAAGCAATACCATTAACAACTAGTCAGAGAAATTGAATACATGTTTTGAAATGATAACAATCAGAAAATTGGGGCAAAAAAATAAAAGCTCCTTCATTACATTAAATAGGGCATGCTTCATGGCTCTACAAAAAATCATCAATATCACAAAATCTATGCTATGAAATTTTCAGACAAATTATACCTAAAATTCAGAGATTAGATTGAGGCTGGTCTTGGAAGTTACAAGGAACTATTGATTTATATTATTGACTGGTTACTACCCATCAGCATAATAGTATATAGAAGGAGATTGGTTTCTATACTTGTTCTCAGACACAATTAAGAAAAAAATAATCTTAATCTTCCAAATTAAGCACAACTCCTCATGTATAAAGGTGATGTTCATATATATTCTTTGAAACAGGTTCTGAAACAGAAAACAGACTTCAACAAATGTGACTGAATGTGTGGAAGAATACAGTTGTAATATAGAGGGTTGTAGCATACCGTTTTCTCATTTCAAAGAGAAAAATATTTACAAAGAGAAAAATACCTCTCTAAGACCCCCGGAATAGATGGTATACCAATTGACATATTTCAGCTAACAGATGCTGCCGTGGAGGTGCTCACCAAGTTGTGCCAAGAAATCTAGAGAACAACCACTTGGCCAATATTTGTTCCCATCCCAAAGAAGGGCAACCCAACTGAGTGTGGAAACTACAGA
>NW_006399789.1:12436527-12442077 GCF_000299155.1 Elephantulus edwardii
AGACAGGTCCTTGGAGAGGGACATCATGCTGGGTAGAGTGGAGGGACAGCGCAGGAGGGGAAGACCCTCTATGAGGTGGATTGATTCAGTGACTGGGGAACTCGGGATGGGTGTGTCAGAGGCAATGAGATTGGCACAGGATAGAGCACGGTTTAGGGCTATTGTACATAGGGTCGCTGTGAGTCGCAAACGACTCGATGGCACATAACAACAACAACAAAAGTTGTATTGTCTATTGCTGTCTTGGAACAATTTCCACCTCTTTCTTTCCCCAATTATTGTGATTACTATTAGGAATTTAAGACTTGAAAGGTATGTTTTCAGGAAGTTCCTGTCTTAGAAAAAGTGCAATCAAAATGCTTCTTAGAAACAAGAATGAGAAGACTTATCTCACATGCTTTGGGCATTTTGTAGGAGAGGCTGGTACCCAGAAAAAAAGGTGATATTTAGTATAATAGAAGTCAACCAAAAGAGGAAGACATCGATGAGATGGGTTGACACAGTGAGTCAACAGTGGTGCTTATCAAGACATCATGAGGATTGCTCAGGACCAGGCAGTGCTTTGTTTTGTTATGCACAATGTTTCTATGAGTCATGATAAGCACCTCTCAGCAATCACTACAAATGAGTGATTAGGGGCTTCTTGAAATCCAGTGAGGTCCCCCCCTTCAACTGTTGAGTTGGTCAGAGCTCTTCATTTAGTAATGACCATTTATGCCCTATTTTTCAGCATATCTTGTTCTCTCGTGCTCTGACTCCAGCTCACAGTCATTGCTTTCTTCTCAATCTTTGGGTTGGTTTCCTCCTATTTTGCTGCTCTAATTTCTTATAAGGCAAACGTTAGTCTATTTCTTTCCTTCCATGTGGCACAGGGTTCCATTCCCAGCTAATACACCTTAAATGCAACCATTACCTCTGTCAGTGGAAGTTTGTATGTTCCTAAGATGCTGGACAGTTTTTGGCAGAGCCTCCAGGCTAAGATGAACTAGGAAGAAAGGCCTGGAAGTTATACTTGCAAAAAATTAGGCAGTAGAAACACTATATATTTGTTGTTGTGTCAATTACGACTCATAACAAATCTATGAGCCAAAGACCTTATGCTTTTCCATAACTACTGTTGTTTCTCCACGTTCATAAAGTTTCCATAGGCATATGGTTTAGGAAGTGGATGCCACTCATCCATCTATCTATCTATCTATATCTATATATATACACACACATATACACATGTCTGTGTATATATATATGTGTGTGTGTATGTGTATGTATATGTGTATATATGTGTGTGTATATATATATATATATTCCATTATGTGTGACAATGTCACAGATAAGATCAGGCTGGTGAGTAACTAGCATTAACTTTTATTACAAACCAAAAAAAACTAGATTTTTGCCAATTTTTCCAGTTATGTGCATAAAGTTTCAAGAAAAGACTTCAGATTGTTCATTTCTAAGAAAGCTACTGAGTCCCAGGCAGCAAGCATAATTCTAGCTCTGTCAGAATCTGATAGGTGAATCCAGGCCCTGTGACTGAAACAAGACTCCTTAACACAGGGTTTGCCTCCAAATTGGTCAATGTTCCTGATTGATAGGGACTTACAGAATTAAGCTCAGACTTAAAAAACAAAGCAAAACACAAACAAAGAACACCAACAAAATGTGGAAAAACAGTAGGAAAATTAAGTTCGTCTGCCTACAAGCTGTAGGATTGCTTCAATGTCACCGTAATTGTGAGAACAGCGAAAAATTATTGGCGTGACCTTCAAACCTATTAAAGGAAAAAGAAAGTAACTGGGTGGGGGATGGGGAGAGAGCACTGTCAGTAGCTTTGAGCAAGCTGACTTGTTGGGTTTTTTTTTCTTCTTCTTTAATGGAAAAATTGTTACAAATGGGTTCTTCAGCATATGTTATTAATTTCATTATCCTGGCTTCTTGCCAGTTAAGCATCAAACATTGGTTTTTGTGATTTCAGTTGCAACTAGTAAAACTCATGTGGGCATTAACAGAAACAGACAAGAGAACTTTTTTCAAATCAATTCCAAGTGACTATTTTAAATGCTTTTATTTCATAAATGCAGTTGGAAAAATTCGCTGATAAGAAATACCATATAGTCCTAAAATATAGTATTTCTCTTCTATACAAAACTCATTTGAAGGACTTTGAATAAATGCTTGTTAATGAGAGGTAGAATTATTTAAGTGATATTTAAAATCATATAAAAGGATACAAATGTTAATAATTTAAAAAAATTTTACTACACCACATAGTTTGGGGATTTTTAAAAAGCCTATAATTTTTTTTTACCTTCTTGATGAAGAAAGGATTATAAATATTCTGAGAACAGAATGAATGGCAGTTTCAGCGTTTCAGTTTCACCGTGAAGAGCTCTGATTCCTGCCTTTGTGAGATAGGACAATTCTATTAGGAAAAGGCATCAAGCATGTCACAGAAAACACGCCAGCCCTGACATTGTCTGGCATCTTTGTGCTGACATTTATTGAGTGCCGTTTATAAGTCAGGCACTTTAATAAAACCACTTGCTGTTTTCTCAGGAGTCATTATTGGCCAAGCAATGTGTTAAGTGTTTTACATATAGTCCTTTTAAAGAAATCTTTGAAAAACTTTGATCCAGGTATTTCCATCCCCAATTAGTGACCACTTGCGATCAAGCTGACGCCTGCTCATGGTGAAACGTTGTCTCACCGACTCTGGGCCAATTTTTAGCAGTAACCAGTCCTTGGAGAGAGGCAATATGATGGGAAAAGTAGAGAGTCACCTAAAGAGAGGAAGACTCTGAACCAGGTGCATCAATGCAGTGATTACCACAATGGCCTTGAGCATGACAAAGAAAATGGGGATGGTACGGAATGGGGCGGGGTTCAGATCTGTTGTTTAAAAGGTTGCTATGAGTTGTGGTCGACTTAATGTATCCTAATATCATGACAACGCAAAATTCTTGAAATTAATAAAATGCACTTATTCATTTGTTCAACAAATACTTCTTGAATATGCCATGTGATTTACTGCCTCTAAAAACTCTCTGAAGGGTCAGCTCTGGCTTAGTTCTGACTCAAAAGCAAACAACAATTGCCACCATCTGCCAAACACAGAGTTGTGTTGTGTTTAGGTGCCATCAAGTCGACTATGATTCATAGCAAACCTATGATTAGTGGCTCTAAACTTTGAGAGGAAGACCCTGGATAAGATGGATTGATACAGTGTCTTGGGCAATGGGGATTGGTGTGTCAGAATTAGTGAGACTGGCTCAGGACAGGAAAAGGTTCAGAGCTGCTGTATATAGAGTCGCTATATGTCACAGAAGACTCAATGGCATATAAACGCAAAAACATACTATATTGGTTGTTTTTTATTTAAGCCTTATGTTTAAAGTCAACAAGGCCTCGGAGAGGACCTTTGTATTTAAAAGCCGGTTGTTATTATATTTTGGAGGAACATTCTTCTAAGTGGTACAGTACTCTTCTGTCAATATGCTGTCCTAAGGTAATTTGGGGTTGCTGTAATGCTGAACTCTGTGCCATCGGGGTGTCAAATGCCATAATGGTTACCTTTGGTGGACAGTGTTTGGTGGAGATCCCAGTTTAAGATAGGTTTGGAAGCAGGAGTGGCATCCAATTCCTAAGCAATATGCCTCTGGAAACTCTATCAACTTTGATAAATGACGATAGTTACAGAAAAGCTTCGGGTAGTTTGTTCATAGAGTTGCTATGAGTTGTGCTGGACTCAACAGCAATCAACAGCAACAACAAGACAACGTCACCTGACACATCTGACCCCGTTATCACAATCACTGTGTCAATTCATCTCCTTCAGAATCTTCCTCTCTAGCACTAATCCTTTACCTTTCCAAGCATGATACCCTTCCCCAAGTACTGGTACTCTCCTGGCAATATGACCAAATTATGTGAGATGGAGCTTCAAAATCCTTGCCTCCAAGGAGCAACCTGGTTTCGTCCTCTCCATGATAGGCCTGCTTGTTCTCTTGGCAGTCTGTGTTATGTTTAATATTGTTCTCCAGCACCACAACTTAGTCATCAATTCTTCTTCTGTCATCCTTAGACATTATCCAGCTTTCAGATGCATAGCAAGCAATTGAGAAGACCATGGTCTGGATCAAGTGCACCTCAGTATCTAGGCAAACAAGACAACATTTTCCTGTAAAGCTTGTGATATGAGGAGAGACAAATAAAAGACATACTATTAAAGAATATATTTGTTAGTGGCCTAATTGGTAGGGAGTGAAGTTGTGCTACAAATCCAGAGGCAGGTAGATTGAATTCACCAGTTTCTTCAGGGAGAGAGATGGTCATTCTCTTCCTCTGTAATTTACAGTCTCTAAAAACCTGGTAGGTGGTCAGCTACGAGTGACTTCTGATTCTATGGCAATGAGTTTGAGTTTAGGTATTGTGAAGAAGAGGTCTGGTGGAACAGTCGATAGTGAATTGTTCTCCTAACCCAAAGACTGCACATCAGTCTCCTGCTAATCCAAAGATGGCATATTGAGCAGTGGTTCAAAACCACCAACTGGACAGTCTTCTTCAATTATGATTTGTAACCTCAGAAACCCAATGCAGGATTTGCTATGAGTCTAAACCAATCTAATGGTAATGATTGAGTAAGTATTGTGAAGCAGTACAAGAAGAACAAAAATGTATTTGGAACACATTTTGTCACTTTACATGTGTTAGTTGCACCAGGTTGTTCTGGTGTGATGATATATGAATATGATTGTGGCAGAAAGGAGTGCAATGTGGAAGCCAGTGGGTGAGAGCTTAGCAAGTGAGGTCCATGATGGACCACATTCAAATTTTGAGACTGTGTTAAAAAGAATACTGGAGCACAGTTGTATAACAATGTGAGGCCCAATTTGTTTCTCTTTTATTTCTTGCTGTTATTGATTTTATGTGCTGTTGAGTCAAGTACAACTTACAGTGACCCGATGAACAACAGATCTGAACCCTGTCCTATCTTGTGCCATCCTCACTATCTGCATCACTCTCAAAACCATTGCTGCAGTCACTGCTGCAATCCACCTGGTTGAGGGTCTCTCCTTTGCCATCCCTTAACTTTTAAAGGAATTCTCCAAGGAATGAATTCTTCTGGGCTATTCAATATGCCCAAAGTATGTGAGATGAAGCTTTATCAGTGCCTTTGAGGAACATTCTGGTTGCATCTCCCCCAAGACAAATCTGTTCCGTCTTTTGGCAGACCGTGGCATACTGAGCTCTCTTCTCCAACACCACACCACAAAGGCATCAATTCCTCTTCTGTCAAAGAGAGTTTGGGGGGGGGGATCCAAGATGGCGGCGGAGGCAGAGACAGCGTGGTTAGCTGTGGGAGCAGTGAACCATTTAAAGCAGGGCCATTATGGCCTTCCACAGACTTTGGCTTATTGAAAATTGAACACTTAAACAGTTGATGACTGGCCCTCAGTGAAGATCGAGGCTCAACAACAGGAATTCAAGCATTCCCAAGGAGAAATGGGCCAAAAAAGATGATTACCTATGCATTGGAAAGGCCAAAGAGGA
>NW_006399789.1:12443052-12446041 GCF_000299155.1 Elephantulus edwardii
CTCCCTTCCCCCCTTTACATCTACGTCCCTGTTCAGCAAGAAGAAGCCAGAGAGTCGGCATCCAATTCCCAAATCAATAAGACAGTTGGTTTAATTACTATTGGAAAATGCTTGTCACTCCTCTGTAGCATCTGGTCCCCACTGGACCCTCATCATTTCCTTCACCTGCTCCCCTCATCGACCAAACTGTGCAGCTCTGCAACTGCATCCTGGCCCATCCTCACCCTTCTGCCCCCAACCCTCACCTCCTTTTACTCCCAATATGTTTTTTTCCAATAAAAAAAATTAAAAAAACATAGTTTGGTATATGTTTTTATGAAATCTTTTGTTCCATATTTTATTCCTGGTGACCAGAGTCAATGTAGGAATTAAAACTTGGTTAGTAAAACGAGGGAGCAAACTAGGTATAATGGTCTGGAGATCTACTTCCAAAAATGAACAGAAGGAAACTGTGTGGAGCATAGTCTGATCTGCAGCCATGGGTTTTAGCATAAGACCAAGCCGTTACCCATTTCATTGTGCATAGAGTTCCTGTGACTCTGGATCTGACTCTATAGGAGCTAAAACAAGAATAAAGTGAAAGGAGGCAGAACATGGTGTAAAACAAACAACACTCCATGTCTAAAGTCCCATGTTCTTTGTTTTTTTATTTACAGATTAAGCAATGAACTGGTCAGTTATGGGTAAGTTCTGACTCAACACATAATGATGACAACAGTAACAACTACTTTTTCTCAGATGACTTCTTAATTTATTTCTTTGACTTATGGACACAAGATTTTTCAAAAACATTAGTCTCTATCTTCTTTTCCTTATTCAGCTGCCTTTTAGTCAAGCGTTAAATATTGCCATACTTGTTTATTCAGCAGCCTTTGTCCTCTCCACCCTGACAGACTGGTAGAGTTTAAACCTTCCTCATCTTTCGCATTGATTCAACCTCTCACTAAAGCTTCTATCATCAGTGTCTTCTCAATTTAATCTGTGCTGACATTGCTATAGAGTGATCTTTCCAGCCAGAATTGACCAGGACAGTCTCCAATGCATAGAGACCTTTGTTGACTCCCCATCACCTGCAATGTGAGATTCAAATGCCTTAATTTGGTCTCCAGGACCATCGCGAGCCGACCTCAGTCTCCTTTTCTAGCTTTATTTCCTGCTTCAATCATTCTTCCTCTTTTCATAGCTCCATGCAGTGCAAATGTGATTTCCTCTGCCTGGTAAATGCTCATTCATCCTCTCACACCCAGCTCAACCAGCTCAGAGGTCACCTTCTCTGAGTCCCTGTGTGATTCTGAAGTACTTTATCTCCTTTCAACAGTTCTCGCCATATGGCCACATTATTTCTCTGTTTTTATGTCCTTCTCAACTATATTAAATATCATGTGCACTGCCTGGCACATAGTAGGTTCTTCCTAAACTCTTCATGAAATGCTTGATATGAATAAAGAAATGCATGAGTGGAATGAATGAATTGGGTACATTTCATTGCATAAATATTAACACAAATGCCTTTTTTTTTATTTACCGCCAAGGGGAAAAAATGCTCACCTTTCCAATAAATAACTAACCTACATAAAAATGCGTTTTCCCTTGTTACTATCCCCTATGTGTATTTCAACTACTGTAGTTTTAACAGCTGTCATATATGTAAATATTGTCATAAATTTAAGGTTGCAGTTTTATGGCATGGAAGTGAAAATGAAAAATTCCAGTGAAACACTAGACCGCGGTAGTATCACAGAGGCTGAACATTATAGATCACCATCAAAAGATGTGAAAGCAAATAAAGTAGTGAACCTTTGTTGACCTCTGATCAAAACATACCATTAGGGGAATAATGGCATATGGTTTTTATAATTAGAAGATAGAAATGTATCACAAACTTTGGACTGTAGTTAATTCTCTGTGAAAAGAAAAACACACTGGAATATCTGGCAATATATGAATTGTTTTTCCTTTATTCTTTTGGATTTTCTAATTTGTCTGTTACATGTATGTATTATTTTAACAACAGGAGAGAAAAAATTTTAAAACTGCACTTACTTTACTGCAGAGGCTTTAGGTAAAACAAAACAAATGATTATGCTAATCAGTGGCTAAATACAATTCATAGCTGCTTATATATTTTAATTTTGCTGTGAATAATTTAAATATTTTCCATAGTCACTTAAAAATAAGGATTTTCTCCCTAATTTTTGGAATGTGTTTATTGCAGTAAGTATCTAAAGGGAACAACACTCCCCACCATGTAAAAGTATTTTTAAATTACTCATTAATTACACTAGCTAGAGAAAACTGCTGCTAACATTTTGACTTGTCTGTTACCTCTATATATCCTCATCTCTATCTTTTTTCCAGTCATGCCATGTACAGCACTCCTTGGGTTACAAAAGAGATCAATTTCTAGCTGTGTCTTTAAGAATTTGTAGGGAAGTCAAAATAATTGGAAAAAAATTGTATCTCTCTAAATTATTGATGAGCAATGATGTCAATTTGAGGACTAAGGTGCATCTGATCCAGTACATGTTCTTTCTGATCACTTGCTATGCATCTGAGAGCTGGACAATCAATAGGAATGACAGCAGAAGAATTGACACCTTTCATCTGTAATATGGAAGAAGAGTACTGAATATCTCACAGACTGTCTTAAAAAGAAACAAGTTTATCTTGAAGGAAGTGCAGCTAGAATGCTCATTGGAGGCAAATATGATAAAGCTTTGTTTCACATACTACAGGGATCTTGCTAAGAGAGGTTATTCCTTGGAGAGAGATATTCTGCTTGGAAAGCTGGAGGGTCTGGGAAAGAGAGGAAGACCCTCAGCCAGATGTATTGACACAGTGACTGCTACAATGGGCTACAGTGTGTCAGGAAGTGTGAACACGGCACAAGGTAGGACAGGGTTCATATCTGTTGTTCATTGAGTGACTATGAATTCTATTTAACTCAATGGTACCTGACAACTACAACAATCACCACCTAGTTTCTGGT
>NW_006399789.1:12449278-12505098 GCF_000299155.1 Elephantulus edwardii
TGAGGTGGATTGATTCAGTGACTGGGGTAATTGGGATGGGAGTGTCAGAGACAGTGCGATTGGCACAGGACAGAGCAGAGTTTAGGGCTGTTGTACATAGGGTCGTTATGAGTCACAGGCGACTCCACGGCACATAACAACAACAACATATGTAGATGATTTCCAAATTTACATGTTTCATTTTAGCCTTTATATTGAATTCCAAATCCACAAATAAAACTCTTCATTAACAAATTAAACCATTTTTAAGTCAATAAGATCAGAGTAACAATGATCTTGTTTTCCTTCGAATAATTTCTCCTCTTGGTCTCGTTGATAGCCTTCTCTCTAATTTCCTATTAAAATCCCTGTAATCCTACAAATACATTGCAACAATACAGCAGGAGCCCTCCTCTAAACTGTTCAGTCATCACACTTAGATGGCATCCAGAATCCTAGGCAAGACCTATGCTGTTCCCTTTATCTCTTTCCACCAATACTGAGCTGCTAGTGTGTAAAAGCCTGGAGAAGTCAAAGCCTTAGTCTGTAGCATTTGCTAATTTTTGTGGTGTAAATGCTAGTCTGACATCACTGAACCTAGAACTGAAGAGAGACCCGCCATCATGCACTAGATGCCATGAAGAGCAGGCTTGGGCACTCCTCCAGAACTCAGCACACTCAAAAATGCAAGTCTTGCCATTTAGTTGAAACTGCTTCATAGCTGACCCTCCGTTGGGTTTCCAAGGCTATAGATATTGCACAGGAGGATATTACCTGTCTTTCTTGCATAGGACTGTGGGTGAATTTGAACCCTAGAAAGGCATGGCCTTTGGATTAGCAGTACAGCTCCCTATGGGCTACTATAGCTCCCCAAATAGAGCTACAAAGGTTATTTTTGTCCTTGAACCTCAATTTCATTCCAGCCTTGGGGTCTTTGCATCTGGTCCCTCAGGTCATCAAGTGACTGGTTTCATCTTATCATTCAAGTACTAATTATCATCTTTTCTCTGAGAACTCTCTGACAACACCCTGGTCAGGTTCCAATATCCTGCCTTTACTGATCTGACTCCCTCTACTTTCTACTTTGGATAGCTCAAATAGCTACGTACTAATCTACTAGCTTAAAAAAAGGTTAACAGCCTGAACCCTCTCAGAATGGCCTTGAAAGATCTGCTTCCAAAAGATCAGTCTTGAAAACATTATGGAATAGCTCTACTCTATACTTGTGGGGTCACCATGAGTTCCAGTTTCATGGTAACTAACAACAACAATCACGTTCAATATCACTTTATTTATTCATATGCCCAATGATTTATCTGTTTATTTATATGCATGATTATTGCTTTCCTTTCTCTCTGTGAGACCATAAGTCTAATTAGAGCAAATAGATGTTCTGACTTATTGTTATCTCATCACCTCCTAGGAAATTTCCTGCCAAAAAGTGTTGTTGTTAGGTACCATCAAGTCTCCTATCCCTCACAGTAACTCTATGAAGAACAGATTGGGATCTTACCCTATGTTGTACCACCCTCGTGGTCCAACATACTTGAGCCCGTTGTTAAAATCACTGTGCCAATCCATCTTGTTGAGGGTTTTTGTTTAGTTTGCTGGCCCTCTAGCTTTCTCAGTATGATGTCCTTTTCCCAAGGACAGGACCCTCCTGACAACTTGTCCAAGTGTGTGAGATATGATGCACTATTGTTGGCTCTGGTTACACTTCTTCCAAGACAGATTTGTTTATTCATTTGACAGTCGTGATATAATCAATACTCTTCAACACCACTATCATGCAAAAATACTAATTCTTCTATGATCTTTTTTACTCATCCTTGAACTTTCAGATGTAAGCAAAGCACATGAAAATTCTACCGCTTAGATCAAGTACATCTGTCTTTAAGTGGTTTTTCTTTAACACTTAAAAAAAAGCACACACAACAAACTGCCAACAAAAAACAGTAGGGTGCTGCACTGCAATCCCAGAGGTATGCGGTTCAAATCCACCAGATGCTCTGCTGGAGAAGGAGGGGGCAATCTCCTCCTGTACCAGTCAGATCTGATTTGATGGTACACATAAAAATAATACAATAAAAATTAAAAAAACAAACAGACAAAAACAGTAGGGTGAAGGAAAAGGTAATATAGAATAAATGGATAATCAGACATTTTTAGTATTGTAATTAATGTGTTAAAAGGAAATATGTATTGCTGTTGTTGCTGCTGCTGTTGATTGCCTTCGAGTTGAGCGTGACTCATAGTGACCCCATGAACAAAAGGCCTGAAGCCCCTCCACAATCATCGACATTTATCAAAGTGAATGCACTTTGTAAACTTTCAGTCACAGTATCTCCAAAAAATGTCTGCTCTCTTTTCTCTATTGAGCCATTCTCTGAATCTTAGATGAGGGTCTCTAGAAGAGAGCTTGATGAGTGTATGAAAAGAGTAGGCACCATTGACATGGCTCCTTCTGTCATTTACTAACTTCAAAAAGGGGAACAGTCCCTATCAGCAACATTCATAACACCAAACTGATTCCCATATGGCCAGACATAGCCTCCACACTCCCACACCTACTCCTACTTCCAACACCAGCAGATTATAATAATGGTTAGCAACAAGATACAATTCCTCAGTCTGGACGACTTCTCAAGTGTGGCTTGCAGGCCCTTTGATCTTCAGCCTCACCAGATAGGTCAAAACTACAAACTTCTTTGGTCCTACCAGTTATAGAATCCTTCTTCAGTCATCTAGCAAGCCTAGGCAAAGGCCTCAGGCTCTGATTCCATAGGACAAGAATCAAGTCAGTTCAACCTCATGTCTAGTATCTATCCTTGCCTGATTGGCACCAAAATCTCTGCCCTAGGAATCTTTGGCCCTGTGTGTGCTACACTGTCTGCCTCTTTCTTGCTAGTAGTCAGTCTCACCTTTCCTGATAAACTTGATAAAGTTGGTTGTTTGTTGTCATGTGCCACTGAGATGAGCTCTGAATCTTGCCTTATATTAAGTCACCCTCACAAAATATACTTGAGCCCATTGTTACAGTTACCATGTCATTCTATCTCCCAAAGATCTTCCTCTCCTGGGCTCATCTTCCACATTTCCAGGCATGTTGTCTTTCTCTCAGGCCTGGGGGCTCCTACAAAAAATGCCCAAAATATGTGAAACATTCACATCCTTGATTTTAAGGAGCACCCTGGTTGCATAATGATCAGTCTATCTATACCCTATTTCAAGTTCCTGCCCATTCATTTGTTGAAAGTCAAAGCTGATGGCTACAAAAGCCATTTTGAACAGACCTATGAGAACACAATACACTAGCTTAACTAGTAAGGCATGATCTGTGAGATAGAGTAGAATGAGTGTGATATCTCATTAAAACCCTTTTCTTCTACTGACCTGAGAATAAAAAAAGTGCTCTCTTATAAAATTCATATGCCCTCAAGCAAAATATAATTTCTTGTATTATTAGTCTTATAACTTCTCTGCCTTTGAACTCCATTTACAAGCACTTCACTTATTTTCATATTGATAAACTTTCTGACAGTCAAAAAAACCCCAATTAATGACATAACTCTTTAGTGTAATCCTGAAAGCAAACATATTTCCTATCTTTTTCACTGACGCAGTTTGCCTGTAGATGTTGTCTTAGTTAGTGCCATAGAACAGAGTGCAACTCACAGCAATCTTATGACCAACAACTCTGTCTTATCCTGGGCTATCCTCACCAACTCCGACATACTTGAGTCCATCGCTACCGTCACTGTGTCAGTCCATTTCAGAGAAATGTCTACCTCTGCTTTTTGTCTCACCTTTCCAAGCATGATGCACCTTTCCAAACACTAGTCTCTCCTAGCTACATGCCCAAATATATGGGGTGAAGCTTCAGCATCATGATCTCTGAGGAGCACTCTGGCTTCACTTTCTCTGTGACACATCTTTTTGTTCATTTTTGCAGTACATGGGATAGTCAACATTCTTCCCTAACATCATAACAAAAGGCACCAATTATTCTCTGTCCTGCTTATTCATTGTCCAGCTCTCAGATGCACAGCAAGAGACAGAAAAGAGCATGGCCTGAATCAGGTGCACCTATGTCTTTAAACTAACATCATTTTTGAGAGGTCCTTGATAAAAGACTTTTCCACTGCAACACATCTTTTGATTCCTGGGGTGCTAGTAACAATGAAATGGGAATAAATATGGCTCTCTTCCAGTCAGTTGACCAGGCAGCTGTCTTCCAGATTTCTTGGCACAATCTGGTGAGCACACCCAAGGATGTATCTGTTTGTTGAAAGATGTCAACTGTGAATCCATCAATTCCTGAGGCCTTGTTTTTTGTCAATTCCTTCAAAGCAGCTTGAATTTTCTCCTTTGTCATCATTGCTTTTTTTTTAAAAAAAATTTTTATTTTCTTAATTTTAAGGAACATTTATGGAGATTTTGGGTTTCCATTCATTCATTGTTACACTTTTCTGTCTACCCTCCCCCACCCCCGCAGTTTATTCCTCTCTTCGAAAAGCAAAAGATAAACTCCATCATTTGTGTACAATACACACATACACACACACACACACACACACACACACACACACACACACGCCCTGAGTGCACTCCACTAAGCAACCTTAATTCCGGATTCCTGTGATAACCATAATACCCTATCATATACCGTTTTTAAACTGTTCTCTCCCTCATTGCTTCTTGATCATAAACTGTTTCATTAAATACTTCTGTGCCAGCCAAATCTTTTTTGGTACAATGATTCTGTATACTCCCTCCATTTTCTTTTGATGCCTCCTGAATCATTCCATTTTCAACCCATAGCAACTTTAAATATTGCACCTGAAGGCTTGGATTTGTTCTTCAGTTCCTTCAGCTTAAGAAATGCTTGAGCAAGTTTGTCCTTTTTTATTTTACTTCTAGCTCTTTGCACATTTGATTATAATATTTTGTTTTGTATCTTTCTGAGCTGCCTGTTGAAATTTTGTGTTAAGCTCCTTCTTGATTTTTTTCCCCTCCTTTGCTTTGGCTTCTCGGCATTCCAGTGTAAAATTCAGAGTCTCTTTTGACATCCATCTCATTCTTTTCTTCTTCCACTGTCTTTGTAATGACTTTTTGCATTCTTCATGGATGATATTATTGATATAATCCCACAACTCACCTGGACTTTATGCATTAGTGTACAAGTCTTCAAATCTGTTCTTAAGATGCTTTTTAAATTCAGGTGAAATAGACTCAAGGTCATATTTTGCTTCTTAAGGATTCATTTTCATTTTCTTTAGCTTCAACTTGAATTTACACATGAGTAGTTGATGATCCTGTCCACAGTCAGCTCATGACATAAGAGCTTCTGCAACAATTCTTTCTATAGATATAATTAATCTGACTCCTATGTGTTTCATCAGGTGAGGTCCATGTGTAATATCACTAATACCAAGCATGAGCAAAATCTTGCTAAAGAATATCTAAAAACAACTGCGTTGGTACATCGACAGAGAACTACCAGAAATACAAGCTGAGTGTAGAAAAAGCTATGGCACTAGGGATATCATTACCAATGTCAGATGGATCTTGGCTGAAAGCATTGAGCACCAGAAGAATGTCTTTTTATTTGATTGTGTGGATCACAACTAATTGTAACTAACATTGATGAGTATGGGAATCCCAGAAAATTGATTGTGCTTATTGCATGAAACCTATATTTGGACCAGAAAGCTGTTGTCAGAACAGAGTAAGGAAATACTGCATAGTTCAAAATCAAGAGAGGAATGTCAGGCATGTGTCATTTCTCCATATCTTTTCAATCCATACGCAGAACAGACATTCAAAAGGCTTTACTTTATGAAGAAGAAAGTGGTATCAGGATTGGAAGAAGGCACAACAGCCTGCGTTATGAAGATGACACAATCTTGTTTGCTGAAATTGAAGTGGAGTGAAGGAGTCATTGAAGTGTTTGCCGAAGAAAGTCAAGGACTGCAGTCTTCAATATGGATTGCATCTCAACAAGAAAAACAAGATTTACATCAAGAAAACAAAGTTCTTACCACTAGGCTAATTGACAGCATCATGATAGATGGAGAAGCGACTGAGGTTGTTAATAATCTTGTCTTGCTTCAGTTCAGCAGTAAGAAAGTAAAAATACAAATTGCTTTGGGAAAGTCTATGGTGGGTCACGGACCTCTCCAGAGTGCTAAGAAGCAATAATGTCATTCTAGAAATTAAGGTGTGCCTGATCCAAGCCATGTTGTTGTTGTTATGTGCCATTGAGTCATCTCTGACCCATAGCAACACAATGTACATTAGCTATGGACCCTGCTCTCTCATTGTCTCCCACAGACCTAACCCCATTTTCCCAGTCACTGACTTAATCCATCTGATCCTGGTCTTCCTCTCCTGCCTTGTCCCTCCAACTTTCCAAGCATGACATTCTTCTCCAAGGACTAGTCCTTACTGGTCACAGGTCCAAAGTATGTAAGACAGATCTGCTCCTCCAGGGAGCAGCTTGAAAACACCTTTTTAAGGACAGACCTTTTTGTTCTCCTGGCCATATGACTAAGGATGACAGAAGAAGAATCGATGACTTTGAATTGTGGTGCTGGAGAAGAGTATTGAACATACCATGAATTTCTAAAAAAAAAAAAAAACAGGTCTTTCCTGGAGAAAGTGAAAATAGATTACTCTTTGGAGACAAGAATTGTGAAGCTCTATCTCACAGATTTTAGGGAATGTTGCCAGGAGGGATCAGTACTTGGAAAAGAACATCATGCTTGGAAAGAAGCACAGGAGAGGAAGACCTTGAATGAGATGGATTGACACAGCGACTGACAATGGGGGAAGGTGAGTCAGAGACAGTGTAATTGGCTCAAGAAAGTGCAAAGTTAAGATCTATTGTATATAGAATCACTTTGAGTCATAGTCAACTTGATGGCACATAACAACAACAGAGTAGCAAAAATATTGAATGTGGATCCAAGTAAGATTAAATCATTGACAACTTCAATCTTTATCATAATTCTGCCTATTAACTCAGTGGTTAAGATTTTCATCTTCTTGATGTTGAAATGTAATCCATATTGAAGACCATAACTTTTGATCTTCTGCTGGCAATGTTTCGAATCCTCCTCACTTTCAGCAAGTGAGATTGTGTCATTTGTAAAATACAGACTGTTAATTTGTTTTCCTCCTATTTTGTCAGGTAGTCACATTTTTTTCATTAGGAATTCACCTTTTTGAATGATTTGCTCAGCATAAAAACTGAATGGTCATGGAGAAAGAATACAGCCCTGACAAACACCTTTATTTCAAACCTTCTGATGTTCCTTTGCTCTGTTTGGACAACTGTTTCCAGGTTTAGGTCTAAGTCTAGGTTTCATACAAGCACAATTAAGTTTTCTAGAATTCTCATTCTTCTCAATATTAGCTATACTTTGTCATGATCCACACAGTCAAATGCCTTTGATACACTGAAACTTAGCATTTATGTACTCTAAAATGTTATTATTTTTTTATGTGCTCTTGAGTCAGGAACAACTTGTAGAGTGACTTTCCCGTGGATTTTCAGAAACTGTAAAATGTGTGGGAGCAGATTTCCATCTTTCTGCCTCAGAGCAAGATGAATTAGAATTGCCTGATTTTGAGTTGACAGTACAGCCCCTTCTTTATCCATTAGGCCACACAAAAATATGCTTATTATTTTTTTCCTCTCTTGGTGATTACTCCTCCCCCTAAAATGATGAGTCAGATTAGGTTTTAGTAATTTTTTTAATAGGACATTATGTTAGATGAAGAAAAGATAAAAATTATCAACCATTTCATCTTACTGGGATCCACATTCAACACCTTTGGTACCCACATTTAGGAAATCAGAGAATCTATGTTACTGCGCAAGTCTGTGGTTAAGAACCTCTCCAGATCACTGAGGAAAGATATCAGTTTGAAGACTAAAACCATGTGGGTTTTTTTGCATAATTTATGTCTCTGAGAAATGTACAATGAATAAGGATGATAGAAGAATTGATATCCTTGAGTTGTTGTGTTGGAGAGAAGTATTGAAGACCCCATGGACTTCCAAGAGAACAAACAGATACTTGGTGGAGAAAAATTAGCCAGAATGCTCCTTGGGGGGCAAAGATGACAAAGCTTCATCTCACATACTTTGGTCCTGTTTGGGCAATTCCTTGGAAAGAGACATCAAACTTGGAAAAGTGGAGAGTTAGCAAAAGTTAGGAAGAGCTTCGATAAAATGGATTGACAGAGATACTTCAGCAATAGGTTCAAGTGTGTTAGAGATTTTAAAGATGCCACAGGATAGGACTTAGGTTTCAGATCATGGTTCACAGGGTTGCTATGAGTCACTCAACTTGACAGTACCTCACCACAGAAATGATAACAGAATTAATTTAGCTCAAACTTTCAACAACAGCAACACACTGCCGCCAAGCCAGTTTGACTCAGTAAGTTGAGCCTCCATTGTGTTCGGAGGTTGTAAATCACAAAGGGAGGATACTGCTCTTCTAAGTTTCTGTGGGTGGATTTGAACAATCGAATTCATGTGGCCTTTGGGTAAGCAGTTCACCTTGCTGCAGACTCTTAAGATCTGGTGTCTTCAAGCCAGTGGCATACCACTAATCATTAAATTAATTGCTCTCCTTCATGATCTGAGAGATTATGAAAATTTTACTTTTATTAAGTGATTTTATTGGGTTTAAATTTAATCAAATGACACTGTTTTGTATTTATGTGTTTATTTTTATTTGTAATGACATTTCTGCTAAGTAGAATTTTATGTAGATTTTCTTTTCTCTTTCTTTATTCTTTTCCTTGAGCCTATGCCATGCCTTCCTTGTTATTGTAGCTCTATTACTTTTTACTAATCAGAAGGGTAAAATGCCCTGTATTTTTTAAAGAAAATCCTCTGACTTTTTGCCATTTTATTCACCCAAATGTTTATAAATGGAAGAGAATCCAACAAGATTTCCACCATTCTACCTATAAATTTATTTGAGAAAACAAAATTTAATTACAACAAAGAAGCTCAATGATAAGAATAAATAGGTTAAGACTACATAGGAAATCATAGGTAAATTCCTGACTTTTGGATTAAATTCCAGAAAAGTCAATTCCCACCAACAGAAATATACACACGGAAGTTCCATTTATAAGACACAGCTGTTCTTTACTATGATAAAGAACTTATTTTCTTTCAATTCTATGCAAATCAGATCAGTTTTAGAAAATTTTGACTCCACCACTACAACCTAGTGTTTGTGTAACATCCTATTTGTTGTTGTGTCATCAAGTTGACAAGACTCTTGTTTTTATTTAAAGGGTGGAGGATACATTGTGTATCTTTTAACACAGAGCGAGCTTATAAAAGGAAGATGAAAATGATCAAATTAAGCAAATCACTTCACTCTCTTTAAACAGAGAGGTCAATGAAAACTAAAGGCAATCAGACGCAAGAGTCAATTCTTCTGATCCTGAGTAGCTAAAGACTGCATTCACTGCACACGAGGCTTGCTTGAGAACTAAAACCACAGAGAATCTATTATGTGAGAGCTCATGTTTCCGGATGTTGCTGCAAGAATTCCTTGGGGGTTTTTCCTGTAACCTTGAGCAATCCCTCAAGGCATCAGTCACCAGTCCAGCCCAATTGTATGTGCAGCATGTTTACAAAGCTCATGAGGCTTTTTTAAAATTTCCCGCATTGGATGATAAAATGGCATTTCTTTCCAAACATTTTAATGATTCTTCCTTTTACAGTCTATAATTATTGCATGTGTGTATGAAACAATAATTCTTGGAAGTTAGAAGTATAGCTTTTTAGGGTTTTGGGTTGTTTTTCTTTTCAAGTAACTCCAATTTGGCCCTTTTACAACAATGCTTGCGTGAATACCTGTGCTGTCAGGCCGTTTCTAAAAGGCTGGGCTGTTGGCTCTTAGGTTCTCCTTGCCTGTTCTGTTTTTCAGTTGTTTCATTGTGCTGTATGTTTGCTTGTTCTTAGATGTTGGTGTTATGTACTGTCAAGTTGGAACTGACTCATGGCTGACCTCCCAGCGGGTTTTTAGAGGCAGTAAATTACACTAGAGGAGACTGTCCGCCTTCCTCCTGCATAGCAGCTGGTGGATTCACACTTTGTGCATTTGGGTCCACAGCACAACTTCTTACCAATAAGCCACCGGATAGGAAACAGAAATCAGGAAAATGAGTGTGGCATGAGAGCTCTAATGGCACAGTTCATCAAGAGCTGCACTGCTAACTCAAACGTGGCGCATCTTTGGTCATTATATCCACCAAGAACTGCACAGGAGAAAGTAGTACAATCCCCTCCTGAGGAATTGACAGCCTTGGGAAACCCTGGAGATGGTCCGTTATGAGTCAGTTCCAACACCATGGCAAAGAGTGAATGTGGAAAAAATATAAAGGGGAAGAAAAAGCATGTTCTGAGAAACAAAAAAAAATAAAGCCTAAATAGTACTTAAAGGGTTCATGCTTATACACAAAGAAAGAAAAAAAAATACAGTTTAAAATAAAGGAATATGACCAATATTGTGAAAAAACTTAGTTACCTGGAATTTGTAATAATAAAGAGTAAAAGTCACTGTAGCATTTTTAGATGAATAAACATGCCCTTATCAGAAAGGAATTGCTTCCGTCTAACCAGTAAGACATGGGTCTCATTTTTCCTAATATATAATATTAAAAAAAAACCTGGAAATCGTCCTAGCCACGTAGGCTGTAACATGCTTTTGGCTGTAATCTTTAACTTTTTATTATTTTATTCTATTTATAGAGCAAATTAGTTTTCCATTCAGTCATTCCTGTTTATTTTGCTTAGTGAAATTAGTTACGTTCTCTACATTGTAGCAATACCTTCTTTGTTTTCTGCCTTTTGCTTGTTTCCATTAATTCTTCTATCTGTCCTTGCTTTCTGAGCTTTCTATGTGGGCAAATGCTGCCCTTTCAGTCTCATTTGGTTGCATTTTTTCCCCCTAGAAATGAGTATCTCTTTGTTGTTATTGCTCACTGTATAGTTCTGTTGTTTGGCTGAAAGATGAGCCACAGGCTACAATAAGTAGGTAGAGGTATATCTGTATTCAAAGGTTGAATAATAGCTTTGTGGTTCCACCCTTCTTCATCAAACCAGCTCACCAAGCATATCTTAAGCTCAAGCATATCTTAAGCTCAAGGAACTGAAGAACACTTTCAAACTTCGAGTTGCTATAATCAAGGATGCTTTCTGGTATAAGGTTCCTAGATGTTGAGGTTCACATAATCCATTAGTTGTCTTGACTATAATTTTGTGGAAGCCGAAGAAAGGACTAGGCCTTTTTGTTTTCCTGCAGAGCTGAGGGTCAGCTTCAATCATCAACTATTCACTAAGCATTCAAATCCTTTAACATTGCACCATCATGTCTTTAATAGGTAGAATTGGAAGAGTTCAGTGCAGCAAATTTTGGATTACTCTTTTAAAAATAATTAAGAGAAGAAATTGATGACTGATAATTGGGGTTGAGTGGGTGGGGGAAGAGAGGTAGAAGGAAATTATGATAGAGAAAAATTATAGCCTTAGCAGCTGATAAAGACAATTAGCAAAGTTATTCATTTGAGTTTTTAGATGTCATTTGTGAAGAAAAACACCTATGACCTCTGAAGTATAACAGTACATAATAAGCACTCTAATCTACCTCTGTAGCACTCTTCAATATTACTTTTAAGTTAATAAATATGTAAGCTATTTTTGTGTACCATTGAGTTGGGACCTATCCATAGTTAACCCTCCAGTGGGTTGTCAGGGGCAGTTAGTTGCTCTAAAGAAGATTTCCTATCTTTCTTCCATGAAGCAGCTGGTGTATTTGAACAGCATGCCTTTGTGCTGGCACCACAATTCCTTACCAGTACTTATAGTATGTAAGTGTAATGTTCAATTCTGACTCCATCCAAAGCTAGAGTATGAGCTTCTTGAAGTCAAAGACTGTGTCTGTTGCACCAGTGACTAGAAAAATAGTCACTGACATGTGGAATATACTCATTAAAAATAGTTACTGAATAAATAAGGAAAAGAAAAGAGACTCATATAAAAAGTGCTGAAAGTGGTAAAATCTGTGATGAATAGTGGTGGGAATTCAGGGAGATGGGAATAGTGGCCTAGAATGTAAAGGTCAACAACTGCCATGACTTTAAAAAGCACTAATCATAGGGTGGCCATATGTTCCAGTTTGCCTGGGACATTCATAGTTAACACCTGTTGTCCTTTTGCATTTATTAAAATTTCTCCCTTTTATTCTCAAGAAAAGTCTCATTGTACATGAGTCAGACATCAGATTCAGATAAAGATTGTTTCTACACATAAGTATATAAACCTTATGTGCATGTAGTGTTTAATTCTAGGTAAAAGTGTATGCCAAGTACTGTAGTTTTGCATCATTGCTGTATGATAGATACTAAATATGTGTGTGGCTTTAAAGAACAGAAATTTCTTTTTCCAAAATTCTAGAGGCTAAAATTTCAAATCAAGTCTTTGCTGAGTTAAGACCTTTCTTGTCAGTAGTCCTGGGTGTTCCATGTCCTTTGTCTACAGAAACTTTTTATTTTTTATTAATTTTAATGAAAATTTACAGAGACTTTGGACCTCCATTCATTCATTGTTGCACTTTTCTCCCTGCCCACCCCTAACTCACCAGTACACTCTTCTCTTTGGAAAGAAAAAAAAAGAAATCCCCCATTGTTTTACAATCCTTCCCCCAAGGTTCACTCCACTATGCAGCCTTCATTCTGGACTCTTGTCATGGCAATAATACCTAGTCTCATATACCTTTTAAACAGTTTTATCCCTCATCTGTTTCAATGCGGTATACATTATTTATCCCATCTTTCTCAGTCTCCCCTCAACCCTGAAGTCAGTCCTGTTTTACAACACTGCACTACGCAGTATTTGTCCCTTTGTGACTAAGATATTTCACTCAGCATAATGTCCTCCAGGGTCACCCATTTTGAATAATATTTCATGAGTTCCTTCTTTTTCAGTGCAGTGTAGTATTCCATTGTGTGAATGTACTACAGCTTCTCTATCCATTCATTTGTTGATGGGCACTTAGGTTGTTTCCAACACCTTGCTATTGTGAACAAAGCCTCAATAAACATGGGTGTGCATATATCTGCTTGGGTGGCAGTTATGGTCTCTTTGGAGTATATTCCCAGTAGCAGAATTGCTAAGTCAAATGGAATTTCTATTTGCAACTTTTTGAGAAAGTGACACACTGCTTTCCACAGTGGTTGCTTCATTTTACACTCCCACCAACAGTGAATAAGGGTTCCAGTTTCTCCACAACCTCGCCAGCATTTGTTATTTGGTGTTTTGTTAGATTTTGCTATTCTGACTGGAGTGAGATGATATCTCATAGTTGTTTTGATTTGCATCTCTTACAGCTAGGGAATCTGAACATTTCTTGATGTCCTTGTTGGCCATCTGAATGTCTTCAATCTGAGTCTTATCTACCTCAGAAGTAATTACATTTAGAAGTTACTTTACTTATTGCCTTAGTAGTTAAGGAGTTGTACTGGCAGCCCAAAGACATGCAGTTCAAATCCTTTTTTAAAGGGGATTGATAGGAAATCCATGCAGTGTGATTTATAACCTCTATAAACTTACTAAAGGGCCAGTTATGAGTCAGTTCTGATTTAACTCACGTAAAAACAACAACTTTTTAATATTATATGATTTACATATGAAAGAAAGTTCTCTTTCTAATGTGATGATACAGAATTCCAACACACATTGTTGGGGGTCACTCCAGCAATTGTGAAGATGGCAGAGATCAGGAATTGTTTTACTCTGTTGTGCATCAGAACCAATTCACCACCACTTACCAATACTACAATATTAAGTTCTTATGTAAAATACAAGAAATATAAAATAAAATTAATTACTTACAAAATCTAAAATGAACAACTTTATCTATTTATTTAGCTAATGACTAGCAACATTGTTTTAGTGTGAGAACACAAAATGCTTATAAAGTCTTCATTTTATTTCTTCAAATCATATTTTGAAGTCACAGATGAAGTTTTTAGAAACCTGACTCTGCTTTTGGTAGAAGTAACTATTATATCACTCTGCTTTCAAACAGCTGTCTGTAAACTCTATTCTTGAATATCAACCACCCAAATTTGCAAAGCCACTAGAATTCTTTGATCAAAGCATCTTTTCACTTTGTGTTGCTGTTATACATTTGAATGTGCATTTGTACTGCCCTTACATTAAGCTGATTAAACTTCATTATATTGTAGCAACTCTTGTGTATCTACAATACAGGATAAAGGGATGATCAAACTAATCCTAGAAAATACCAAGCAATAACTTTTCATTTTAGTGTAGGCCATGACAGGCACAGGCCAGGAGAGCTGAACAGTTGCAGGCTCTCCTGCTGTTCTAAGCAGACAGTGCTGTGTTTCTCCAGAATATTCTCCTCATTACTGGAGCAGGTGCCACAGCTTGAGAAATAGTTAGAATTTTTATTTGAGGATGCTATTTATTTATCTCATATTAGTCTTGAATTTAGCATGTTTTGCAAATAGTGTTGTTATTATGTGCTGTCAAGTCACTTGCAACTCATAGTGACCCGATATAAAACAGCTCTGAACCTTGCTTTATCTTAAACCAAGCTCATTGTCTCTGACACGTCTAATCCCATTACCCCAGTCACTGAGTCTATCCATCTTATCAAAGGTTTTCCTCTCTTGTGCTATCCCTCTACCCTTCCAAGTATGATGTCCTTCTCTAAGGATTAGTCCCTTCTGGCAACATGACCAACCTATATGAGACAGAGATTCAAATTCCTTGCCTCCAAGGAGCAGCCTGATTTTATCCTCCATAGGACAAACCTGTTTGTTCTCCTAGAAGTCCATGGTATATTCAATACTCTTCTCTAGCACCACAGCTCAACGGCATCAATTCTCCTTCTATCATTCCTAGTCTTTGGACAAATCTCCAAAGCACAGCAAGCATTTGCAAGACCATGGCCTGGATCAGGAACACTGCAGTCTCTAGACTGACATCATTGCTCTTTCAGTACTCTATAGAGGTCTGTGAAAGAAGATTTTCTCAATGCAATTTGTATTTTGATTTCCTGGCTGATGATGGTGTTGACTGTGGAACCAAGTAAGCTGAAGCAGTTAACAATTTTAATCTCTTCACCATCTGTCATGATGTTACATGTATATCCTGATGTGCATAATAGTTGCTCATCAAAAAATATTGACTAATGGACAGTGGGAATACTAGATGAACCATGTTTCATCCTCACGCAGTCCTATGGTTGCAGTCACCATGTCAATACACCTGGTTGAGGGTCTTCCTATCCTTCACCACCACTCCACCTTCCCAAGCATAATGTAAGGTGTAAGGGAGATAGATTGTGTAGGATAAAACGTCAACATCTTTGCCTCCAATGAGCACTTTGACTGCCACCTTTTTCAAGACATATCTGTTTATTCTTTTGGCAGTCCATGGGATCTTCAGCACTTGTCTCCAACACTACAGTTGAAAGGTATCAATTCTTTTTCTGTCTTTTCAAGCTCTCAAATGTGTACCAGATGACGGAAAAGACTGTGGTGTGAATCAAGCACTCCTTAATCATTATACTGGCATAATTACAATACTTTGGAGAGGTCCCTGACTATGAACTTTCCCAGATAAATGTGTCTCTGAACTCCTGATTGCTCATACCAAGCATATTGATTGTGGCTCCAAGTAAAATGAAGTCGTTGACAGTCTCAGTCTTTCTTCATCCATCATGATGTTGCCTATTGCCCCAGTGCTGACGATTTTTGTTTTCTTGATACTGAGATGCAATACACAGTAAAGGCTGCAACTTTTAACTTTCTACAGCAAGAGCTTTAAGTTCTCTTCACTTTCAGCAAGCAAGTTTGTGTTCTGCATAATGAAGGTTATTGATGAGTCTTTTGTCAACTCTGATACCACATTTTCCTTCACAAAGTCCAGATTACAAAATAAGTTTCTCAGCATACATATTAAATAGGTATAAAGAAAAGATGGAACCCTGATGCACACTTTTAAAACCATACAATATTTCCTTGCTCTGTTTATACAATAGCTTCTTGGTCTAGTATAGGTTTCTCATGAACTCACTTAAGTGTTCTGGTATTCTAATTCTTCTCAATGTTAGCCATAATTTGTTATGATCCATACAGTAAAATGCCTTTGCACAGTCAATAAAACACAAATAGACATTCTTCTGGTATTCGTAACTTCCAGGCCAGATCCGCTGGAGCCATGACTCTACTAAATCTAATGTAAATGTCTGGCAGTTTTCTGTCCACACACTACTCATTTTTTAATTATCTTCAGCAGTATTTTGATTGCATGTGATATTAATGATATTGTTCTTAAATGTCTTCATTCTTTTGGGAATGGGAACAAATGCTGTTCTTCCAGTCAACTGGTCAGGCTACTGTCCTCTAAATATCCCGGCATAATTATATCGCTGTTCTTGTTATGAGTCATCAAGTCACCTGTGACCCATAATGACCCTATGAACAATAGCTATGAACACTGTCCTATACTGAGCCAGTCTCACTGTCTCCACCCCACATACCACCATTATTCGCGTTAATATGTCAATCCACCTCGTCCAGGGTCTTTCTGTCTTGCAGTTTTTCTACTCTTTCAAGCATGATGTCCTTCTCCAAAGACTGGCCTGTCCTGGCAAAATGCCCAAAGACTATGAGACACTGCTTAAAAATCCTAGCCTTCAAAGAGAAACTTGGTTTCACCCTCTGTAAGACCATTTTCTTTTTCGTTCTCTTGGCAGTATATGGTATGTTCAATACTCTACTTCAGTGCTGTAACTCAAAGGCCTAAATTCTTCTTCTGCTATTCTTAGTCATTGTCCAGCTCTCTGATGCATAGCAAGTTATAAAGAACATGACCTGGATCAGGCGCCTCTTAGTCTCTACTGACATCGTTGCTCTTCAGCACTTTGGAGAGGTCTCTGACAGCAGATTTTCCCAATGCAGTTTGTCTTTTAATTTCCTAGCTGCTAGTGCAAAGAATGTTGATTGCGAAACCTGATTGAACAAGCTGAAATAGTTAACAATCTCAATCTCTTCTCCATCCATCATGGTGCTGCTAACTGGCCCAATGTTAAGTATCTGTGTTTTCTTGATGTTGATCTTCAACCCATATTGAAGACTACAGTCCTTGACCTTCTGCAGCAAAAGCTTAAGGTCCGCCCCAGTTTCAGCAAGCAGGCTGTGGCATCTGCATAACACAGGTTGTTGACAAGTCTTCTTACAATCTTGATGCCACATACCTCCTCATTAAGCCCAGCCTCCCAAATGATCTGTTCCACATATAGACTGAAAAGGTATGGAGAAGGGATGCATCCTGATGCACTTCTTGCCTGATTTTGAACAATGCAGTGTTTCCTTGCTCTGTTCTGACAACTGTTTCTGGTCCAAATATAGATTTTCTGGGATTCTAATCCTTCTTACTTTTAGCTACAATTTGTTGTGATCCACAGAGACTTTCCTCTATCTGGTACCCTCTACTTTCAGCTAAGGTCCATCGGACATTGGCTATGATGTCCTAGTGCCACGGCATCTTTGAAACCCGCTTGTATTTATGGCACTTTTCTTTTGTGTACTGATTAAGTCATTTTTTAATAATCTTCAGAAGGAGTTTACTCATGTGTCATATTGGTGATAGTATTCCATAATTTTCATACTCTGCTGGATCACCTTTTAAAAAGTGGTAATACATATGGACCTCTTCCAGTCAGGTGGCTGGACAGTTGTCCTCCAGATATTTTTGCACAACCTGGTGAGCACATTCAGGGCACCATCTTTGTGTTGAAATATGTCAACTGATATTGCTTTAATTGCTTTTTTGCCAATTCTTTCAGAGCAGCTGTAATTTCCTCCTTCATCACTTTTGCCTTTGATCATATGTTGTTTCATCAAATTCTTCTCTGTCAGTCAGTTCTTTTTGGTAGTGTGACTTTTCGTAATCCTTCCATCTTCTTTTTTAAAAAAAATATTTTATATTGTTTTGTTCACAAATTTCATATTGTTTCATACAATCATTCCTATGCATTGTTTTATAAAATCAATTACATTGAGACATGCCCAATTACCCAATCTTTTCTAATCCTCCCAAGATCCTTCCCATTTCCTTCACACCCTCCTTGCATGCACCAAACTGTGGAAACCTATGGTTTTGCCCCTACCCAGCCAGCCTGACCCCTATGCTCCCACCGCTTACCCCCTTGGATCTTCATATATATTTTATTATTATTGTTGTTGATATGTGCTGTCGAGTTGCTTGCGACTCATAGTGACCCTATGTACAACAGCCCTAAACTCTGCTTTGTCCTGTGCCAATCACACTGTCTCTGACACTCCCAAGCCAATTATCCAAGTCACTGAATCAATCCACCTCATAGAGGGCCTTCCCCTCCTGCGCCGTCCCTCCACCCTCCCAAGTTTATCCTTATATTTTTACAATAACGTACTTATGCAGTATTTGTCCTTAGAAGACAGAGTTGGTTCACTCAGTATACTGCTCTCTAGTTTCTCCCAAGTTATGTAGTATTTTTCTAACTTGTTGATCCTGAGTGTTATATGGTAATCCATGTGAATATACCACAATATCTCAATCCATTCAGTGATAGTTGGACGTTTGGGCTGTTTCCATGATCTTGTGATGGTGAATTGTGGATCTACGAACATTGGTGTACAGATCTCCATTTGTGTATCAATCGTAGTTTCCTTGGGATATATTCCTGGTAGTGGAATAGTTGGGTCATATGGAGTTTCTATGTTCAACTTTTTGAGAAAATACCAAAATGTCTTTCTGAGTGGTTGTATCATTTTACAATTCCACCAACAGTGTATAAGAGTTCCCACCTCTCCACATCCTCTCTAAAATTTTTTGCTTGCTGTCCTGCTAAACTTTGTCACTGCTACTGATGTAAGATAGTATTAATTGTGGTTTTTATTTGCATCTCTTTTACTGTTGATTGTGGGTTTAAGCATTTTTTCATGTGTCTGTTGGCCATCCAAATATTTTTCTCTGTGAAAAGTTTTTCCATGTCTTTTGCCCATTTTGTAATTGAGTTGTCAGTTTTTTTCTTCTGGAGGTCAAGGAGTGTTATGTAAACTTTACTTATGAGACATTCGTCTGAGATGCTATTGCCAAATGTTTGTTCTCAGTCAGGAGGTTTTCTTATCGGCCTGCTGAAAACAGTTTTTTGTTTGATATTTTTTTAATTTTTACTTTATTATTTTTTGTGTGTGTACCACCAAATTGGATATGACTGGTACAGGAGGAAATTACCCCTCCTTCTCCAGCAGAGCAACTGGTGGATTTGAACCGCATGCCCTTGGGATTGCAGTGCAGCTTCTTGCCATTAGGCCACCAGAGCTCCCCTGAAAAGAGTTTTTTATGAGACCAAAGATTTAATCTATAGTAGGTCCCATTCATCAATTTTATCCTCTCTAGATTATGAATTTCGGCAGTCTCTTTATAGTATAGACTAGGCCATCAAAGCTTGATTCCAGTTTGTCCCTTATGAATTTTATGGTTTGGGGTTTTACTTCCAGGTTTTTTACCCACCTTGAGCTGATTTTTGTGTATGACGTGAAATGTGGATCTTGTTTCAGCTTTCTGCGGGTAGCAATCCAGTTTTGCCAGCACCATTTGCTGAAGAGGTTTTAATTTTCCCGTTTGATGAATTTTATTTCCTTGTTGAATATCAGTTGACCATAGATAGATGGGCTCATTTCTGAGCTCTTGATTCTGTTCCATTGGTCTGTGTGTCTATCATTGTACCAGTACCACTGTGTAGTAGGTTGAGAGTTCAGGGAGTGTGATTCCTTTCACTTCATTTTGTTTTTCAGAAGTGCTTTGCTTATTTGGGGTCTCTTTCATCTCCAAATAAACTTGACAATTTCCCTTTCAATCTCCTTGAAAACAGAATTTGGTATCTGTATTGCAAATGTGTTGAACATGTATATTGCATTTGGTATAACTGTCATTTTCACAATGTTGAGTCTTCCTATCCATGAACAAGGAACATTTTGCCATTTTTTTCATTTATTGTGTCTCACAGAAATGTTCTGTAGTTTTCTTTGTACAGGTCTTTTGTGTCTCTAGTTAGGATCACTCTCAAGTATATCAATTTGTGGTTAGCTGTTGTAAATGGTATTGCTTTCTTGGTTTCCTTTTCTGAGTTCTCTGTTATTGTAGAAGAATCCTGTTGATTTTTGGATATCTATTTCATATTCTGCCACTCTACTATATTAGTCTACTAGCTCTAATATGTTTTTTGTTGAGTTCTTGGGGTTTTCTGTGTATACCATCATATCATCTCCGTATAGTGACAGTTTATCCATCTCGTTACCCATCCAAATGCCTTTATTTCCTTCAGCAGAGAACTGCCGGAAGTCCAGGCTGGGTTTAGAAGGGGTCGTGGTACTAGGGATATTGTTGCTGATGTTAGATGGATCTTGGCTGAAAGCAGAGAATACCAGAAGAATGTCTATCTGTGTTTCATTGATTATGCAAAGGCATTTGACTGTGTGGATCATAACAAACTGTGGCTGACTCTGAGAAGAATGGGAATCCCAGAACATTTAATTGTGCTAATGCGAAACCTGTTCTTGGATCAAGAGGCAGTAGTCAGAACAGAGCAGGGTAACACTGCATGGTTCAAAATTGGGAAGGGTGTACGCCAGGGATGTGTCCTGTCTCCATACCTTTTCAACATGTATGCAGAGCAGATTATCCGAGAAGCTGGGCTCTATGAGGAGAATTGTGGCATCAGGATTGGTGGAAGATCTATTAACAATCTGCGTTATGCAGATGACACAACCCTGCTTGCTGAAACTGAGGAGGACCTCATGCACTTGCTGCGAAGGGTCAAGGACTGCAGCCTTCAGTATGGACTAAGGCTCAATGTCAAGAAGACAAAGATTCTCGCCACTGGACCAATTGGCAGCATCAGGATGGATGATGAAGAGATTGAGAGTGTTCACAGCTTCAGTTTGCTCGGCTCCACAGTCAACACTCTTGGTACCAGCAGTCAGGAAATAAAAAAGCGTATCACGATGGGAAAGCCTGCTGTTAGGGACCTCTCAAAGGTACTCAGGAGCAACAGTGTCTCTCTGGAGACTAAGGTGCTCCTGATACAGGCCATGGTCTTTGAAATCGCTTGTTATGCATCAGAGAGTTGGACAATGACTAGCGAGGACAGAAGGAGAGTGGATGCTTTTGAGCTGTGGTGCTGGAGAAGGGTACTGAATGTACCATGGACTGCCAGGAAAGCAAACAGATTCATCTTGGAGAGGATTAAACCAAGCTACTCCTTGGAGGCAAGGATTCTGGGGTTTCGTCTGACATATTTGGACATGTTGCCAAGAGGGACGGGTCCTTGGAGAGGGACATCATGCTTGGGAGGGTGGAGGGACAGTGCAGGAAGGGAAGACCCTCTATGAGATGGATTGATTCGGTGACTGGGGTAATTGGGATGGGTGTGTCAGAGGCGGTGCGGTTGGCGCAGGATAGAGCAGGGTTTAGGGCTGTTGTGCATAGGGTCGCTATGAGTCGCAAACGACTGGACGGCACATAACAACAACAACAACAACAACTTGTTGTATTGTCCTGGCCAGTACATCCAACACAATTTTGAATAGAAGTGGTAACAGTGGGCATCCTTGTCTGATTCCTTTTTGCAGGACAATGCTTTTAGGGTTGTTTTTTTTGTTTGTTTGTTTTCCATTAAGAATGATGTTGGCTCTTTGTTTTCTATATATACTTTCACTATTTTGAGGAAATTCTCTTCTATTCCAATTTTGCTGAGTGTTTTAATAAGGAAGAGGTGTTGTATTATGTCAAATTCCCTGTCTGCATAAATTGCTAGAATCATGTAACTTTTACTTGTTTTGTTAATATGGTGAATTACCTTAATTGTTTTTCTTATGTTCAACCATCCTTGCCTATACTAGGTCATGATGAATTCTATTTTTGGTGAGCTTTTGGATTCTAATGGCTAGGATTTTGTTATGGATTTTTACATCTATGTTCATGAGAGATATTGGTCTGTAGTTTTCTTTTTTTTGGTAATACTTTTGCTTCAATTTAGTATTAGAGTTTTGCTTGCTTCATAGAATGTTTCTTGGAGTGTTCATTCTTTTTCTACATTTTCAAATAATTTACATAGAATTGGTGATAAATCTTCTTCTAAATGTTTGGCAGAATTCAGCTGTGAAGCCATCCTCCAAGATTTTTTGTTTGTGAAAAAGTCTTTTTATGACCTGTTCAATTTCTTCTTTTGTCATGAGTCTATTCCCTCTTCTTTTGATGCTTCCTGGTTCATTCAATATTTGGCCCATAATATTCTTAATTAGTGCCACTCAAGGCTTGAATTTGTTCTTCATTTCCTTCAGCTTCAGAAATGATGAGTGAGTTCATTCTTTTTTATTTTTTTACTTCAAGTCTTTACATATTTCACTCTAATACTTTGTTTTGTCTTCCTGAGCTACCCTCTGAAATTTTCTGTTTAGCTCAGGTTCCTTATTTCTTCCTTTTTCTTTGTGTTCTCAATGATTTAGTGCATTATCGTGTCTCCTCTGACATCTGTCTTGGTCTTTTCTTCCTTCTCTGTCTTTATAATGACCTTTTTCATTCTTCCTGAATGATATTATTTTTTTAAATAAAAATTTTATTTTATACTGGCTTACTTACAAAGTTTCTTTTTCACACTGGATCATTCCCATTTCCGTCCTCCATCAAATTGTGAGACCCTATGATTACCTATCCTCTCCACCACCATCCTCCTAATTCTGCTCCCAGACCTTATCTGGTCTTCATTCATTATTGTTTAAGGTTTAAAACCTCTTCCTTAGATAATGGCTTGAAAATTCAGGTGAGAAAAACTCGAGATTTTCTTGTAGCCATTTTTGTTAATTTGACATGATATTTCTGTTTCTGTCATTTAGTTTGGTTGTTTTTGTTGGTTCTGGAAATATTGAAAATTTTCACTCCCCTTTAAATATTTTCACTTCCTCCTTAAATATTTCCATATGATTTTTTTTAGGCCATATATTGCCACTTCTCTTTAGCTCAGGAAAGACTTAAGAATGTGTCTGCCTAATCCTCTATCACCATATAAATAAGCAATAAAGAATTTATAGCAAGGTCAAATCTTAGGGGGAAAATATTTAAAAGATCATTAAAGTAATTATTCCCTGGAAGCTAAGATAATTGTTTTAAAATCGGATTTCTGGAGTTGTATGGCTGTTGATAAATAAAAATTTGAAAGAGCTGAGAACAAAGCATGCCTTTGACATTGAATTTAGGAACCTTTGAAAACTATAGCTTAGATTTTATTGTGAAAGCTTTAGCTTGAATAGAATAGGCCTTGTCATTGGGTTTTCTCTTGGGTTAATGTTAGAAGTAGAAAGTTCTCTGATTCTGTTTGAATTGCTCGAGTAGTTAGTTGGTCAAGTCAACTTTCTGGATAACTCAGTTGCTCAGTTTATAATGTACTTGACACAGGAGTTGTGGTGAAAATGCCAGAACCCAACCAAATTTATTGGAGATTGATTAGTACGTGTATAATTCTAACATGGGATTTATTTATAGAAACTTTCGGTCAACTTACTTGAGTCGTTATGACCAGGACTTCTATGATATCATAGGTGGTACCACAGCAGATATTACCAATAAGCCTCCATGTTATAAATGACAAGGAGTCAGGCATAAAAAGAACACTAATAAGAAATATCTTAAAGTACTCAATGCTGTTTTGCTAAGGTGAAAGATCAATGAGGTTGGTTATTATTATTAGGTACAGTAGAGTCAGCTATGACTCATAGCAACCCAATGAACAATAAACTGGAACTCTGCCCAATGCTATACTATCGTCACAATTCCTGATATGTTCAAGCTCATTATTATAGTCACTGTCTCAATCTACCTTGTTAAGGGTCTTCATTTCTTTTATTGACCTCTACCTTCCCCAGAATGATGTATTTGTTTCTAAGGATTGATTTCTTCTAACAACACACATGCCCAACATACGTGAAATAACATTTAACCATCCTTGGCTCAACGGAGCACACTGATTGCTCTTCTTCAAAGATTGATTTGTTCGTCCTTTTGGTGTTCCATAAGATATTCAATACTTTTTGCTAGCCTTACACCTTAAAGTCATCGATTCTACTTTGGTCTTTATTATTCATTGTCCAACTTAAAGATGTATAGGAAGCAACTGGAAATGACGGCTTGGATCAGGTGCACTTTAGTTTTTAAACGAATGTCCTTGCCTCTTAACACTTGGGTGCAATCCTTTGCAGGAGATTTTCTCAGTGTATTATGTCTTATGATTTCTTGACTATTGTTATCACAGATAGTAATTGTGGATCTAAGAAAAATAAAGTTGTTGACAGCTTCAATCTTTTATTCATCAGTCATGTTATTGCCTATTGGTCCAGTGGTAAGAATTTTTGTTTTCTTGATGTTGAGATGTGGATTCAAACAACCAGAGAAACGTCACTTCTGGGTTTACAGCACAAATTCCTTAGAAGTTGATTAAGCCAACAGAGCTCCTTTGAGTTTAAAATAATAGATGCCAAATATTTAACTACTACATGGTTCAAAATAAAAAAGTACATTAGGAATGTATTCTTTCTCCATAACTGCTAAATCTACATGTGGAAAATATAATTCGGGGGCTGGACTTTATGAAGAAGAATGGTGTATCAGGATTGAAAGGAGACTCATCAACAGCATACATACCTTTCTCACAGAAACCGCAGAAGAATTGAAGTGTTTGCTGCAGAAGGTCAAGGAATGCAGCCTTCAGTATGTGAGGCTTCAGTATGATTGAAGCTCACCATCAAGAAACAAGGCTCCTTACATTTGGGCCAATTGGAAGTATCATGATAGGTGGAGAAAAGGTTAAACAACTTAATCTTGCTTGTATCCACAGTCAATACTTTTGGCACCAGCAGTCCAGAAATTAAAAGACAAATGGGAAAGTCTGCTGTCAGAGACCTCTCCAGAGTGCTGAAGAACAATGATTTAAGTCCAATATCTAAGGTATTCCTGATTCAGGTCACCATTTTCTTAGCTGCTTGCTATGCATCTGAGATCTGATCAATGACAAAGAATGACAAAAGAAGAATCAACGCCTTTCTATTGCGGTGCTACAGGAAAATATTGAACATACTGTGGACTTCTAAGAGAACAAACAAGTCTATCCTAGAGAGGGTAAATCCAGGTTACTCCGTGAAGGCATGGATTATGAAACTTTCCCTCACATACTTTGGGCATGTTGCCAGGAGGGACCAGTCCTTGGAGAGGGACATAATGCTTGGAAGGGTAGAGGCTCAGTGCAGGAAAGGAAGACCCTACATGAGATGGATTGACAGAGAGACTGTGGCAATGGGATCAGGTATCTCAGAGACAGTGAGGTTGGCTCAAGATAGGGCAAGGTTCAGAGTCATTGTTCATAGTGTCATTGTGAGTCATAGTTGACATCATGGTACATAAGAACAACAACAAATGTTTAACAGTATTTTCAAATAATCTCATTGCATATGTAAGTTTAACTGTGAATAAGGAAGACCAAAAAATTGTTGCCTTTGAATTGTGTTAGTGGGGAAGATTATTGAATGCAAAGGAGAAGGAAAGCCAAAGTGCTTCTTAGAAGTGAGGGTGGGTAAGACTTCAACTCCCGTATATTGTACAGAGGGAGGACTGGCACCTGGATAAAAAATACCATACTTGAAAAAGCAAAAAGTCAGTGACAATGACGAAGGCCTTCAGAGACATGGATTAACACATGTTTACATGTAATGAGCTCAAGTAAAGCACTAATTGTGAGGATGGTGCCAACTGGGCAATGTTTGGTTCTGTTGCACATTAGGTGACTATGTGCCAGAGCCAACTCCAACACACCTACAAATAAGAATTATTTACGAAAGCATATAGGAAACACAAAGAGAGTAAGAATGAACCAAATTATCAAAGGATTAATTATTAATCAAACGTCAATGTTAAAACACAAAAAATAATATGCCAAAATATTAATGATTACAGAGGTAGTGAGCATTATTTATGTTTGTAGTTATACATGAATATTTTCCCATAAGCATGTTTTATGTTTATAAGTGTAAACACAGTATTATCCACAGAATAGCAAAGGACTAGTCTTGACACTTTTCTTGGCCCTATTTGTTATTATTCTCTATTATATTGAGATATGAAAAATTATGTGTTTTCTACTAAGATAAACATTACGGGAGATCTTGGGCTAACTGATTAAAATAGATTGGGAAATGTATTAATTTTCCAATGCTATCGTAAGAAATTACAGGAAAGACCCCCTTAACCTACTGCCTTTATTATTGAGTTTATTCCTACTCAAGTGACCCAATAGGACAGAGTAAAACTGCCTGTAGCATTTCTAATACTGTCAGTCTTGAAAGAAACAAACAAAATTCATCTTTGTCTCAAACAACAGCTGGTTGCTTCAAACTATAACACGAATTCATTATCTCACAATTTTAAAGTCAGAAGTTCTAATGGATTGAAGTAGCTTCTCTACTCTGAGTCTCACTAGGTCAAAAATCAAGGTGTTACAACTTCTTATCTGGAAGCTTTACAGGGTCACTCATGTCAATAGAATTCAAGTTTAAGAGGTTTCTGAATTTCCCCTTTCTCAGATTCTAGCAGTTTCTTTAAATTCTCTGGTTGATTATGTAGGAATGGTGCATTGAGTTACTATTACCCTTCAAATTTTTCTAACCTCTGATTCTATTTCTCATTCTTTTTTTTTTTTGGTTTTGAACCTTTAATCAAAGTAAAAAAAAAAGTGAATGCAAAAAAGGAACACATGTTGAAAACTTAGTATGAATGTGAATCTCACTAGATGTTCACTATTTCTCATTCTTGCCTCTGCTTTCAAAGGGTTGTGTGATTATATTTAGCTAGTGGCTCTGGAGTCACCTAAAATACTTGGTACTCTAGTGGCCAGGCAGTAAGGAGTTGTGCTGCCAGCCCAAAGGCAAGCTGTTTCAATCTCCACCAGCTGTTCCATGTGAGAAAGATGAGCAATCTCCTTCCATGTGATTTCTAGCTTCTAAACACCCTCTTGAGGGTCACTGTGGGTGTGTCCTGACATCATAACACATAACAACCACAAAAACATAAAAAGTCTCGATAGCTAGTAAGGAGCTCTGATGCTATAGTATATAATGGACCATATATGTTAACCAAGAACCTGTCCATCTCTGGTGTTTTGAGTACACCAGCAACACTGCAGATGACAGGTGGGAAATCTCTTCCAATATAAATTTGCAACTTCAAAAACAGTGAGCACATCAGTCTTAGAAGAAGCATAACCAAAATACTCCCTGGAAGCAAGGATAATAAAGCTTCAGTTTGCTTACTTTATTCGTGTTTTCAATATAGATAAACTTCTGAAAAAGGGACATGATGTTTGGTAAAGTGGTCACCCAAAAAAGAAAGATTATCAGTGACATGGATTGACAAAATAACCACAGAAATGACTCAATGTGAAGATGGTACAAGACCGAACAACATTTTGTTGTGTTATGTATTAGGCTACCATGAGTCTGAGACGACTTTATGACAGCCAATAATAACACATTTAGGAGGTCGTTTCCCATAACTTTTACATGTAGAAAAATTTATATTTCAAAAATCTAGGTATCAACAGATTTCTTCTGAAGGAACTTCTGAGAGCATTGTCCCATTCACACGCACCGTTGGCGTGCTAACATGCTAACTTAACTACTAACGTTCTTTCTTTGCAAGACAGCATTCTAAACTTTTACTTTATATGTCATTAATAGGAATAGGAGGATGCATTATGAAATGCTAACATAGCATTGATGGTATAAGTGATGGTTCTTCTCTTATTAATTAAAAAAATGTTATGAGCACATGAGCATGTCTTTATTTATAAACCAGAATTCAGAGTAGGAAAACATTAGATTCAACACCTCCCCTAGACTGTATGTATTTGTAGTCTCTCCTAATAATCACTGAAGTGGTAAAATTAGGATGCAAACAAATAGAGATTTAATATGTTCATAGAAGCTTCACAATAGCTTTATGTATATTCTTTCTCAATACTTTCTTAATGTTTTATGTTTTTATAGTGGTCACAAAATTCAGTTCATGAGAATAAGTAGAAGGTAGAAGGAACTGGTCAATGATTCACAGAACTTTTGTATCTTAAGTTCCATTAGTTGGACAGACTCCTACACAATAAGATGAGAAAATATTCCTGGTGTAGTCATCTAGGCAAGTTTCCATTCACTTTTCTCCTTGCATCTGGTAAAGCAGAAAACATGACTTTACAGTCTTCTGGTCTTCTGGGGGATTGCTCATTTCCTTTTGGAGTATTCTACTATAACATTTATATTAATAGAGAAAGTAAAAAGCAAACTAGTGGTTTTGATATTTGCAACTAATTCTTGTTCTCCTCATCTTCCTGACACATGTTAAAGTCTACCTCCCTCAGCAGTAGGCAGAGTTTGAGAATTAAGATTGTTAAGAGTTCTAGTATATCACTTAAAATATATGAGTAGATTCTATGCAGAATAAATTATCTGAATTTAAAAGTGAAGGCAAGAGAGTTCATTCTCCTTCGAGGGACTCAGCATCACCATGCAGCTGTTAGGTCAACACAAGAAGGTATTCTTCTCTGAGAGTAGCAGATACTAAAATGAAAAGAGTATGGTCCAGACAATTTGTTAAATGCTTTAAAATTGTACACTGGGAGGTTATAGTTCATATATTTGAAGAAGTGATCAAAAACACCAAGCAAATCACACAGAAAAAAATAAAACCAATATCACAAAACCATCCAAAAGAAGACCTGTATATGCTTAATTCTTATCTTTGCTTTTCTCATAATTTTTATAGCATTTAAAAGAACACTTTATGTAATGGCTTCAAGGCATATAGATTTTCAAGAATTTTCAAACAGAAGGAAATATTTTGAAAAACCATGAATATAATTTGATATGGGATGCATTTAACAGCTGGAAGGATTTCACACTTAGAATTTACAAAACTTTGGAGTTGGCATTGTTTCAACTCTACCCCAGGAAGTCATAATTTCCCAAAGTGGTTTTGCTTTTTTTATTATTTTCCTGGATTTGGAAATTACTTTTGTAAGGGATATATATTATTTAAGAAACAAAGATATCATAACTAAACCTGGCCAGGTATCACCAAATTTCTTCTGAAGAAATGTCTGAGCATTGTCCCACTTATGCTCACAGTTTAATTTCTTAATTATTAAAGTTCTTTCTTTTCAAGAAAACATTCCATACTTTTACATTCTAAAGAGAGGGAGAACCTCGATGAAATGAATAGACTCAATGACTGGGGTAATAGGAGATGGTTTTTTAGAGATAATAAGATTGGCACAGGTAATAGGAGATGGTTTTTTAGAGATAATAAGATTGGCACAGGATAGAACAGGGTTTAGGGCTGTTGTACAGAGAGTCATTCATTGTGTGTTACAGGTGACTTGATGGCATATAACAACAATAACATTAATTAATGAAGAGCCATACTATTTTCTTTTTTTAATTACAAAATTCTAAAATTATAATCAATGACAATAAAGAATACAAGAAATAAATTTTGCTCTACATGAGTATATATATAAGTAGGCATGTTTGGGGTGGGGTTTTTTAAAATTTTATATTGGTTTGCTCATAAAGTTTGTATACATTGTGTTTCACACTATCCCTCATTCACATTGTGTTCCATACAATCATTTCCCTTCATTATGTTTTATAAAATTAATCACCATTGAACTATGGTGTACACATGTTTTGATGATGATAGCGGGAGATGATTGGGAGAAAATTAAGATTAAAATGAAGAGATTTGAAAGTACAAGAGTGTGTTTGTTTCAAATTACAAGACAGTGGAAAGAAAGGAATACTTACCCAACATGCTGACAGCAGGAAAGTGGAAAAACTTCATGCTGCTGTTGCTACTATTCGTTAATCCGATCTGTACCATAAAAAATGCTTGTAGAATTTCATGAGTGAGGACAAGGAAGAGTTACTTTACCTATCCCTTCATAGACTCCCTTGGACATTGCCTACATGGCAGAACCTCCTTTGGTGCTCTGACAGATTTCTCTAGGTTCATTATAATGGGCCACAGTTTGTGTTTTGTGTCCAAATTTTCATTCAATGTAGCCTTGAGTGAAACTGTCATAAAATTTTCTAGAAATATAATCATTGTCATTAGGCATCAAAGGACTTTGCTCACCCTGCATTGATTATAACTTGATTCCATGAACACATTATCTGTGACCCTACTTTAAATTTTACATCATTGCATAAAGTTTGTTTGTTATCATTGACTCTAGCAATTATATTTAAATTATTTCTTTACCTAAAGAATTGTTAAGCATTAACCTTTCCAGGAGAACTTTCATCTACTGCCTTCAAGCTGATTCAAACCCATGCCAACCTTCGATCTGAATTCCCAAGGCTATTACTCTTTAGAGGAGGTGACTGACCATTTTTCTCCTGTAAAATAGATGGTGGATTTCAACTACAGACTTTTTGGTTAGCAGATTGACACATAACACATTGCATAACTAAGTTATCTTAGGAATAATCTAACAAGCTGGACAATGAATAAAGATAACAGAAGTAGAATTGATGACTTTAAGTTGTCGTATTGGAGAAGAGTACTGAATACTCCATGTACTGATAAAAGAACAAACAGATATGTTTGGGAAAGGTGCAACTAGCATGCTCCTTGGAATCAACAATGGTAAAGTTTTGTCTCTCATACTTTGGACAGATTGATAGGAGAGGATAGTCCTTGGAAAAGGAATATCATGCTTGGAAAAGTGGAGAGTCAATGAAAGAAAAGAAGACCCCCAATCAGGTGAATTGATACAGTGACTATAGCTATGAGATCAAGTATTAGCGATGATGAAGATGGCACAGGATAGGACAGGATTCAGGTCTGTTATTCATAGAGTCGCTGTGAGTCATACTCAACTGAATTGCACCTAACAACAAGAAGTGTGTCAAAATGACAAGTATCTAGAAGTCAAGCACAATGTTTGTCTCAAGTACTGGAATTTATTAGCTGTATTATTACAAACAAATGATTACTTTGCTGAGATTCATATAATTGGGATTTATGTGCATGCTGCTAATTATGTTTTGTTGTTTGTCTATGTTCATTACTTTCTAGTTGGGTGCTTATATGCTTGCTTGCTTGCTTGCTTGCTTGCTTACTTATTGTTAGCTCTTATTACTACAGAACTTGTCTGTCAGTCTGCTGTACTGACATAAGGTGAGGGTTGCCGTGATGTGCCACTGGTGTGTCACCCATGGTGGGTAGGTTGCAGCAGAGCTCCTGGATTAACAGTTCAGGAAGCAGGACTAGCCCCCCCCCTTCTTAAGCAATAGGCCTTTGAAAACCCTATGAACAACAGAGAAACGCAGGTAGTTATAGTATTAGAGATAGAGTTTAGATGGGAAGTAACTCAAATATGAGGAGGAAGAACTGCTAACAATCATTAATAATTGAATCATGTTTGGAAGAGTAGAGGGTCAGCAGAAGAGAGGAAGACCTCCATCGAGATGGGATTGATACCGGTGACTACAGCAAAAGGCTCAAGTGTATCAAAGACAGTGAGGATGGCACAGGATAGGACGGGATTCGGATCTGTTGTTCATAAGGCTATTATGATTAGTACTTTACTTAATAACACCCAACTAAAACAACATAATAGATCAATTAACAATCAATAAAGACACATATACATGCACCCATGCCTGGAATTGCACATGAATGTGATGAGGTGGCTTTTAGAAATCAACTTTCTCTTTATCTATTACCTTAAATGTTACATCAAACTTTGCAAGGCCCTAGAAAAACTGTAAAATTATTATTATGATTCATTTTTAACATGTTTAAATCTGGTCAATTATATTAATTTATCTCCTGGTCAAAAGGAACTGGCTGAAACAGAAGACCTTCATGAAATAATGTATGAGCATAAGCCTGTGGTGATGAAGGAGGAAGTTCAAGTTGCTCTGAAGGAATTGGCTAAAAACAAGGCTCCCAGAGTTGACTACATACCTACCAATAGATGCATTTCAACAAACAGACACTGCCCTAGATGTACCCAATAAGTTGTCCCAAGAAATCTGGAGGACAGCCAGCTAGCCAACTGACTGGAAAAGATCGACATTTGTTCCCAATCCAAAGAAAGGTGATCCGACAGAGTGTAGAAATTAACGAATAATATCATTAATATCACATGCAAGCAAGATCCTGCTGAAAATTATAAAAAAATGATTGGAGCAATATGTCAACAGACAACTGCCAGATGTGCAGGCTGGATTTAGAAGAGGTCGTGGTACTAGGGATATTATAGCTAATGTTAGATGGGTCTTGGCAGAAAGCAGAGAATACCAGAAGAATGTATATCTGTGCTTCATTGACTATGCAAAGGCTTTTGACTATGTGGATCACAACAAGCTATGACTGACTCTGAGAAGAACTGGAATCCCAGAACATTAGATTGTGCTTATGTGAAACCTATAATTGGACCAGGAGGCAGACATCAGAACAGAGCAGGGAGACACTGCATAGTTCAAAGTCAAGAAGGTGCTTCCGTCAGGGATGTATTTTTGTCTCCACACCTTTTCAATCTGTATCCAGAAAGATCAACCAAGACCCTGGGCTATACAAGGAGGAAAGTGGCATTAGGATTCGTGGAAGATTCATCAACCACCTGTATCATGCGGATGACATAAACCTACTTGCTGAAACTGAGGAGGACCTGAAGCGCTTGCTGCAGAGATCAAGGACTGTAGCCTTCAACACAGATTGAAGAAAACAAGGATTCTCACCACTGGGCCAATTGGCAGCATCAGTTTGGATGGTGAAGAGATGGAGATAGTTAATAGTGTTAGTTTACTTGGCTCCAGAGTCAACACTCTTGGTAACTGCAGCCAGGAAATCAAGAGATGAATTGCATTGGCAAAGTCAGCTGTGAAGGATCTCTCAAGATTACTGACGAGCAATGACGTCACACTGGAGACTAAGGTGCACCTGATTCAGGCTATAGTCTTTGCAATTACATGTTATGCTTTGGAGAGTTGGACAGTGAATAGGGATGATAGAAAATTGATGCATTTGAGTAGTGGTGCTGGAGAAGAGTGTTGAATATACCATGGACTGCTAGGAGAACAAACAGGTTTGTCCTGGAGAGGGTGAAGCCAGAATGTTCCCTGGAGTCAAGGATTCTGAAGTTTCGTCTGACATACTTTGGGCATGTTGCAAGGAGGGACTGGTCCTTGGAGAGGGACATCATGTTTGGAAGAGTGGAGGGACGGCGCTGGAGAGGAAGAACCTTGATGAGAGAGACCGATTCTGTGATTGGGGTGGTGGAAATGAGTGTGTTTGAGACGGTGAGGTTGGCATAGGGCAGAGCAGCGTTTAGGGCTCTTGTACATAGGGTCGCTAAGTAGCAAGCATCTCAATGGCACATAAAAACAGCCTAGTCTGAAAAAAATGAGATAATGGAACTGTTACCACTGAAGGCTTGTGATTAGAAAATTAATAATAAAAAAATAAACATTTCTTAAGAAAACTGCAACACACAGAAAAGAATAAAATAAAATTTAAAAGAAAAAGAAATGCTTAGGAGAGCTCTGGTGGCCTAGTGGCAAGAAGCTGCACTGCAATCCCAGAGGTACACGGTTCAAATCCACCAGATACTCTGCCGGAGAAAGAGGGACAATCTCCTCCTGTACCGGTCGGATCTGATTTGATGGTACAAACAAAAAAATAATAAAATAAAATTTAAAAAAAAAGAAGAAAACTGCAGATAGGATCACTAAAATTTGCATATATATATAGGCATCCACTTTCAAAATAGCTTGCCTCTAGAAAGTCTATGAACTAGGAGAAATGATAAAAGTTATATATATATATAGACTATAGCTTTATGAACAAATTGTGTTGAATATCATGAAAAAGAAAGCTTTCACTTCAAATTCTGAACCTGCCCTAGTAAATTTGATGCAAAACCAACGAGCTACACTATTTCACACAAGATTTTCCATGTACTTCACTTTAAACAAATCTTTGGACACAAGCCTAATCAAATAGATGAAAGTACGTTAGGCCCTAGTGATGGTTTCCTTAATTCCTGACCAGCCACTATGAGCTATGTCATGAAAACAAGTTGCGTATAGCTCCTGTTTGTTCCAGAAGATTACACAAGATTATGAAATCTGCTTATCCCTGTTTTGTTTTAACACCTGTGGAGGGGGGAAAAATATAAGACTGTCATGTGACACACAAAAGGCTCAGGTATCTTCTAGTTTGGAAGCTGGCAGTCCTGAACAGCAAGAGGAAGTAAGGTTTAATACTAATAAACACCTGCCAGTATTATTATACTCATTGGCTTCATCCCAGTGAAGTAGTTAATCAACTAAACCTGGCCAAACAATTGTCTAAACCCTGTGATGGTATATGTTAGCACATTACTCTGAGGCCACCCTGTAATAAGGTAAGAATCCCATATACACTACTGTGATATGAGGCGGGATACAGAGTGTATCACTGAGCATGACAAAGTTAAAAATAACCAGAATAATAATAGCACGGCTTCTCTGTGCCAGGTGGTATTGTAGTTGGATCCTGGGGCCACTGCAGTGGATGAGAGAATAAAGCCCCTGCTTCTGTGGAGGTCACATGCTTGTGAGCCAGGCCACAAACGATAAATTCAGTGAGTCTCAGTCCTATGATTCTCAGGTTCCTCTGCCTGTTTCCCTCCTAATTTTTATTAGTAAGATGGACCTTCTCAGGCGTGGGTTGGAAATTATGGGATATAGGATTCTTTAGGGTAGACAGGAAAGACTTAACGGAAACAGGGATATTTGAGTAGACAACTGAATGTGGATAAATAAATACTCCTGGGATAAACATGGAAATGATCAGAAAAAGGACTTAAGAGAGCAAAGTGGTGGTCAGACTTATTACCACTTACCATTCAAGGCTCTTTTCTAGAACCTGGGCAGAATGACTTCTAAGGATAATACTATAGGCCTTCATAATAATATACGATGTATACTATAATGATACATAACGGTATACATGCTGTTGTTGTTGTTATTGGTTCCAACTCATAATGACTGTAAACAGAATGAAACAATACTAAGGCTTTGCTATCTTTGTAATTGTTGTGGTACTCTAGTACTCTAGTGGCCCATTGCTTATGGCCACTGTGAATTTTGAATGTATTCCAGCCAACGGAGCCCATGTTTTCACGCTGCATCAGACAGTGTTCCCCTGATATTCACAGTGTTTTTATTGGCCAAATATTTCAGAAGTAGATGGATTATCCTTTTTCCTATTTGTCTTAGTCTAGAAGCTACACTGAAACCTTTCTATATTGAGTGACCCTGTTAACATTTTAAATACCGGTGGCTTAGCATTTCTTGATTGTTATACTGTGGTTCCTGAGCTTTGCCATGGGTGTCTAAAGGGCAATATCTTGATAGGTGGAGAAGAGACGGAAATTGTCAATGACTTTAACTTGGTTAAACACACAGTCAATGCCCATGAAATCAAAAGACATTGATTCAAATAAAAAGGCTTTGGGAGAGTCAGCTGTCAGGGACTGTTCCAAAGTGCTGAAGAGCAAAGATATTAGTTTAAAGACTAAGACATGTTTTATTCAAGGCATGGTTTTCTAAATCACTTGCTGTGCATATGAAAGCTGGGCAAGGAATAAAGATGACAGAAGAATTGATGACTTTAAGTCGTGGTTTTGGAGGAGAGTGCTACCTAAAGGACAAACAAGTATGTCTTGGAAAAGGTGCAAGTAGAATGCTCCTTGGAGACATGGATACAAAAACTTCATTTCATGTACTCAAGGAAAATTGTTAGAAAGGGTACGTCCTTGGAAAAGGACATCACTCTTGAAAAGATGACTGTCGGTAAAGAAAAGGAACACGCTCAACGAAATGTATTGATAAAGTGACTGTAACAGTAGGCTTGAGGATGTCGGAAGTCATGATGATGACGGTGGCACAGGATAGGGCAGAGTTCAGATCCATTGTTCAAGCATCACTATGAGTCATAGGCAACTCAGTGACAGTACATATTTATGTGTATATATACACTCACATAAACAGGGAGTTCTGATGGCTTCATACTTAGGAGTTAAGTTGTCAACCCAAAGACGTAGGATTCAAATCCCACAGTTGATCAGGGACAGAAAGATGGGCATTCTCCTATCATGCAATTTAATCCTCAGAAAACCCCATGGAGGATCAACTACATGTCATTTCTGACTTTACCACATATAATAATAACATATATACTTATATAAATGTATATACGTTTATATATACATAATTTCATTTCTAGCTTATATCTTATATGATAAAAACCCTATTTTTAAAAAATACTTTAAAAAAATGTAAAAACTGACTATTCATGTGGATCTTGCCAGATGAAATGCACAAATTACAGTTGTGGACAGAGATGGTGGAAAAGTTCATTCCTCAGAACAAGGCTGGGGCCACCTGTGGAACAGTTCATCAATGACTCGTAAAAAACCTAAGGTAGAAGCTGGAGAAAATGAAAACAAGTACACAAGAGCCAAAATACAAGCTTGAGCATGTCCAAACTGGATTTGGAGATCTCAAAAATAGATTTGATGCATTGAACACTAATGGTAAAAGACTAGGTGAGTTGTGGAATGACATTAAAGATATCAAATATAATGCAACAAAAAGGTCATTAAAAATACGGTAAATAAAGACCAAAATGAATGTTGGAAGAGATCCTGAAACTTGTGTTAGAGTGTAAACGAGCTAGAGAGAAAGGAAGACATGATGAAGTAAAAGACCTGAACAGAAGATGTTAAGGGCAGCTTGAAAAGACAGAAAAATGTTATAATGATATGTGCAAAACAGAATACCAAAGAACTAAGCATTTCTGAAGCTGAAACAACTGAAGAAAAGGATTCTTGCCTTGAACTGCTTTTTTTGCTAGCAGGATGAGCTCTAATGAACTATGCCACCAGAACTCCTTACAGATCACCAAAAGAACAATCAGTCTAGGATGAAGTGTTGTCAGAACGTTGCTGAGAAGTGAAGGTGATGAGACTTTATCTGCCATACACTGGGCATATTATCAAAAGGGGCTAGCCCCTGGGTAAAGACATCATGTTTGGAAAAATAGAGAGCCAGTGAAAAAGTGAAAGACCCTTAAAGTGATGGATTGACACAATGACTGCAACAATAGTTTGAAGCACAGCAGAGATTGTGAGGAAGGCCCACGATTGGGTAGTATTTTATTTTGTTTCATGGTCTTTACAGGTGGGAAGCAACTCAATGGCACTTTCAGTAACAATAATATATAATATTATGGGATATATATATAGATATTATTATGGGATATATATAGATATTATTATGGGATATATATATATATATATATATATATATATAGTTGTTGATTGCCATCAAGTTGGGCACAACTCATAGCATCTCTATGAACAAAAGACCTTATGCCTTTCCATAACTATCGTCATTTCTCCAAGTTCATAGTTTCCAGAGGCATGTGGTTTAAGAAGTGGATGCCATTCCTCCTTCAAATACATATATGTATGTGTATTTCACTTCTTAGCAGTGTTAGCATGTTTTTTAGTCCTTAACTACGTGTGGTTATTTCAGAATCCACTGTTCAGGGATACATTAAAGTATTATAGCAATACTTCTTTCAAAACCTTCTTTTTAAAATTTTTTTTATTATTAATTTCAACGAAAATTTACAGAGACACTGGATTTCCATTCATTCATTGTTGCACTTTAAGAAACTTCTGTCTCTAAACATTACTTCAACTTTGTATTTTAACTCAATTCAACTGCAAAGGAGGTCTTCTTTCTTTAATTATTCAGGTGATAGACATTTAAAGTGTCATTAATAGATAAATGTCCTTCCCACACATGAATAGTTTGGAAGAAACAAAAAAAAATATACAACTGTGGGGGAAATAAAGGACAAAAATCCACAACTTTAAAAAATATGCTTTAACATCAGATTTATTTTACTAGTTCTATTGCAAATCTAATAGAATAAGAAGTTGAAAAGGAGAGATGCATATTACTAGGTGCAAGCAGCTTGAATACAGAATCTGGGGCTGTTTTATCTATATGTCACAGAATAGACTTTAACCAACATTTGCTAAAAGTAATAACAAAATCGTGCACTATGATGCCACTATAGGACAGTCAAGAATTACATGGCTTTCCTAAGAAGGGATGATGGCAAATGCTAGGTGAAAGCTAAAACACTATTAATACCTTCTATATCAAATAGATCAGGCACTCAATGTTTCTTTAGGACATGGAATATTTAAGCTGATAGAAAAGAAATCCCATCACTGTTTGCCCATAGGAAGACAGTGGGGATAAAAGTGAGTTTTTTAGCCAAGGCTTTAAGCTACAGGAGGCAGAAGAGCTGCGGCTGTGGGAAGAGAAAGGGAAGGCTGGAAACCCAAACTACAAACCTGGTTTCTTTTATATTTCCCAGTTGGACTATTAGAACTGAATTAAAGAACTTTGTTGAATTATTCCATGGGACTAAGTGAGTCTGGCCAGAGGTTTAGAAACAGAAACACATTGCAGGGGGCACAAGGGAGTCCCAGGCAGGGGATTGTGGCTTCGCTCACACGCACTCACACACAAACGGTTGGAGCCCTCTCTCTGCTGTACCGAAACTGCAACTGCTTTAAACTTTTTAAATTTAGCAAACACACACTTAGAAATAATACAGAGATGATATAAGAATCACTGCACCAGTTGTCAGTTTTAATAATTATTTAATGCCACCATTATTCCGTTGAATAAATATCCTTGTAAATCAAAGACAATCCTAGTCTCTTAGAGCAACTTCCTGTATCACCTCTCTGTACTAAATCAAACAGGTCCAGACCTGAACTAGTTCTAATTATTTTCGTTTATAGGTAATAATAGTGTACATGTCTACTGGTTTTAAGATGCAGAAAAATTCTTTGGAAGGAGAGCTAGCACATACCCACATAAGTACTTGAAAAACTAAGTGTACAAGAAACTGTCAAGTGTATTCTTTAAGAAAATTGTCATTTGATTGTTTCAAAAATGGTAATTTAAATGAAAGTTTACAAAGATAGAGGTTTTTAATTCACTCATTCATACAACCTTTTCTTCTCTTCCATTAATCCACAATTATGATACACATAGTACTTGATTATCTCTTCATTTCAGATTGACCTCTTCACCTATTCCAATGTTGTGTTCGTTATTCTTTTCCTATTCTTCCCCCTAATACCTGTAACCTTTTTCTTTTTAGAACTGTGGTCTTATACAGTAATCAAAATAACTCTTATTGCAAGTTTCCTGGAACTCATATGTCAAATAGCTGTTAAAAAATAGGAACAAAGAGTGAAAATGGCATGACTAGTGGAAGCAACAAAATACGATAAAATATGTGATTAAACAAGCATAGTTAAATATTAACAGACTATAGGTGGTGGCTATATGGTGTTCACTATAAAACTATTCCAACTTTGCTATATATAAATATTTGAATTTTTTCATTAACTTGCTGTTGTTGTTATGTGCCATCGAGTCATTTGCGACTCATAGCGACCCTATGTACAAGAGCCCTAAATGCCATTCTATCCTGTGCCAACCTTGCTGTCTCAAACACATTCATTCCCACCACTCCACTCACAGAATCGATCCATTTCATCGAGGATCTTCCTCTCCTGCTCCGTCCCTCCACTCTCCCAAACATGACGTCCTTCTCCAAGGACCAGTCCCTCTTTGCAACATGCCTAAAGTATGTCAGACGAAAGTTCAGAATCCTTAACTCCAGGAAACATTCTGGCTTCACCCTCTCCAGGACAAACCTGTTTGTTCTCCTAGCAGTCCATGGTATATTCAACACTCTTCTCCAGCACCACAACTCAAAGGCATCAATTTTCTTTCTATCATCCCTATTCACTGTCCAACTCTCCGATGGATAGCACGTAATTGCAAAGACCATAGCCTGGATCAAGCACACTTTAGTCTCCAGCCTGATGTCGTTGCTCTTCAGTACTCTGGAGAGGTCCCTCACAGCTGACTTTCCCAATGCAATTCGTCTCCTGATTTCCTGGTTACTGTTACCAAGAGTGTTGACTGTGGAACCAAGTAAACTAAAACTGTTAACTATCTCAATCTCTTCACCATCCATAGTGATGCTGCCAATTGGCCCAGTGGTAAGAATTTTTGTTTTCTTGATATTGAGCTTCAATTCATATTGAAGACTGCAGTCCTTGACCTTCTGCAGAAAGTTCTTCAGGTCCTCCTCAGTTTCAGCGAGCAGGGTTGTGTTATCTGAATAACGCAGGTTGTTGACGATTCTTCCACCAATCCTGATGCCACATTCCTCCTTGTACAGCCCAGTGTCTCGGATGACCTGTTCTGCATACAGATTGAAAAGGTATGGAGACAAAATACATCCCTGACTGATCCCTTTCTTGATTTTGAACCATCCAGTGTCTCCCTGCTCTGTTCTGACGACTGCCTCCTGGTCCAAGTATAGGTTTCGCATTAGCACAATCAAATGTTCTGGGATTCCCATTCTTTTCAGAGTCAACTATAGCTTGTTGTGATCCACACAGTTAAAAGCCTTTGCATAGTCAATGAAGCACAGATAGACCTTCTTCTGGTATTCTCTGCTTTCTGCCAAGATCCATCTGACATTAGCTATAATATCCCTAGTACCAAGACCTCTTCTAAATCCAGCCTGCACATCTGGCAGTTCTCTGTTGACATATTGTTCCAAACATTTTTGGATCATTTTCAGCAGAATTTTGCTTGCATGTGATATCAATGATTTTGTTCAATAATTTCCACACTCTGTTGGGTCACCTTTCTTTGGAATGGGAACAAATATCGATCTCTTCCAATCAGTTGGTCAACTGGCTGTTCTCCAGATTTCCTGGAACAACTTAGTGAGCACATCCAGGGCAGCATCTCTTTGTTGAAATAAATCAATTGGTATGAAGTCAACTCCTGAAGCCTTCTTTTTTGCCAATTCTTTCATAAACTAGGGAAAGGAAAATTTAAGAGAATACTAAAGAGTAATAGCTTAGGGTAGTTAGTTAAAAGCACACAAAGTTGAATTGAGAGATTAGATTTAGCACACAGCATCACTTCCCAGTAGGGAAGCTGAAGAGCATAAAGTAGCCGAGAGTACAGTCTTTGTGATCAAGCACATCAAGAATAAAATCTCACCTCTGTTACCTAGGAGTAACCTTTATGCAATTATTCTACAAGCATCTTTTTTTGCTGTTGTTGTTCTCACTAAAATTAAGTTGGTGTTGCCTTTCTTTATAAAGATCTAAAGATCTCTAGCATTATATAGTTGTTGTTTACCATCAAGTTGGAAACAACTTATGATTGACTTCCAGGTGGTTTTCAGCAGGAGTGAATCTCATGGGAGGCAACCTGCCCATCTTTCTCCTAAAGAGCAGCTGGCGGATTAGAACTGCATGCTTTTGAGTTGACAGCACAACTCCCTGCTACTTACCCACCATAGCTTCTTCTAGTGTCATATTGTTGTTGTTATGTACCCTCAAGTTAACTGCAACTCATAGTCATCCTATATACAATAGCTCTGAACCCTGTCCTGCCCTGGGCTAATCTCACTGTCTCCAACACACCTACAACCATTACTCCAGCCACTGAGTCTATCTATCTCATCCTGAGTCTTCCTCTCCTGTTCTGTTCCTTCACTTTTCTAAGCATAACATCCTTCTCCAAGGACTGGTCCCTCCTGACAGCATGCCCAAAGTATGTGAGATGGAGCTTCACTCTCCTTGCCTCCAAGGAGCAGCTTGGTTTCACTCTAACTAGACAGACCTGTTTGTTCTCTTGGCAGTCCATGGTATGTTCAAGAGGCTTCTTCAGCACTTCAACTCAAAGGCATTGATTTTTCTTCTATCTTCCTTCATCATTGTCCAGCTGTCTGATGCATAGCACATAATTATGAAGACCATGGCCTGTATCAGGCACACCTTAGTCTCCAGACTGACACCATTGCTCTTCAGTCCTCTAGAGAGAGCCCTTGACAGCAGATTTTCCTAAGGTAATTTGTCTTTTGATGCCCTGATTACTGGTGCCAAGAGGGACCAAACAGTTGACCATTTAAAATCCACCAGCTGCTCCAGCAGAGAAAGATAAGCAATTTACTTTCATAAAGCTTAACAGTCTTGGAAATCAGAGTTTCTCTGATTTGGAAATGACTCAAGGTACTGAGTTTTTATAAAGATATAAACAAAGAAAAATTTAGACAAAACACCAAAGAATATATAGTCACCATTTCTAACAAATATTGGGGGAGGGAAAATATCAATAATGAGGAGAAAAATTAATAAATTAACTGCTTAAAATAAGACACTTAAAAATATCTATAAAATGTTGAAGACTATTGCTGTTAGTTGCTTAAATCAGCTCTGACTCATTGCAACCTAATGTATATAACAGATTGAAATGTTGCTCAAGTTTGTACATTTCCATGATATTTGATATAGTATGTCAACCAAGAACCTTCAGAATTTAAATAATAAAATACTCAATCAAATAAGGGCATTTCACAGAACAGAAACTTCAGAAGTTAGAGTATTCCAAGGTAGTTCAGCAAGGTCACAGTGCTGGGGAGAATTTCATTTCCTCTGTCACTATTGACTACAACAGCTTCAATCATCACAACATCACAGTATGAAATTCAAACATAAGAATTAAAAGGAAGTTGTTCCTTGCACATTTCTCCTGTTCTAATGAGGAAGCATTTTTCCAGAAGCCTAATGACGTATTTTCTTTTCTGTCTCACTAGCCAGAAAGAATTGCACGTCACTCCTAAACATTCATTGACAAAAGAGAATTGATTATTAGGATTGGCTTAAAATGGTTATTGTTTAAGTACTGGAGTTGAACATACAACCCATATTCCCCAAGGACAGTATTACCAAATAAATGTATACAGATTGGATATTCTATCTTCTAAAATAACCAACCAATCTATTGCTTTCCAGTTAATTCTTTTTCATCGTGACACAATAGGATAGAGTGGAACTATAAAATGGAATTTCCAAGGCTGTAATCTTTATGGACTCTAACTTCCCACCTTTCCACACTTGAACCTCCCACCTTTCCACTACTGGTCAAGCACTTAATCACTGTTCCACCATAGTACCTCACTATATTTACAGTATGGTCACAATATAAAACTATCTCTTAAATAAGACATTCTTTAAACATAGGACTACTTCTAGACCAAAGTATCTCCCAAAGCCTTCCAACTGAATATTGACAGAGGACCAAGAGTGAGATAGAACAGAGAGTATAAAAAAAAAAGGGGGGGCCAGCAGTCTTGACTGAAGACCCCCAATCCAGCTTCCCTGCATCTTTATTGAAAATTATCAGGAAGTAAATCACAAAGGGAATTCAATGCAAATGAAGCCAAGCTCTTTCTATTAAAAACCTTCCTCCAGCCTCAGGAGGGAGGGGTCAGCAAATACAATGCAAGAATCTAGTAAACCCTTAAGGACTGTGTTGGTGCCTTAGGATGAATTCCATCCTGAAATAGCATTCGATTTATTACACATATTTAGTATTGGCTTCCCATAACTGAAGCTAATTATTTGATTAGGTTTTGTTATGTTCACGTCTTCAAAATGTTCCAGAATGGCTCAGTTATGGTCAATGGATTAGGATATGCTAAGCAGCAGACCATTTGCACTCTTCTTGGATGATACCCTTAATATCCTCCCACAACTCATCTGGTCTTCACTCATTTGTGTTCAAGGCCTCAAACCTGTTCTTGAGATGGTTCTGAAATTCAGGTAGGATAGACTCAAAGTTATATTTTGGTTCTCATGGTTTCATTCGGTTTAATTTTCCTCAGCTTCAGCTTGAACTTGCATATGAGTAGTTGGTGGTCTGTTCCACAATCAGCTCCAGGCCTAGTTTTCACAGCTGATATTGAGCTTCTCCAGTGGTTCCTTCCACAGATGTAATCGATCTGATTCCTATGCATACCATCAGGTGAGATCCATGTGTATAACCTGCGTTTATGTCTCTTAAAAAATGTGTTTGCAATTAATAAGTCATTGATTGTCCAAAATTCAGTCATTCTATCTCCAGCTCCATTTCTGTCTCTGAATCCATGTTTTCCGACTACTGATTCTTCTTCTCTGTTCCCAAATTTTTCATTCCAGTCACCCATTATTATCAATGCATCTTGATTGCATGTTTGATCGATCTCTGACTGTAAAAGTTGGTAGAAATCATCTATTTCCTCTTCTTTGGCTCTGGCTGTTGGCGCATATATCTGAATGATAGTGGTATTCACTGGACTTCCTTGTATGCATATGGATATCATCCTGTCACTCACAATATTGTACTTCAAGACGGATCTAGAAATGGCTTTTCTAACTATGACAGCAACCCCATTTTTCTTCACCTTTTCATCTCTGGAGTAGTATATCATATGATCATCTGATTCAAAATGCCCTATAACGGTCCATCTCATCTCACCAATGTCAATATTTATACGTTCCATTTCCTCCTTAACAATATCTAATTTTCCCACATTCATGGTTCTCACATTCCATTTCCATACTCAGTTGCCCTTTCTGTCATTCTACGTGTGTTCTGTTGTACATAGGCTTTTCAGAGGCCTGCTATTTTGAAAGTGGATGGCCAATCCTTCTTCCTAGTGTGTGTCAATCTGAATGTTCAGATCTAGAGAAGTATCCAACAGATAAGCATTTTACAGAAAAAGTGAAAATATATCCCTTATTGCGGAATTAACCATTAGTTTTGGTGTTGTCCCTGCCCTTGGTTCAAGTACCCTGACCCACTTATTTCTTTGCTCCACCATCCATCAAGATACCCCTCCACTTCTACCCACTCCCTTCATCACCTGTCTCCATTGTCTAGCCCTTGATCTGATAGCTTATTTCCAAAGCTTCCTTGTTTTCTGTGATTCCAGATTCATCAGCTGCTAACAGTTTCTTATGCTGTGGCCAGAGTCTCCTAAGTTTAGTGGTAATGTGTCCCAAACGGAGATAATGTGTCCTGTGGAACTGGTGCGTAAATGTTTCTTCTTGGCCTGAGATTGTTCACAACTTTAGTCTGCTTGGCTCCACAATCAACACTCTTGGCACCAGCAGCCAGGAAATTAAAAGACGTATTGTGATGGGGAAGTCAGCTGTTAGGGACCTCTCTAAAGTACTGAAGAGCAATGCTGTGTCTCTGGAGACTAAGGTGCGTCAGGTACAGGCCATGGTCTTTGCAATCACTTGTTATGCGTCAGAGAGCTGGACAATGACCAGGGAAGATAGAAGGAGAATTGATGGTTTTGAGCTTCGGTGTTGGAGAAGAGTGCTGAGGGTGCCGTGGACTGCTAAGAAAACAAACAGATTCATCCTTGAGAGGGTTAAACCAGGCTGCTCCTTGGAGGCAAGGATTCTGAGGCTTCGTCTGACATACTTTGTTCATGTTGTAAGGAAAGACCGGTCCTTGGAGAAGGACATCATGCTTGGGAGGGTGGAGGGCAGGTGCAGGAGGGGAAGGCCCTCTGGGAGATGGATTGATTCGGTGACTGGGGCAATCGGGATGAGTGTGTCAGAGACAATGAGATTGGTACAGGACAGAGCAGAGTTTAGAGCTGTTGTACATAGGGTCATTATGAGTCGCAAGTGACTCAACGGCACATAACAACAACAACAACAACAACAACAACAAAACAGGAGAAGGATAGACAATCTCTTTCAATGCAATTAATTGCCTCTTGAAAACACACCAGAGGGTCAGCTATGTTCCGACTTGATGGTACACAACAACATGAATTGGATAACAATCAAATCTCTTTTATATGAAATTTGGATTCAAGTAGGAAATGGGCAAGTGTGTGCTGCTCAAATACGGCAGCCCCTACATTCAAAGTGATTCATAAATGGCCTTGGTTTATTTTAAATGCACATCAAATTGTTTCAAAGTCTTCAATTGCCTATAACTGCAAAGGATGCAAGATTTTCATGAAACACTACTTTCAAACAACCAATGTGAAAATATCTCTGCTAAACTAGAACATTCCTGTGATTTTGCTTTCTCTCACAGATCTGTTCAAACTTTTACCACTTAAAATGTCTACATAAAATATGTCTGGTTAAAAAAAGTATTGCTTACTAATAAGCAAGCGTTGGTTGAGTGAGCTGCTGTAACTGTGCTAATGAAGGTTAAAGTTTAGGTCGGTCATATTTGCCAAAAAGCCCGAGAGGTGGGTCAAGTCGGGCAGTATACGTAAGAAGCTTTTGGATAAACAGAGTTTTACATGAATAGGAGCAGGCAGCCCGCTGGAAAACATACTCTAGGTCCCCAGCTGACAGTATTTTGTGAGGCTTGTATTTGGGCCAAAAATCTTTGAAAGTCCTGAGGGAGCTCCAGTACCTAAATTTCAGCTAATTTAGCATCATTTAAGTGAGGCCATGCTAGACATCCTAAGGTCTGGATTTCTTTATTTCCAATTATTTAATGGATTCATTACAAAAAAAAAAAAGTTTTATTTAAAAAACTTTTATTAAAAAAATAAAGACCTAAATGATGTTCTGCTTTAGCACACCAAAAGTATATGTTCCTGCTTGAATTATGCTTACTTCAAAGCAACAAATATATGTTTCATCAAATTTCTTTTGGTTTATTGTTAAAATTCAAGTGAACTTGAGATTTAGGCATACACTTACACACATATATCTGACACATGTATTTTCGCACTCACACACTGATTCACTAGCCATTATTTTTCACATGATTTCAGCATTATTTTTCTATTAAGTAAAAGTCTACCAGAACAAAGGGATAGATGTATAAAATATGTATAATTTCTTGGCATGAATATTATTACTGGTATCAAGGGTACTATAAATTAGTCACTCTGTTACAGAGAACTTTCCTTTTTTGAAATAACATATTTTTTTATGTAAAAGAGACAGGAAATAATCAAATATCCCATTTCTGGACCAACTTTGTAGTTTCATAATCTTCTTTTTAAATATACCGCAGAGGAAAGGAAAATTGATAAATCATGGAAAAAGAAAATTGCACTAGGTTATGAATCATATGGTGTTTTTCCTCCAAAGACATAATTCAAATGATTTAGAATGATTATGGAGTACACGAGAAAGGAAGCTAAACAGCCCCCAAATCTGGATAAACATTTAGAATAATATGAAAGGTGACTTAATTCAGAATAGCAAAATGGCACCCAATGGAATATCTATATTAATACAATGAACAAATGTACAACATTGTAGACATTGAAATCACACTTTTCAAGTCACCTTTGAAAATTACTAGTTTGCTTATTTCACAAGTAAATACTTTCACTATGAAGAGTATACTTTGCTTAAAATTTTGAACAAATTGTTGTTTTGAAAATAGTTTATTTTTCCAGTTCTGGATTTGAGCAATGGCTATACTAATCACTCTAATTTAATATAAGAGTCTAAGGATCAGAGAGAAAAATACATAACAAATTGGGCTTCAAAAATTCTTAGTGTCTCTATTTTTACTTATGTTTGAGAAGGAAGTTTCATGCTGCTTTTATTTATATGTAGCAAAGTACAAATTATTTTATTATTATTATTATTATTATTATTATTATTGAGGCTGGTCTCTATGAGGAAAAATGTGGCATCACGATTGGAGGAAGACTCATCAACAATCTGCATTTTTCGGATGATACAACCCTGCTTGCTGAAATTGAGGAGGACCTGAAGCGCTTGCTGTAGAAGGTCAAGGACTGCAGCCTTAAACATGGATTGGAGCTCAACATCAAGAAAATAAAGATTCTAATCACTGGGCTGATTGGCAGCATCATGATAGATGGTGTAGAGATTGAGATTGTTGACAGCTTCGGTTTGCTTGGCTTTATAATCAACACTCTTGGTACCACCAGCCAGGAAATTAAAAGATTATTGCACTGGGAAAGTCTGCTGTCAGAGACTTTTCCAAAATACTAAAGAGGAAAGAAAGATTAGTCTGAAGATGAAGTTGCACCTGATCCAGGCCATGGTCTTCTCAGTTACATGCTGGATAATGACTAGGGATGATAAAAGGAAAATCGATGCCTTTGAGCTTTGGTGCTGGAGAGGAATATTGAATATACATAGCAAAGAATTTTATATAATTAATAAATACATATTTTAATATTTTAAGAGAAAGACAATTGAACCAGGAAATTTTTTTAAAATAAGGCATACAATGGTACTAAAAGATATTGGCTAATACAAGAATAATTTTAAATAAATATGGGTATGAATTTTTAAAAAATAATTAAATTTGGGTGCTAAAAATAAGAGAAATGGAATACTGTATAACTGTTACATATAGAAGATAAATAAAAATAAAGTATTAAAATATTTTTTTTCCTTAACATGAAGAAAACTATGATTCCTAAGAGGAAAGATATGGCTAAAAGCAGCTTGTATGCAAAATATTCTTAGTTTTCAAGAGTAAACATAAAAGTCTTCTATGTTAGCAGCGAGAAGTAAAATGAAATTAGAAACAATCAATACAAAAGAATATAAATAAGAAAAAAAGAAAATGAAATTTTCTACACCTCAAAACATTTACAAAAAACCTCACAAAAACCATTTACAGTCAAACAGAAAAATAATAAAACTACTTAATATTATTTTATGAAGATTTTATCAATGAACTAAGAGTCAATATTTATATTAAAATAATTTAGCTGAAAAGAATTTATAAAGTTGAAGTAATGTTAAATAAATAGATCATAATCATTGAGTCATCAAAGTATTATTAAGATTAAGAAGGATTCATCTCCTAGATTTCTAAATCGGATTTTGGTAGGTGGTTTCCTGAGCTCTTCTCTAATAGACAAATAGTTGGCATGATTAAACAAGCACAAAGGATTTTTGGAATGTCCAGTTGCACTTGAACAGATGTGGTAGCTAAATGTAATAGTTCTTTCTAATGTGATCTTTTTTTTTTTCTTGTCTTCTACCCAAGATTTCTAAATAGCAGGAGCATCATTTAATAAAGTAAAAGAAAAAAGCCAACCAAAAAAGATATGTTAGAGGTCTGTTTTTCAAAGTGGTTTTAGTTTATGTAGATACTCATATAAGGTTGATTACAAAAAAACTGTGATGGATTTTGGTCCGTCATATTGACATCCCATACCCAATCACATGTGTTCATTCAACCCCTCTTTTCAGCCATCCAGTGTGTGTCTTAAGTCAATCATCCCCATTCAGTGCCATAAATTGCAAAAGTTTCCAATGTTCTCTTGAAATAAAATTACCTGTATCGTGTTTTGTTCCTTCTGGACCTCTCTGCTAAGAACTTTGCAAAGAATTATCAATAACATGGCAAAAACCAGGATGGAATTGGATTTCTTTGGTTTTTCTCTTCCTAGGTAATCATTTTAACTGTAGTCTTATTATGGAATATGAAATATATGGTGCTGATCAAAGCAGACTTCTAATTAGCTGAGATGAAAATCTATTCATCTTTGACTCTAATTTCTTCATTCTATAAAAATAGTACATGAATTATTCAGTTGATAAGATTTTTGTAAACTGTAAATTTAAATCGTCATCATCGTTAAGTGCCGTAGAGTCACAGGCAACTCACAGCGACTCTATGAAGGAGAGTCCTCAACACTTGTGTGACTTTCATCCTTTCTCCAGGTTCATAGGGTTTCTGGAGGCAAGCTATTACAGAAGTGGATGCCACTCCTGCTTCCAGCTTGTTTTAATTGGGGAGTTTCACCCAACACTGTCCGCCATGGGTAACCAACCATTAATGCATTTGACACATCAGTGTCACAGTGTTCAGCCTCACAGCAACCATAAGTTACTGCTGAACGGCAAGTGGACACACCAGGGCTATATGACCTAGAGGAATGTTTGAACAAAAACAATGAAAAAAAGGCCTGAGGGCAAGCTCTGGGCCAGATACCCCCAGCTCATTTGGTAAGTCCACTCTGCCAACCCCCACTTGGGGCAAATAGAATGTCACAAGCACCTGGATCCCCCCCATACCTGCAGTTCCTCAAGAAGCCAGAGGCCGCGAGCAGCTGACACTAACCTTCCCCAAATTTAAATCAGTCATTGAAACTTTATAAAGCTCATATTTATTACAATACTTACTACCAGAGACTATTTGAATGTAGAGGGAGGTCTGGCAGCTTAGTGGTAAGGAATTGTGTTGTCAACCCAAAGACAGGTTCTTCAAATCCACCAGCTGCTCTTCAAAAGAAAGATGGGCAGTCTCCTCCTGGAAGATATACTGTTGTTGTTATTGTTATCTGCCGTGGAGTCGTTTCCGACTCATAGCGACCCTATGCACAACAGCCCTAAACCCTGCTCTATCCTGCGCCAACCCCACCGCCTCTGACACACCCATCCCGATTACCCCAGTCACCGAATCAATCCATCTTATAGAGGGTCTTCCCCTCCTGCACTGTCCCTCCACCCTCCCAAGCATGATGTCCCTCTCCAAGGACCCGTCCCTCCTGGCAACATGTCCAAAGTATGTCAGACGAAGCCCCAGAATCCTTGCGTCTAAGGAGTAGCTTGGTTTAATCCTCTCCAAGATGAATCTGTTTGTTTTCCTGGAAGTCCACGGTACATTCAGTACCCTTCTCCAGCACCACAGCTCAAAAGCATCCACTCTCCTGTCCTCCCTAGTCATTGTCCAACTCTCTGATGCATAACAAGCGATTGCAAATACCATGGCCTGTATCAGGTGCACCTTAGTCTCCAGAGAGACACTGTTGCTCCTGAGTACTTTAGAGAGGTCCCTAACAGCAGACTTTCCCATCGCGATACGCTCTTTGATTTCCTGACTGCTGGTGCCAAGAGTGTTGACTGTGGAGCCGAGCAAACTGAAGCTGTGAACAATCTCAATCTCTTCACCATCCATCCTGACGTTGCCAATTGGTCCAGTGGTGAGAATCTTTGTCTTCTTGACATTGAGCCTCAGTCCATACTGAAGGCTGCAGTCCTTGACCCTTTGCAGCAAGTGCATGAGGTCCTCCTCAGTTTCAGCAAGCAGGGTTGTGTCATCTGCATAACACAGATTGTTAATATATCTTCCACCAATCCTGATGCCACAATTCTCCTCATAGAGCCCAGCCTCTCGGATAATCTGCTCTGCATACATGTTGAAAAGGTATGAAGACAGGATGCATCCCTGGCATACACCCTTCCCAATTTTGAACCATGCAGTGTTACCCTGCTCTGTTCTGACTACTGCCTCTTGGTCCAAGTATAGTACCAAGGAAGATATACTACCTCTGAAAATCTGCAGCAGGATCAGTGATGAGTTGTTCCTGACTCAATAGTACACAACATTGGAGTGTGGTGCTGCTAGGACACTGATTATTTTAAAGTAGGTTGTTGTTGTGTACCTTGTTGTTGTTGTTATGTGTCCTTGTTTCAGCTGTGATTCATAGTGACCCCATGAACAACAACCCTGAGCCCTACCCTATCTTAAGCCAAACTTACTGTATCTGATACACCTACCTCCATTGCCATAGTCCCTGTATCAATCCATCTCATCCAGGGTTTTCCTTTCCTGTGCTGTCCCTCTACCATTCTAAGGCACGGTGTCCTTCTCCAAGGACTGGTCCCTGGCAACATACCCAAAGTACATCAGATGGAGATTCTAAATCCTTGCCTCCAAGGAACAACCTGATTTCACCCTCTCCAGCACAGACCTGTTTCTCCTCTTGGTAGTCCATTCAACACTCTTCTCTAGAATCACAATTCAAAGGCATCGAATCTTCTGTCATCCTTAGTCATTGTTTAGTTCTCAGATGCACGTTGTTTAGTTTTCAGAACTAACTGAAAAGACCATCGCTTGGATCAAGGGCACCTTAATCACTAGACTGACATCATTGATCCTTAGCACTCTGGAGAGATCCCTAATAGCACTGTTTGCCAAAGCAATTTGTCTTTAGATTTCCTGACTTCTGGTGCCAAGAGTGTTGATTGTGTACCTTATTGGTGTTATTATTATGTACTGTTGAGTCTCCTGCAACTCATAGCTACCCTATGTACAAGTCTGCCCTGTCCTGAGCCAGTCTCACTGACTCTGACATACCTACCCTCATTAAAACCAGTTACTGTATCAATCCATCCCATATGAGGTCTTCTTCTCCTGCACTGTCCTTCCACCTTTCCATGTATGACGTCCTTCTCCAAAGGATAGTCCTTCCTAGCTGTGTGCTCAAAGGATGTGAGACAAAGATTCACAATCCTAGCCTCCAAGGTTTTACTCTCTCCAAGAGTTTTCTTTGTGGGACATAGTATGTTGAAGACTTGCTATCCAGCACACTAACTCAAAGACATTGATGCTGAACATTGTCCAGCTCTCTGATGTATAACAAGTACAGCGAAGACCATGGCCTGGATCAGATGCACCTTAATCTCTAGGCTGTCATCATTGCTTCTCAGTACTCTGGAGAGGTCCCTGACAGCAGATTTTCCCAGTGCAATTAATCTTTTGATTTCCTGACTACTAGTGTCAAGAGTGTTGGTTGTGAATCCTAGCAAGCTATAATTGTTAAGAACCTCACTCTTTTGCCCTTCTAATATGGTGCTGCCAATTGGCCCAGTGATGAGAATCTACGTCTTCTTGATGTTGGGCTTCAATTTATATTGAAATTTATATTATATATTCAATTTATATTTATATTTATATTTATATTCTTGACCTTCTGTAGCAAGCTCTTGACATCTTCCTAAGTTTTATCAAGCAAGATTTTGATGAATCTTCCTCCTTCCTGATGGCACATTCCTCCTCATAAAGTCGAGCCTCCTGAATGATCTTCTCTGCATATAGATTGAAAAAGGTATGCAGACATAACACATCCCAGATGCATTCCTTTCCTGATTTTGAACCATGCAGTATTTCGTTGTTCTGTTCTGAGGACTGCTTCCTGATCTTAGTTATCATGTAAGCACAATCAAGTGTTCTTGGATTCTCATTCTCCTCAAGGTTAGCCACAATTGGTTGTGATCCACACAGCCACATGCTTTTGCATAGTCAATGAATCACAGATAGACTAGTATTCTCTGCTCTCTGCCAAGATCCATCTGTCAGTGGTGATAATTTCTCCAGTGCCACAACCTCTTCTAAACCCAGACTGTACTTCTGGCAGTTCTCTGTTGATGTACTGTTCCAGTCATTTTTTAATATTTGTCAGCAGGATTTTGCTAGTGTGTGATATTAATGATATTGTTCAATAATTTCCACACTCTGTCAGGTCACCTTTTTTGGAATGGGAATAAATATAAATCTCTTCCAGTCAGTTGGCCAGGTACTTGTCCTCCAGTTTTCTTAATTCCTTTTAAAACAGACATTCCCTTTTAAACAAAACTACCCATATTTTCTTCAAATATATTTAAAATCTTAAAATGATTGAATAATTGCTTACTGAGAATGATAATCATGCTCCAAACAATATAGATGTGTTTTCCTTTATCATTTTCATGCATCTAGATTAAAAAGACTAAATTTTCCACCTCAACAAACAAATGAAAAACATTATCTAAAGGAAAAACCTTATCTAGATAATGTAGTTACACTCATTTCCCCCATAAATAAACAAACACAATCTGAGAAATTGAAATAGTACTGTCCTCTTTTTTAAGGTACCTATGAAACTCATAGTATGGACTGAAGCTCAATGTCAAGAAGACAAAAATTCTCACCACTGGACCAATTGGTAGCATCAGGATGGATGGTGAAGAGATTGAGATTGTTCACAACTTCAGTTTGCTTGGCTCCACGGTCAACACTCTTGGCACCAGCATCCAGGAAATCAAAAAACGTATCGCAATGGGAAAGTCTGCTCTTAGGGACCTCTCTAAAGCACTCAAGAGCAACAGTGTCTCTCTGGAGACAGGTGCGCCTGAAACATGCCATGGTCTTTGCAATCACTTGTTATACATCAGAGAGTTGGACAATGGCTAGGGAAGATAGAAGAAGAACTGATGCCTTTGAGCTGTGGTGCTGGAGAAAAGTATTGAATGTACCCTGGACTGCCAAGAAAACAAACAGATTCATCTTGGAGAGGGTTAAACCAGGCTACTCCTTGGAGGCAAGGATTCTGGGGCTTCGTCTGACATACTTTGGGCATGTTTGGGAGGGTGGAGGGACAGCGCAGGAGGGGAAGACCGTCTATGAGGTGGATTGATTCAGTGACTGGGGTAATTGGGACGGGTGTGTCAGAGGCCGTGCGCTTGGCACAGGATAGAGCAGGGTTTAGGACTGTTGTGCATAGGGTCGCTATGAGTTGCAAACAACTCGACACATAACAACAACAACAATGAAACTCATTATCCCTCAGGCCTGTTTTCAATTGTTTTTGGTCAAACATTCTACTAGGCTGGATAGCTCAGGTCTGTCCACTTGCTGTACAGAGTTAGCTTGTTTTGTAGTAAAGCTGAACACTGTGACACTGATATGTCAAATGCGAGAATGGTTACCCATGGTAGAGAGTGTTTGGTGGAGCTCCCCGATTAAAATAAGCTTGGGAAAAGGAGTGACATCTACTTCATCCACTTGCAAAATAGCTTGCCTCCAGAAGCTCTATGAACCTGGAGAAAAGACAAAAGTTATACAAGTTTTTGGGTCTTTCATTCATAGGGTCGCTATGAGCCGCCTATGACTCGATGGCACTTAACGACAAGAAACTCATTAGACTAATTGCCTAAAGAGTTGATTTAAATTCTATGGGAAAGAATATTATTGTACCATGAGGTTTGCTTGCCTGTGGTCTTTTTTTTCCTTTTCATTTTAATGAAAGTTTATAGAGACTTTGGAATTTCATTCATTCATTTTTGCACACTTTCCTACCTGCCCACCCATCACCCTGCCCCCAGTTTGCTTTTCTTTTGAAAAGAAAAAAAATTTTTTTAAAATTACTTCATTGTTATACAATTCCCCTCACAGCCAATCCACTCCGCTATGCAGCTTTCATTCTGGATTCTTGTCATGACAGTAATAACTAATCATACATTTCTCCTAAACAATTCTCTCCCTCATCTGTTTTAATGCAGTATACATTGTTTATCCGCTATTAGTTTTCCCCCCAACACTGATGTAAGTCTTGCTTTACAACAGTAGCAGTATGCAGTATTTGTCCTTTTGTGACTGATAAATTTCACTCAACATAATGTCCTGCAGGGTCACCCATTTTGTATAATAGTTCATGAGTCCCTTGTTATTTAATGCAGCATAGTATTCCATTGTGTGAATATACCACAGCTTCTCTATCCATTTTGTTGTTATGGGCAGTTGGGTTGTTTACAACTCTTTGCTATTGTGAACAAAGAAGTAATAAACATGGGCGTGCATATATCTGCTTGGATAGCAGTTATGGTTTCTTTAGGGTATATTCCCAGTAGTGGAATTCCTGGGTCAAACGGTATTTCTATTTCCAACTTTCTGAAAAAGCACCATACTGCGTTCCATAGTAATTGCACCCTTTTACACTCCCAACAACAGTGAATACAGGTTGTTAAATTTTGCTTTTTTTTTTTTTGTTTGAGAAAGATATGGGAGTGTCAGAGACAGTGCGATTGGCACAGGACAGAGCAGAGTTTAGGGCTGTTGTACATAGGGTCGCTATGAGT